>NC_089752.1:52729174-52799174 GCF_040412425.1 Macrobrachium rosenbergii | reverse complement strand
CGTCATTATGAAGAGCTGCTTTAGCTCTTATAGTCCCTTAATAAAAAGCAATTATGATACAGTTTTCTGGTTCATAAGTTGTATTTTAAGAGATGTTTAAATGATCCCTGATCCCCTTTTCTTGCCGAGAGCGAACAAATTCGCTGAACAGCAGCACCAGTATGCAGTAAATGTGCCTCGCTGTCGAACTTCTCAGTTCCAGAGGTCCTTTATTCCTCACACCGTTGGACTGTGGAACAGCCTCCCATCAGAGGATGTTGTGCAATTGGAACCTCAGAAGTTCAAGCGAAGATGCAATGTATAGCTGTCCTGAATAATTCTCCTTTTTTATTTTGATAATTTACTTCCATTTTTATCTATTTATTTATTAATTTGTTAATTTATTTTTTTCTTTGTAAAAGCTGTTCCCTTCTTTTTGTATTGCCTATTACCTTTTGTTACTTCTTAAGTAAAAAAAAGATAATAGACAATACAGAAAGAAGAGAACAGTTATTGCAAAAGAAAAAATAAATTAACAAGTTAATAACTAAACAGATAAAAATGTAAGTAAATTACATTTCAAATAATAATAATAATAATAATAATAATAATAATAATAATAATAATAATAATAATAATAATAATAATAATAATGTTAGGAATAAAGATGTAGGCTTTAAGTTTATCTTAAGCCGAAGTAGCTTTCGTAATTTGCCCCATGTCTGTTCGGAGATCATTTCCAAGCATGAAAATTGTTTCTCGCATCCTGACCTGGAAACGCGAAAGTAAACTGTTGTAGCTCTTCTTGGAAATGCAGATGCGAGTTTTCCTGTGGTGCTGAGAATGTAGTTTGATTTAGCTATAAATTTGTAAATATAGTTTGTATTTGAAATAAAGATGCTGTCTTCTCCTTGCTTAAGGATAAGCTGTAACCTTAGCTTAAAAGTTTGCCTTCAAATACTGTTTGTGTTTCTTGTATTTATACATGTTATTGAAAACACTCTTGAGTTTCAGATGCTAAGTATGTCTTGTATGTCTCCAGTCATTTTAATTGGTTCTTCAAATTTTACATTTAGGTTTTATTGTTCTAGGGGTTCGAAATATGAAGTAAATAATGGAATGAGAGACAACGTTAATAATAATAATAATAATAATAATAATAATAATAATAATAATAATAATAATAATAATAATAATAATAATAATAATAATTGAAGGTTAGTACGTGTGACTTTCCGTCGGTAAATCTATATACATTTTATAGAAAAGAGAGCGTATTTTTTAAATATTCCTAATTGTAAAACATGTATCATAAAGCAGTTTGACACATGCATTCTTCAAGAACATGAAACTCCGTACCTGAACATCCGGAGGAAAGTTTTTCCCGATTGAAAGTCATAGAATGGAAAGCTGAGACTAAACAATCGACTGGGAGTATTAATTAGATTTTGCTGGGATAGTTTCACAACGTTATCAGATTACCCGTACCTCGAGTTTCAGCGTCTAATTCAATTACTTTTACCTGGAAAATTCTGTATCTTTTTCGGGGCTTCGGCCCTGGATCATAGCGCGATGGCTTCCGCCGAAGTCCTCCAACGATTGCTGGTTGTCGACGGTTGCAGTTATTGTTCAGTAGGTGGTGGGTAAGGGAATTGTTATTTTAAGATAGTGACACACTTATCTACATGTAGATTCCCTTATGGCGCCCGAAAGAAGGATTTGGTCTTTAATAATCGGTGAAAACTGGAGCAGTTAAAGTTGAAAGGGTTTGATACCTGTAGGTGGGAAGAGATTAAAGGAAGCTCATGGAATGTTGACAGTAGAAAGCAGTACTGCTTAGGGCTTAAAGGGTTCATTCCAAGCATTTTTTAATATAGTTGACAATGTAAGCTTTAGGCACATTGTTAATAATATTCCCTTCTTCAGCCTACAATACCCAAGTATTAGATGCTGGGTAGATGTTTAAGATGGCTATAATGGCGTGCTAAGACTTACTTTAATCAAGAAATCAAGAGTATTTGCCCTTTTTCTTGTAGACAGATATAAAAAAAGAACTAGAAATACACGTGTAGTGATTTTCATTTCACTTGCCTGTTCAGACGTTTAGCCTTTGTGGAATAGAAAATGGAATATTGTTTTAAGAAATTTTATATTGATTTGTAGTAGGTTTACGTGTTTTGCCAAAATTGCTTTGCTCCTTTTTAAAGTTGGGAGGGGGCGGGGGCAAGAAATGAGAGAGACTCCTTGGGAAATTCAGTTAGCGTTTACGAAGAATCCTTGTCACACGAAGTTGTTTGTTCTTATACGTGGGCTCAAGAAAACTGGATTGATTTCAGTGTGCATCTGAAGTTTGTTTTTCTTCTAGTAGTGACTTTGTTTTATTGATTTATTTTAGTAATAGTTTTGATACTCGATTTTCGCAATTTGTTGCTGTTCATTTTTCATGTTATGTATTTACAGTTTTCTTTCGTAGTGTCAATTTCATTAAGGCTTTTCATTCGTTTTGAATGTGCGTAATTGCCCGTTCACCCCTCAGTGATTCGTGAGTCCCCTGCGTATCTCTCTCTCTCTCTCTCTCTCTCTCTCTCTCTCTCTCTCTCTCTCTCTCTCTCTCTCTCTCTCTCTCTCTCTCTATTGTATATAGAAATGTTTCCCTCTCTCTCTCTCATTGGCTTATGAGTAACCTTTCTCTCTCTCTCTCTCTCTCTCTCTCTCTCTCTCTCTCTCTCTCTCTCTCTCTCTCTCTCTCTCAGTTGATTCCTTATGTCCGTTCTTTTCCCCTCATTCCCTCCTCCCTCGTTCTTATTGCCTCCCCTCTGATTGGCTATTTGCACACTTGATGATGACTCGGATGTGGTTTACTTTTCAGTATTGATGAAAGACAACCTCCCCCTCCCCCCTCTCCCCTCTCCTTTTTTTTTTCTTAGCACCAGTATAAAGAAACAGTGTAGAGGGAAACAGTGTTACGATAAAAAAAAAAAGTTTAAAGGATAGTGTCTTAAAGTTCATCTTCAAAGGGGAAATAGAATTAAGAAAGGGGGAGAATTTTCCCCTTTTCAAATACGGCAGTGTTTAAACTGTCTGCCTTCAAAAGTAAACATCTTAGAATGTTATCGCAGAATTGTATATAGAGATGAATCATTTTCTCTCTCTCTCTCTCTCTCACACACACACACACACACACACACACACACACACACACACACACAAAAGAGTGCGTGCGCAAGCTTCCGTGCATACTTGGCGTAACCATACGTGTTTCCTGTAAAATAGGTTTTCATGAAAAGACTTGCAAACTGGATAACGAGAATCCTGTTTACCAGAATTCTATAATGGCATGTCTGCGTAGCATTTTTATTCCATTACCGCACGAAACAACAACACGAGAAGATGATGACAACGACTACGATGATGATGATGATGATGATGATGATGATGATAGCTGGCGTGTATGTTTGCGTTTATTGATTGCCAACCTGGAAATGAAAAGGTGCAGTTCTACGTTAAACTTCGTCATGTCAGTAGAGGCAAGTGTAATCTTAAGAGTATTTCTGAAGGGACCTCAGGTGTGGGTTTTAGTGACGAGAAGTTCGTTTACTAGGCTTTGAAATAAAAAGAAAATCAGACCGTTTGGAAGAAAAGGTCCTTAAAAAAACCCACACACATATAGTCCCTCCGGAAATACCCCTAAGATTAGGCAAGTGTAATCTTAAGAGTATTCTGTAAGGGACCTCAGGTGTAGTTTTTTTTATGGATTTTGTTCCTCATAACTGACCTCAGCTCTGCTTTTTTTTTTTTAAGCCTTGTAAACGAACTTCTTCTGGTCAGATTGGTTTTTGGTGGTGACCCGTCCAGGGGAAGAGAATGACCGGTTGAAACGGCCCTCCAAAATTACCTCTCATTACGTATTGATCTTGTGCAACTGTCGTGATTGGCATTGATCAGATTTGTTAATGAGGCTATTGATGGGGATTAGAATTAGGTAGGGCAGGAGTTGGGAAGTGAAGGCGTCTTTTTGTGGTGGGGGTGGCTCGTGTGTGTTTGTGTGTGTGTGTGAGAGAGAGAGAGAGAGAGAGGAGAGAGAGAGAGAGAGAGAGAGAGAGAGAGAGAGGCTTGGAGACTAATTAGAAAATAGGTCAGATGCAGTTGCTGCTTTGCGATGTCAAAATTATTTCAGCATGAAAATATGATTTTCATTATTTTGTTTCTGTTCCTTGAAATGTTTAATCTCTTGCTAAGATATGTATTGCAGTTTTTTTTAATTCTTCGGCTTTGTTTCAGTGTCTGTGCACCTCTGTTTTTTTTATGCATTTTGAATTGCATTATGTTTAAAAGTTTTATTTTATTTTTGAACGTGAAATGTAGGTCGAGTGTTGTAATATATCTATTGTTTTCCAGAAAAAATAGGAGTTGCATTGCAAGTGTGTCATGCAACATTGACAGATAACAAATATAGATTATGTTTGCATAAAAGACTTCGAAGTTACTTGAGGACATATTTTGTATTATGATGCATCATATGCATATTTGTCCTAAACAGAAGTAAAGCGAAATTAGTTCATTGTTAGCGCTGCATACGTTGCTTCATGTAGATTCCCGATTGTATCCCCAGGGCATATTTTGAAAATGTAAGTATTCACTGTATGTGAAGTTATAACGCTTGAAATACATTACATTTACCGAAAGAAGTGGAACATTCTCTTTGTTGAAAATAATTTCAACAATAATTTTGTATTTCCTTTTATTTTTACTACCAAAGGTGTAACATTCCTGTTGCTTACGTTGCATTTAAAGGATAAAACAAAGATAACAGTTCAGACTTAAATACATTTATTCCCATTCAGAGTTAAAATCACAATTGTGCTTTCGATTGCACCTGTTTAAATATGTCGCGTTCGTCTCCTTACCTTTCCATAATCGAAACATACAATCGAGGGTCTCTTATTATACCCACCCCCGCAGTCGGCAACGCACTGCGTTTAAGCATTATCGGCGGGCGTTAGGGCGTTTATTCTCAGTATTTGCTCCCACGATGATGATGGTGATGAACCCTGAATTGGTCGTTTGTTCAAGGGTCGCCTTCCAGCTGAGTGTTCACGTCACGAGATGAGATGGGTTTTCACTGAACTGAATTAGCCTCGTGCTTTACCATGAAATTAATTGTTTTCGGTTTGCGATGGGATGGATTGGGATAGTCGAAATCCTGAGAGAGAGCAAGGTATACTCTCTCTCTCTCTCTCTCTCTCTCTCTCTCGCTCTCTCTCTCTCTCTCTCTCTCTCTCTCTCTCTCCGATTATGTTTTCCACTTACTGGAGCCATTGTTCCCCCCAGTAACTTTCTGCAGTTTCACAGGTAATATTAAGTAATGCATGTTGCATGTAACTTCGCTCCTTGAGCGTTATTTTATGATTTCATTTTGGCATTAAATCCATTTTATTTTCAGAATATTTCTCTTATTCATGACGCATGGCATTGCCTTAAGTGCCTTTTCATATTAGATTAATATTTCCACGGCTATTTGTACTGTTATTTTCTTTTCATTCGTCGCCTCTTTTTTATGCTTTTATTTTCACGCACGATTGGATTTACTGTCATTGGCAGCATCCAGGACCAGCCTCATCCCCCTTGCACCCATCCCCCCCCCCCCATCCCATCCCATCCTATCCGTCCGTCCGTCCGTGTCTCTCTCTCCCCCCAGCTGACATCACGATGGGTTTGAATAGCAATAACACTTCTATTTTATTTAGTCAGACCGTGTGTGTGTTTTATAACTTTCGGCCGTATATGGGAGCGTATAGCCTGCGCCGGACATTTCCGAAGTTTAATCGCTATTGATAATGTTCGTCGCGGAGCTGTTAGGGTCATTCTCTCTCTCTCTCTCTCTCTCTCTCTCTCTCTCTCTCTCTCTCATAGCCGTTGTTGTTCTCATGTAATATGATTATCTGGACATTCTTCTTTTATTTATTGTTAATGGCTTAATTTATCTAGTCCGTTATAGGTTGGAACTTTTGATTGACGAGCGATTAAGATTATAGAAAAAATATAATTACAGTTCTCCTCTCTAGCTACCATTTAAACATAACAATACAAGCAAATTCAGACGCTTGCATACCTTCCTACATGTGCATACACACACACACATATATATGTATGTATGTATGTATCTTTATAAGAGTGTATGTAATGTGTTGCGTAAGAAGTATTAACAGGGTGAGAAGTATAAGCATACGGCGATAAAATCGTTAAAAATGTTCTGAGATGATTTGGTCACGTGGAAGTAATGAAGGATGATAGGTTTATGAAAAGAGTGTTTAATTCAGAAGCTTCAGAAGGTTAGGTAGAGATGAAAACTTTGAATACGCTAGAATTGACAGAGATATTAGGAGGGGAAGGACCTTGATGTATAGAAAACAAGAGACTGCTGTAAGATTAGAGGTGAGTGGCTCATTGTGTGCAGTGTTCGAGGCCTGCTCATGCGCTATTATTGTTGCTGTATGAAATGGCTGATTTTCAAGGAAGTTTGCTGTACAGGGGGTTCATCCATGATTCAGGAGTTAAAGTATGGAATAGTGAGTGACTTTTTTTTTTTTTTTTTGCACACCACCAACCAGTTATCTTTCTACATACATGAGCGCACTCTTTTGTGGAATGAGAAATAAAGCTAATAGTTTGCCTGGACAATTTTACCGTAAATTAATTCATTAGGAACTGCTTTTGTGTGCAGTGTCTCATTAAATGCCATTTCAGGCGGTGCGATAATGCTAGTCGTTTATTTATATTTAATCTTTAGCGTCGGCGATGATGCGAATTCCGGTTATTTTTGTTGTTTTTGTAGTACTATAATTATTATTAATGCTAATACCATTAGTTGGCGTTTCAATTAACCCCCTTAGTTGTATCGAGTCTAGACCCCATGGGGGTTTTGCCTGCAATTTTACCCCTCGATTTCTTGGTTATCGTTGGTGTATTGCTCTGTTTATTATTATTATTATTATTATTATTATTATTATTATTATTATTATTATTATTATTATTATTATTAAGCCACCTCTCAGTTAGCCTTGTTTGTGATACGTTCGTACCCCTATTGACTTTCAGTTGTAATCTTATCTCCTAATATCATTATCATCGTCATTGTAATCTAGTGCCATTATTTTATCATTAAAAGACCGGCATTGAAATACAATTGTCATATCATCGTAATTATAATCATTAAGCACGCTCTTTGCGTTACTTCTGTATTTCTTCTTCATGGTTACCGTCGCCTGGAGTACAATTAAGTGCGTTATGTAGCGAGACGTCGTTTGTCAGTGTCCGTGTTAATGGCCCCGAATTAACTGCAGTGTAACTCATGAATTATTTCGCGAATTGTCAGTATCAAAGACGGTGCAGTCCTCAGGCTAGACTTATTTTGTCATGTTTCGTTTTGTTTGTGTTTCCGAATTCAGTGTGCGTTGACACGGTTTGCCTGAAAATGCACAGCGTGTGTTTCTTTCAATGCGTCTTTTATTCAGTGTTATTTCACTGTGTTTGAAATGTGATTAGGTTTTCACCTCGTCTACTTTTATTTTTTTCATTTCTGAATTATCAAGAATTGTGAATATATTTGTTCCATTATTAAGTGTTCATGTTTGCATTTTTGTTCTTGAACACATTTCCCGAATTCATTATTCGATGACGTTATTTTCCATAAATTATACGGCGTTTGTTTCTGCCGTTGTGTCTGTTAGTCAGGTTTCTTTTTCCAGTTTCCGTGAAACACGATTAAGTTTTCGCCAAGTGTTCTTTTATTTTTTTTATTATTTCATTTATCAAAAAACACGAATATGATCGTTCCATTATTAATTATTCATGTTTGCATTTTTGTTCTTGAACGCATTTCAGAGTTTCATATCGAAACATGAATATGGCTTTAATACATTTTTCTTTTGTTTTTCATTTTATTTGTTAACGTTACATTTCCGCGTTGTTGAGAATGTCTTGGAATATAAGCGCCGGCTAGAAAAAGTCGAGGAACAGTTTTAGCGTATTTAGATGTAACCTTTAAGTTAGTAAGAGACTTTTAGGTGTTATCTTCTTAGAAGTGTATGTATGTATATATATATATATATGTATGTATGTATGTATGTATGTATGTATGTATGTATGTATGTATATGTATATGTATATGTATATATATATATATATATATATATATATATATATATATATATATATATATATATATATATATATATATATATATATATATATATATATATACTCAATACCACATTCATACTTGAGCTGATAAGGAAGAGATTTGCAGTTTCTGTTGAAGCCCAGGTTGGAATCGTGAGTAAAAGAAAATGTTGAAGTTGTCGGGTGTAGTATTTGTCTTGTGAGTGGAATGGAAAAGGTGAAAACTACGGATATACATAAAAGTTAAAACAACTTAACGTAGATAAAAGGAATGGTCAGGGATTTGAGATGGTTTGATCACGTGGAAAGAATAGCATATGAGAAGTTAAAGAGGATAGTTTATAATTTGAAAGTGTGTGGATGGAGGAGGAAAGGGAGATTGCGAAAGAGGTGGATAGTTGGAGATAGATATTAGATAGGAATAACCTTATGATCGAGGAACGGAAGAGGGCATGGAAGGTATATATGGCGAATAGCCCGGAATGTGTTAGAGTTTTCAGGCACAACTGATGAGCCTGTGTACGTTTTTTACTACTCTACATCCATGATTCATTAGATATATGATTGTGGCAGACTGTGACTGGTGAGGAAATGTGTGTTTCAGAAGGAAGGGCTTTAGTATCTTGAAATGGCACAATGGGTGTTTGGTGGTGTATGCGCTCTGGGACAGATGAGGCATTTTTGCACAGGGTGTACATCCTTCACGGTGCAGACATGTCTGTGAATGAGGTTATCAGTAGAACAGACACATAAATTTGAAAAAAGAAAAATCATCTACCGGCCGTATACCAAGGCTTTAAAAGTAATTTGTGTTGATTGAGAATTATTATTATTATTAAGTAGATGAAACGTATTCATACGGAACAAGTCCACAGGGGCCATTGACTTGAAATTCCAAAGAATATGGTGTTCATTAGGAAGAAGTAAGAAGAAGTAAAGGGAAATACAGAAAGAAGAGATACCACTTATTAAAAATAGAAAGAAGAAGTAAAGGGAAATACAGAAAGAAGGGATACCACTTATTAAAAAAAGAAAGAAGTAAAGGGAAATACAGAAAGAAGAGATCCCACTTATTAAAAAAGAACAAAATAAACAGATAAAAATATAAAAATTCATGAAAATGTAAGAAGAATAGTATTAGGGTAGTAGTGCATTGCATTTTCGCTTGAACTTCTGAAGTCCCAACTGCACGACATCCTCTGGGAGGCTGTTCCACAGTCCAACGGTGTGAGGAATAAAGGACCTCTGGAAAGGACCTCTGGAGAAGGTAATTACTTTCTAACGAAACTCGTAAACACGAAGGAATTATATTGAATGGAGAACCGCCAGATGAGAATAGGAACAACGCTTCATCTGAAGTCGGAGGGACCCCGCTTAGAGCAGATGATTGGAGCAAAAATATATGAGGCATTTAAAAATCTCATCTGGTTCAGGGTCAAGGTTTCAATTAGATCTCTCCCATATGTCTTTTTTTTTTTTTGTACTTTAAATCTTTGGAGTATTAATAAACGCAAGTGACTGTATTGCTATATTTATCCTAGGTAGTAGGTAGTGTCAGGTATTGTGAAAATGAAGTGAAATAGAAAATTGTCGAAGGATTTGCATACCTTTTTTTTTTTTTTTTACCTGCTTCAACATCATAAAAATCCACATGGCAAATAGAATTATGGTATGTATAACAAAAAGGAAATAGAACTTTAGTAAGGATAACAAAATGAAGCAGGAGACTCTACTGTCAGGGAAAGGTAAAAAAAAACAAGGAACTGGTTTTTGCTAAGAGAATAATCAGCCTGGTTAAAGAAAGCCGTTAATATGCAATACCGAAAGGGAGATGAAAGAGAAAATGAATTGTGACACCCCTAAGGAACGACGAAAGGGGCGGATTTATCTCCATCAACCGTAAAGGAAGCACAACTGACAAGAGGAGAGAGAGAGAGAGAGAGAGAGAGAGAGAGAGAGAGAGAGAGAGAGAGAGAGAGAGAGAGAACACTGTCTTCTGTCTTGAAGACGGGATTTACAATCACTGGGCTCTATGCCAGGCGCTTACAGAAACCTTGGCGGTATACGCTTTAACCAAATATCTTCAACGTTGATGGAATCCAAAGCTCTATTTTAGACCTGATAGTACTTCCCTAATCAGTAGAAAATGCCATGTGGATTTTGATTAGAAATTAGAAAAAAAGGCAGGGCAGGGAGGGATCCCTTGGACACTGAGATTCAGAAAGGCGTTAAATATGCACATGTCGTGTTAAGGAAGTGACGAAGGTAAGAATTGACAAATTAGGATACGTATCCAGAAAGGTTAAATATTCACGTATCGCTATTTAAAGTGCATATTTGTTGATGTACCACTTCTGCTATCACTACCACTACTACTATTAGTAGTAGTAGCAGCAGTATAGTACAGCTGTCTCCGCCATTCTTCAAAAAGGACAGTGTGGCATTTTGCGAGTGTATTTATACAGGAAAACCACCTTTTGACATTTTGTGTATATATCGTAATTTGTTCAAATTCAACATTTAACTTGCTATTTGCATCTAGTTTGTCCGTTTGTGGAATTCTTTCTTCGAAAATGTGGCCTGTGAGAGAGAGAGAGAGAGAGAGAGAGAGAGAGAGAGAGAGAGAGAGAGAGAGAACGGTGACTGGCTTGATAGCCGAATGATGATTCGTCGTCCCTCGCTCCCGCCATTCTGAAAATTGAATTGGTTGACACATTACCGGGGCCGTGATGAATCACCCTGATGATTCTTTAAACATTTGGCGACTGTTAATCATAATCTGTAGATGGGAAGGCGATCGATCAAAAGATGAAAGGTGAGAGAGAGAGAGAGAGAGAGAGAGAGAGAGAGGGTTGGCGGTGACAGGGCAAGAAAAAAAATATGTTAATGAAAATAAGTTGGAGGATAAAGGGAAATTTCTGGATATTGAGAAAAGAAGCGGTTGGCTTCAGTTATAATAATATAAGAAGTTTTAGTCGTGGTAATTTAGTAACTGTAGATCGTTTCCTCCCCAAGCTAGGAATTAGGTATGTAGAAAAAGTTTTAGCACAGAGCACTAATAATCTGATCTTAGACATTATTGTGACAGCCTATCCAAAGTGTGAAGTATTCGAGAAGTTAAGAGGGCGTTGTGGTTATTACAGTTACATAAACACATGAATTCCGTAAGAAAGCATATTCGTATGATCGTGTATTTGTGTTATGTACACCCTCAGTAGGGACATGAAACATCACAAACAAAGAAAATGAGATCTTTTAACAATTAAGGTCGAATGCAGCTGCATATTACACCCAGACTTAGCAGTCTCTGGTGTGATCCATTCTTGCTATTATAAGTTGTAAGACAAAAAGAAATTAACCAAAAGTCAGAAAGTTTGTTAGATATTCTTGGATGTCTTGAAACTAACAAAGTTTCGTGGGGCCCATTCAAGCGCCATATCTAAATCCACACGAGTTGCATCACCCAGGATTAAGCTTCGGCTTCTGTAAATGTTGGAGAAGGTAAGGAAAATGGTCTTTGAAGTATAAAATCATCTGCATATGTGGGGTGAGGAGGAATTGATACCAGGTGAAAAGAAATTCAAGGTTTGAGAAGGAAACAGCAGAGCGGGTGGCTGAGTAGTACTAAACACACGAAATTAAGATGTCAAATCGTCTGCCATAAAAATAGAGCAACTAGATAAACAACCAAGATCAATAGATACGAAACTTTAAAGTAGATTAAACCGTAGTAGGAAATTGTGTAAGATGGGTCTTATGCCAGACTATGCAATTAGGATATTAAGACCATTGACTAAAAGTTTCTCTGGATACCCTGGGAGATGATGACTTAAGATATGAATGAGGTAGATTGATTAGTTCCTGAGTTCATCTGCCATTATGGAAGTCGTAATGTAACGAATATCAGAGACAGATTTATCAAATATATATATATATATATATATATATATATATATATATATATATATATATATAGATATATATATATATATATATATATATATATATATATATATATATATATAGATAGATAGATAGATAGATAGATAGATAAATAGATAGATAGATAGATATACATACAATACATTATTATATATATATATATATATATATATATATATATATATAATATATATATATATATATATATATATATATATATATATAAAACCTGTATCTGATAATCGTTATGCACAATGTACGTGCATCTGGGTGTGCAGCAATTGTGATAGATTGTATGATGTAGTCTCTTAAAATAATATGAAATAAAACAAAGTGTGAAAAATTTATTTCATCTCGAGTAAAATACAAATCTTGTCCAAATGCTCGAACGCCGGAAAACAACTCTATGTAATCACCGTTTTCTCTGAAAGCAAAAAAAACAAAACACATTCACTCTCTCCATCCTTGCCAGTGTATTTTTCAGAGTATTTCCGCGATCGTTGTACCCTGTTTGCACCTTATTATATTCTAGGAAACATGTTCAGCATGCATTCCCTGGCGCTGCTGAAAATATTAAACCGCTGCATCTGATTTAAGCTGATATTTAACGGCTGAATGAGATTTTTTTTTTTACTTTTCTTTTCTTATCTTTCTTTTCTTCTTAACCAGAGTTTAATTTACGCGTAATGTTGAAGCCTACTTTGCGCTGCAAGTTACTTAGGGATATTACCGAGCATGCATCAAGTGTGAATATTTCAAGGCTTTTTTTTTTTGTCTTCTGGGGGAGGGGTTGGGAGGGGGAGCGGGGTAGATGGGGGTTGGTTTCCCTCAGAAAGTCGGCGTTAGAAGGTATCAGGTTTAAAAGAAAGAGAGAGAGAGAGAGAGAGAAAAAAAGAAAAACTTTATTAAAGATGTCTGACTAAATCCTCTGAGTGCATGCGGGTATTTTCTCCCAGACCTGACTGCCAACCAACGTTCGCTTGATGTTTATGTTTATGGGTGGGTACAAGTTCTGCAGAGTTGTTTTTTTTTTTTTTTTGGCGTGTTTGTGTGTGTGTGTGTTTATTTGTATATGTATGTATATGTGTGTGTCTGTCTTCTTGTTTATGGATTATTTTCTGTATACTTACATACACTGAGATATATCATTGTATTTTGTACGTTATGTTACGTACTGAAGTATGTTACATACATTAAGAAAATATGGTTATAGTTTTTCTGTAAATTCGGATATTTTAAAGGAAAATCTTTATGTCATTGTATTTTATATCTTGTCATTAACACAAACTTATGCTTGCCCCTAATAAATGCTTGTACTATTCAGTTTGTTTCTACTATATTACAATTTTTAAAACTAAAAAAATCATCATTCCCCGTTATTTTATGCTACCGTTCATTTATACCTATTTGCATATGATATTCCTTCTGGGATTACATTTTGCCTCCCGCATTATATCTTCCTCCGAAGCGAGATAGCCTAAAATTTTGGCCGGGATATGTGTGTGCATGGTCTCTTTTTATGCGCGGGAGCAAATGCGTCCATGCTTATGTGTTTGCCCGTGCTAGAGGCAAGGTAATCTGCATTCTGGGTCATTTGATATTTTTGCCCTGAAAGGGGAATGCCCGTATATCGCGGACTAACGTGCTTTTACAGCCGTGATTTTGTTCCATGCAAACTGGGGAATTGGGTTATGATATTATACGCGGGGCATGATTTTATTTTTTTTTATTGTGCTATTTTTTTCTGTATGTGTACATTGTGTGTTTTGGGTTAGTGGGTTTCGGAAGGGAAAAACTTACGGTTTCATTTACTTATATCGTAATGATACTCAAGTTTGTTTTTGCAGGTATGTGTGTGCAATAATTGGTAAACGCATGCACACACACACACAAACATTGAGCTACAAATGTCGTTTAATATCTTATATACCGAAAGGGGATTATAATTCGGCATTAGAGCGAATTGGATATTAAACGACATTTTTAGTTCAATGTATTGTGTATATAGAATGTCACGGTGATAAAAATTATATTATACATATATATATATATATATATATATATATATATATATATATATATATATATATATATATATGCATGTATAGGGAGAGAGAGAGAGAGAGAGAGAGAGAGAGAGAAAGAGAGAGAGAGAGAGAGAGAGAGAGAGAGAGAGAGAGGAACGATTTATTGCAACCTCCTGAACAACGTTATTCGTGAGTAATACTAAAGTTTAGGTGCAGTATTGCATTAATGGAACCCTTCATAAACCTTAATGTGAGCTTCCTTTTTTCATTTTACATAGCCTCTCTCTCTCTCTCTCTCTCTCTCTCTCTCTCTCTCTCTCTCCACTAATTAGGTTATTTGCTCTTACTGGAAATGGATAACTATGTATCATTACTGAATTTGATGTTTTGTAGAAACAAAAATAACAGTTACACTAAGCTTATCGTATTTTAACTTCGTTTACTGTATTCATCGCTTAAAGTGTAACCAAAGAGCGTACTGATGTATATAATGAATGTGAATAAAGATAACTATGAATGGCTGGCCAGCCTCCTCATGTGGGGAGTCTAAGTATACTTTTCGTTCACTGTGTTTGCGAAGATAATTGCTTCGAAAACATTTCCGATGGTGGTGTGTTTTATTCCTCAGATGGCATAGAGTGTGCTTTTTATTCCCTGTATTTACAGTTTATATGCGCGCGTGTGCATTCACGCATGCACATAGGTATGTAACAGTTTTTGTATACAGTTGTTTGGAGTGTTGAATAAAGAAAGAATTTCATGCATGCAGGCTCTTTTGTGTCGGTTATATTTTGCCATTTTATGATAGAACCAACAGTTATGACTCAGATTCCTTAAATGTTGGGTATTCGTTTGACCTTTGGTTATCCATTCCGTGGACTCGTAGAGACCCATATTAGAGTTTGTTGAAGCGTTTGCCAGACTTTGTGTTACTCCAATAGTTCCCACTACTTTCCGATAAAAAAAAAAAGAAAAAAAGCCCTGGAGGCTGCTGTGAAAAATGCAGCGTACCCAGAGCACCGGACTTGAAATCATCACAGCACTTTCCCTTTATTCTGGAAGCTGGATGATGGCACCGTTCTTGAAGTTTGATAATAATAATAATAGTTTTGTTTTTGAATTGCCAGAGAAACACTCTTCCCGAGTGTCATGATCTATTCTAAAAAACAAGGAAAAAAACTGTGCTCAAACACGCAGCCTGCAGTCGTTCTCAGATTCAAATGACGTTTTTGTTGTGTTTATAAATACAAATACATAATTTGCCACCGGGCCTGCGATTGTCATGAATGAATAATCAACTCGCATGCCATTAGGTTTTATCAGATTAAGCATTATGCCAGCATTGAATAAATTTGATGAGACCCATGTATTACACGGCCAATCCCCGCGTTCACCGGCAACATATTATAGGAAGGATTTTTGCTGAACAACCTAAAGGGTTCATTTGCTCTGTCTTTGTGGCTCTTTTTGAATGGCAGATGATTGGCTCATGTTCCGGAACATGTATTGCTGCTGATGTGAAGCGTATGGAAATGGCTCTTCGGGGCCGTTTACGTTTCTTTTTTGTTTTCGGTCACAGGAAATTTTGGGTCTGCAAATCAGATTCTTGTTGTTGCCGTAATGCAAGTGCTTTTGGCATCAAGTGTTTCTCATGCTTCTCGGGTTCGAATGTAAATGTTTTTGTATCTACGTAGATATATTTCACTGGTAGAGATTTCACGTTAATTAGGAAATGTAATAATAGTAATAGACTCTCAGTAGTAGCAGTAATAGAATGGTTAATAAGTCATGAAAGTAACTGGCTTATTGTTAATAATACTACTATTGAAGTTCCTTCTTGTCATTAAGACTACCCTGGGCATTCCCGAACTCTGAACGATGATGTTGCAGCCTGAAAACGTTCAACCCCCTCCCCATTCCTACACCTCCCACTCCACATTTCGAAAGACTTCCAAATAGAGCCCTTGGAAATCGTTCCTTTTCGTAAAATGCGAGAACGTCTATAGAAAGCGGGAGGCTGTTGTTTCTTTGGACAAAGGTGGATTGTTTGTCTCTCTCGGCTGGGCGAGTGAGTGATGACCGGCCATCACCTCTGTGACTGCCTGCAACCAGTTGATATTCGGATGGGAGAGGAATGAGAAATGCCAGCACACACCCCCACCCTTTCCTCTTCCTCACTCTCCCACTTTTACTCTCCCTTTAATTTCAAGGGACCGATAGAGGTCATGGGACCGATAGAAGGTCAAGTACAGTTAGTCAATTATTCTCCCTCAGCTGCCTGCTGATTACTACAGTAGATTGAGTGTCGGTTCGAGGGGAGTTTTAACTCTCCCCCCCTTGTTCCCTTTTCGGAGGAGGGGCATTACAGTAAGGGGGGAAGGGGTCGTGAATCCCCTTCTTCGGCACCCCTTTCCCACTTATGGCTTTAATATCACGGTGGATTGGCTTCTGAGGGAGGAATGGAAGACGCGGGAGAGGATAGCTTCTTGATGACGCAATAAGTCTCTCTGTCGCCGTAGTTTTCGGGTCCATTCGGTTAGTAGGCCTTAGGCATCCTTCAAGGGGCTCCTTGGTCAATTCGGGAACCTTGCGTCTTTGCTCAAGTTCCATAGACACAGTGCCTCCAGTATCCATGCCTTCAAGGAAATAGCTCGTGAAATCACGGCTTAATAATCTGTGGCATGTGGAAGATACCGTTCATTTCTGTGACGCTGATGGATTTTTTTTTTATTGTGAAAATGAATTTGAGTTTAGTTATTTGTGCCGTTCACTACGCATAACACTTTAATCTTTAATGGATATCCATGATAAGTGGATATTGACATTAAAAATAAACTTTTTTTTTTGTGGCTGTGCATGTATTTAAGTGTGGATATTGATATTGAAAACAATAAAGGCTGTGCATGTATTTAAAGATGGATATTGATATATAAACCCTTTATTAAGGCTGTGCATATATTTATAGGTGGACAGTAATATTAAAAACAGACCCTTTTTTAAGGCTGTGCATATATTTATAGGCGGACATTGATATTAAATACATATCCTTTTCTAAAAGCCGTGCTTATATTTAAAGGCTCTATCCCAAGTCCTTGGATGAAAGAAAAGCTTTTGGGGGAGAATAGTAGCATTTTTGTCCCCCCCCCCTTTTTTTTTAAATCTTTCCCGGTGAAATTAAATTAAATTTTTTGTGGCAACCATTGGTGAAAACGCGCTCTACCATCTGTGAGAAAGGGGAAGGAAAAAAGGTGTTGGGTTGTGTGGCATTGGCAGTCTATTGAATCGAAAGGGATCGGTTTTCGGAAAGGGACTAAAAAAATAAGAAAAAGAAATTCAAAGGTAAGCCTAAGTTGAAGTGAAATAGATGAAATTGAATGAAGGGCGATGCCTCCACAACTAGCTTTAATGAATGTATGTTTACTCGATACGGTTTACCTTAGAATTTTACCTTTGGCTCTGAAAGTGAAAATGGTCGCATGTAATGTTATTTAAAATTGTAAAAATGTTTAATGGAAATTTTCCAGAGAGTCGCCAACTTGCTTTAATGATTGTACTGTATATTTACTCGATAAATTTTACCTTAGAATTTTAAATTAGAAATTTACCTTGTACCTTAGAAAGTGAAAACAGTTTCATGTAATGTCATTCAAAATTGTAAATATATATGAATGACATACAGAAAATTCCGTTTATTGACAGAAAGTTGTATTTTCACATTCCAAACCATTTGCCTTGGAAATTACATTTTTTTTAATACAATAAGCATACTGTATTAATAGTTTCAGACTTTCTGTATAATGCATCTAATTCTCTCTATGTATTTATTTTGATGTCCCAAACAGCTTACTTTGTTAACGATGTGGAACTGCAGGCTAAAATTGTCAAGTTGGTGACATCGTGGCACAACTGATGTATTTATTTGTAAGGTGAACGTCTCATTCCTGACACATAGTGTGGTTCCCCTGTTTTATAATGGAATTTTTATTCGGGATAGAGGCTGCCATCGTAAATGGCGTGGTTGTCAAATATAAATAAAAAATAATATGTCGTTTACTCTGAATCTTTGTGAACAGTAAGCTGCCTTATTATATTTTGATTAATATGGCTTTCGTTCTCTTGTTTCGATTAATATGGCCTTGCGTTCTCCTGGTTCTGTTGCTGTATATATACAGTATACACACATACTGTATATATATATATATATATATATATATATATATATATATATATACACATACATACATACATACATACATATACATATATATTTCAGAATAAGGAGGTATGGGAGATATGTACAAGAATGAATCATAGCTGAAGCAGTGCATTAATATAGTTGTCTTTTTTCGTTGGCTGGTGAATTACTACCGTTAGTTTTAAGTATTATAGTTGTATATATACTGCAGTTATTACACGTTCACTCATGCAGTGCCGTTACATTGTTATCCAGTTCCTACTATGGTTAGTAATGCCTACAGTGCACCTAATGTTGTGCAGTGTAGGCATTGCTAAAGAGTGTTTACAGCCTCTCTTCTAGGGGCATTCGTATTTAGCCCTTTACTTTACTGCCATTCCCGTTTCCTTTCTTCAGTCTTGCTGTCCAACCTCTCTTATTATTATTCCATAGTTCAACGAGTGGAAGTGGAAGGGTTCTATCAGAGTTCCACCTGTAGATCCTTGCGCTTCCTCTCATTTATTTGCGGGATCTTTTTATCTTGTCCAGCCACTCCAGCTCCCTCTTTTCACTGTCTTCAGCACTGAATGGCTTAAAATGCTCCTGTGCTTGGTATTATTCATTCATTCATTCCCATCGCCGCACTCCTTTCGCGGATGGTTTGTCTCACACACACACACACACACACACACACACACACACACACACACACACACACACACACACACACACACACACACACAAATCTGTTCAGCAAAAACACAGAACGGATTGCTTTAATATTTTTGTTTTAACCTTTTTACATTATGACTCCGAGGTCAGTTATATCTGAGTTGCGGAGTTGTATCCAGTAGATTTATTATTATTATTATTATTATTATTATTATTATTATTATTATTATTATTATTATTATTATTATTATTATTGTTTTACGGCCAGTGTGACGAAAAACTGTAAATGTATTTTTTCCTTGTTGAAAAAAATATGTGAATAATATGAATTAGTAGCTACTGGAATTCCTGAAGCAGTTCTAAAAGATTCTTTATTGTTTAAAAATTTTTGTTCCGTCCATTATGGAATACATGTAAAATTTGTAATTTAGTTCTTACTCCGGCATTGATCTATTTTCCAAACGCTTTTTACCTGAAAAATTAAAATGCTCTGTTGCGTTACTGTTATATGAAGTATTGGATGAGTGCCGTACATGATGCATTGCCATAAAGCGAAAAGACTTCCGGTCAGTTGTTAATTAACATGCACCTTGATATTGATATTCTCCTATCGATTAGACAGATGTTTCAACCCCCTCCCACTCCCTTCCCTTCCCCTCCTTCCATTAACAAGTCTTATCAGCTTGATTGTTATCTTGTGTTTTCCCAATGATTGTGCCTACGTTCGTAAGCATCGCCTCTCTCATATTTAGCAACGATAAATGACTGTTAACCATAGAGAATATTTTGTACAATGCAGTAACATGTACTAATAGAAATATATTAGGCTATATGGATTTTTTCCGCTATATGGTTTTTTTCATAGAGGGGATGGCTCCTGAAGTGGTTAGCTTTTCTATTCACATTCTTATTTCGGATGAGGTTGCTGGCCCCATGTCCTTACGTTGACTAGCAGCCGACGCTGGTACCCATTTATAAATGGGGCGACTGGTTAGGGCAGGCAGAGATCCAACCACGGACCTTTGACTGGAGCCCCAAAGTTCTACCTGAACTTTTTTCCTTGAGCAAGAAGGTGGTGCCCGTTTTGGTTTTCAGTAAGTATTTTGGGATGAGGTTGCTGGCCTCATGTCCTACTCTAACGTGCCGATGGCGTCTGGCATTTCTAGGCGATCACCCTTCCAAGTATAGTCCAGGCTCCGAGCAGATATATAGCGAACGTAATTCTGTTGGTCGGAAATGTTTGTCAGTATACATCTCTCCTCAGCCTCTAATAAAGGACCCCTTTTTTATTCATTTTCTTCAAAAAGGATAGAGACAGAGAAAGGTATGGGATCAGGGTAGGCGAAGTCCTCCCGCCGGAGGCTGCTTCCAAAGGTCTCCTCCTCCCCCACCTTTTTTTTCTTTACTCCAAAATAAGCTGTAAAAACAAAAGAGCTCATTACCGGGCTGAATAGGAGGTGGGGATATGTTATGCATAACGTTAATTCGAAAGGTAATTGCGGCCTTTGTCTCAGGTCGGCCTCCTCTCAACATTGAGCTGGGGGCACGAGGGGGAGAGAGGCAGATAAGATCGAACCTCTCTCTCTCTCTCTCTCTCTCTCTCTCTCTCTCTCTCTCTCGCTTTTAGTGCTCACCTTCTCGAAGTTACCCTTGTTACGAATACAAACAAACGCCTACTTAGATATCTATACAGAATGATTCGTACAGTTTCCCTGCGTCTCTCGCCCCCCCCCCCTCCCCCGACTCCCAAAAAGCTTTCAACTTTCCAGGGTGGCTGCATCCTTTGGCAAATATGAAGCTAGGAAGCCACGTCGGTATGCACCACATAACACATGTGCTTGTGTGTTTGTGTGTATTTGTGCGTACTTTGTTTTATTGCAAACAACTTTGGCAAAGGCTGATTCATCCGTCTTTTGTTTTAAAAGTTGGGGAGGGGGATGGGAGATGGGGACGCTTTCCGTCAAGATGTTATTTCAGATAAGACAGTCTTTTCATCACCTGCTCTTTCGGTGCAGTAGGCGTTCCTGCGGGGTGGGGATAACTGTTTGCATTTCACTTAACATTCTCTCTCTCTCTCTCTCTCTCTCTCTCTCTCTCTCTCTCCCGGTCTTCATCGTCATCTCCTTCGAAAGGTGACATGCAAAGCCGTGCAGGAACTGATGCTGCATTTTGTGACTTAAGGAGGAATCCCGCCTCTCGCCTCTTGGGGTCCGATTGATTTCAAGATTTTTCACCCGACAGATTTTCTCGACGCTGAGAGGTGAATATGAATTTTGCTTGCTTTTGCGTGTGTGTGTTTGCGTTCACATGTACTTGATTATTTGAATGCTAGATTATTAGATAGTTTTGTGTATGTATATTTAATTGCTTTATATGCATATTTACATACATTATATATATATATATATATATATATATATATATATATATATATATATATATATATATATATATATATATATTTTATATTTCACTTGCCACAGTAGCCTCTTTCTTGATTTCCTTGAGCTTTTGGAAACTCTTTATTACTATAAGCCTTGACTACGATTGATACACCATTCATCTGAGCAACAGCCCTTATTTTCACCCTGATTTAAGAGATAATGAGTTCTCTGGTGATGAAATAATTAGCGAGATAATATATAATCATTTGGAGATATTCTTAGAACAGCGAAATTCACGGATTGTTGAACTTCGAGGAATACGTTATTGCTTGATCAGAATCTTGAAATATACATTTCTCTCTCTCTCTCTCTCTCTCTCTCTCTCTCTCTCTCTCTCTCTCTCTCTCTCTCTCTCATCATCAGTCTCTGACTGCTGGTTTTTTTTTTGTTTTGTAACAGACATGGAACAATTATATTTTCTAACATATATTCCTTCATGTGTTACAATATTGTTACAATTTTGCATCGTATATAAGTTTTGGAATAAATTTTCCGTTCCCTGTGTATATAGAGTAAATACATTTTCTCTCGATATTGCGAGTAGGAAAGATTTACTTCCCCACCACACTGCTTCAGGAAAAAATGTAGCTGCGCCTGATGCCTTCGTGTCAGTGACTGTGATATTTGCTTTTGAATATAGATAGCGCACACTTGTGCCCTTACAATTTTTTTTATTTCCTTTTTAAATTTGCACTGAAAGTCTTTTGATTTTCCCTTTCTATTTTTGGTGGCCGTCAACGTTTCGCCTTTTTTTTTTTTTTTTTTTTATCAAAGAGTTCCATCTAAACTAGATTTGACCCAGAAAATGGCCAGTCAATTTGCTATCCATCTTCACTATCAGGATTGAAAGAGTGCAGCCCTTACCTCATTGATGGATTGGTTGTAGATGATCCACTTTATAAAAGACCCAAATTTCTGCCGTTCCTTCCCCCCTCCCCCTTACCCCAAAGGTGACCCTTGGCTTGCTTATTGGAATCCCATTTTCGCCTGGGTGTAGGTTATTCAAAAGTAAGGAGATAGGACAAACGGACGGTGGGGGTGAGATGGGGGGGGGTCGGGGGAATAGATTGCCTTTCTTTTTCACGACTTGGAATTTCGGGAATGATATCACTCTCCCCCTCCTCTCCCGGCGTCTTCTTTTGAAGGTGCTGCTGAGTTTAGTGGTTTTCCACATCAAACCCTCCCACGGAGCTTACGATATGGTATCCTCGTCCCCTGTTGTTGACTATACCACCCGGGCAAGAAAGTGAAGGGGGGGGGGGCGGTTCCTGGCTGGTCCTGACCCTACGTGCTCCAGTGAACATGTAAAATTGGCTTCATGTAATCGGATTAGGGAAACCTCAGCAGACCCCGGGAACGAACCTTTCTTCCTCCACAATGTCCAGGGTGTCTCTTGTCCCTAGGAGTAAGGCGGAAGGAGGTATGTTTGTTGTCCTTTTTTTATTATAAACTTATAATCCAGCCTTCTCCAGAAATCTTTAGCCTCCCTCCCCCATTGTCAGTTACTTCCTTTCCCGGCCTTCAGCTTTCCCTTTCATAGTTTCCTTTCCTTTATTGTTTTTATCCTGGTTTTAATAGACCATCCTTCTTTGCCTTCGTCAATATGATTTGGTCTGTCGAATGCTAAAGGTATCATTCACACGTTTGATTTACGTTCGGTATTAATAAAAACTAGCACATTCGAAATATTTCAAGCGAAGTTTAAAATGAGAATGTCATTTTACTATAATATGAGAGCGTTATTATGAAATTAAAAAGCCCATAAAAACAAAATAACGCACAACAAACATATTATGAAATACTTCAGTCCTGATCGCTGTCCACTTTCAACAGTGATCGAAATATAGGGATGGTTTTTATATTAATTTCCTTTTTATGGTCCTTTTTATATGATTACACAAAACCTGAAGTATAAAAAGTTGCAACTTCATATTTCAAACATCAAGTGATAAGAAACGTATTTTTTTTATTTTCAATTATGTTATTTATTTTATGCTGGTGAAATAATGCTTTTGAATTCATCCTAATAAGTGTTATTCTTTTTCCTACCGGAAAATATTTGCGCTTGGTACTGAAAGTATGCTTTTGATGATGAATGTAATTTCTGTACCTGTTTTGTCTTCCCAGTTCATGTACAGTATATCCAAATCTTTAGCAAATGAGAGACTGTGAAGCCTTTATATCAAATGCATTATTGAAAAGATTTTAGTACATTAGCTTTAGATTAAATATTTGTTGTTTTCTTTTCAAAACTCACTCTCTCTCTCTCTCTCTCTCTCTCTCTCTCTCTCTCTCTCTCTCTCTCTGGATCTGGATCTGGACCTGGAAATTTCTATGCTTTGAAATACAATTATTACTTGAATCTCTCACGCAGACTATTACTTTCTACTTAAATAAAGAAAATAAAAACAAGAATACATACGACTTTCATAAACGCGTTTAGTTACTGGTCATGTCCATGAATATAATCAAATTACTACGTAATGCGTTATAAGTATAGCTCCAACAAGTTGAACTACGTTAAGGAAACAAGTAACAGCTATATTGGTTAGCACAACATTCCTCTGATGACTGGTCATTTTTAGCAGCTCTAAAGCCAAGTGTGCAGATGCAACATGTGAAGAATGAAGGTCCATTTTTGGGGATTTGGTGGCGCATTAGTAGAATGGAGTCGATTCTAAAAGGTGGAGGGGGCGGGGTCGGTGATGCCCTCCCTACGTCCCCTGGAGGAGGTGGGGGAGGAAAGACGAGGTGGTGATGGAAGAGGAAGAAACAGAAATTGGCAGAAAGTGGCCTTTTCCTGGAGTTGAATTTGAGCTGCCTTGCATATAAATTTACACACCATTAGGCTTCAGAGATACCTTTTTCCAATTTTCCCTTGATCTCTCTCTCTCTCTCTCTCTCTCTCTCTCTCTCTCTCTCTCTCTCTCTCTCTCTCTCTCGGCATGTCCTATTTTATATCTGAAAGTGCGTTGAGGTCTAACCTGTCTTTTTGGATTTTATGTGGTAGCCTTTTCGTATTCCTCCCCCTTTTTTTTATTAGTTATTGTGAAACGAGGTTTAAAGACACAAGTTGCTTTTTCTTGTGATTACT
Organism: Macrobrachium rosenbergii; assembly: GCF_040412425.1. Taxonomy (NCBI): domain Eukaryota; kingdom Metazoa; phylum Arthropoda; class Malacostraca; order Decapoda; family Palaemonidae; genus Macrobrachium; species Macrobrachium rosenbergii. The sequence goes on along the minus strand of NC_089752.1, from coordinate 52,774,661 downwards.
GTTTTTCATATATGTTTGTGTTTATCAAGAGAGAGAGAGAGAGAGAGAGAGAGAGAGAATGTTGTAAATCACTCAGTGTGCAAGTATTAAAACCAAAGCAACCTCTTGTCGTGTTTCAAATACCATTAACTTTGCCATGGAAATTTTTGGTGTAGAAGGTTTTAACCCCCCTCTCTCTCTCTCTCTCTCTCTCTCTCTCTCTCTCTCTCTCTCTCTCTCTCTCTCTTCATACGGCCTCTGCAAAACGAAGTAGTGCAGTCCATCTATACTTGCCGAGCCATATTTCTCTGATGACAATACAGATTTCGGAGTTTGACCCAGATTACATGTTTGTTTGACTTTGTTGTAAACCAGGTTGGAGGTGTAAGGTTGACTGATGTTTAAAGGGATAGGTTCCGTTTTATGGGAACAATTTTGTGAACTGCTTGATTCTTCACAAAGGCCTAGAGGCCTTCACACGACGTGTTAAGCGTTATTCGTGTGAAATGAAAAAGAATCTCGTAACTTTGTTACAGTCTTTTATTTAACTTGGCTTCTGCGTCTGTCCGTCTGTTTGGGTCAAATTTTGTAGCTCAATTTTCGACCTGTTCCCTTCGTCCGATGGACTTGAAATTTTGCATGGGTACTCAATCCCGGTAATAATACAACCTTACAGAATCAATAGGTCAGCAGTGACCTCTAGTTACCCTACCCTGACCTCTCCCTGTATCTCAGGATTCAGATTTTTCATACCTTCTTTGACTCGGTAGAATAAGGTAATAACTCTACGGATTTTTCAACCCTTCTGTGGCTTGACGGGATAACACGTTCAGTTTCGTTAGCCACAATAATAATTTGGTTACAATTTCTGTCAAAACTAAAAAGTATAAAATAAAATATATTTTTTTAAAAATATGCTTGTATTAAAATGCATTAAAAAGTACAAAAATATTTTTTTGAGTCACCTCAGGATTTTCTTACAATTAATCATATGTACAAAAATAAAAGCGTGGGCGCCAACATTGAAGGAAATGCTACAAGAAATAAAAAAAAAATGTATTTCTTTTCTTGTAGCATTTCCTTCCATGTTTGGTGCCCACGCTTTTATTTTTGTAGACATGATTAACTGTAAGAAAATGCTGGTGTCTCAAAAAATTTTTTTCTTTTTTTAGTGCATTTTAATAAAAGCATGTTTAAAAATTTTTTTTAGCTCTCTCTTGGATGTTAAGAATTACGTTTGGTGAGTTGCTTCTGTGCTTTTGAAATTGTAAAGCTGTATTGATAAATGTACTGCCTATTATTTTCATTTTTTGGATGTTTGCATGGACATTTTAAAGTACATCGTACTGTACTGGGGTTGCATACATGATTTGTGTGTGTGTGTGTCTGTGTGCGTATTTGTGTAAACGGCAAACACATACTGTAGTTCTCCTGACGAAATAATTCGGCAGGTCGCCCGGCGGTGTAGATTTTACACTGCGTAAATTCTCACGTATTAAGGTCGTAACTTAGAAGTATAATCGTGTTCCTGAATTGAGGGGGCGCGTGTTGATTTTTGTTTATGATTTCCTGTCATGCTTTCTCTCCCCAAGTCGTCGTATTCAATCAAGGACTGTGGATTTATCCTTCGTATTTACGAGCGTAATAAAAATGGAGGTTATTATAACGTCAGTAAGCCGGGATTCAGAAATCCTCGATTTTATTTCGTGTTGCCTGTAGTTAAGTCTCATTTGTACTTCATATTTTTATACTTTATATTTCTGGTTATAGGGGTAAAGTATAAGAATTAAATCTTCTGGCGTGGAGAGAGAGAGAGAGAGAGAGAGAGAGAGAGAGAGAGAGAGAGAGAGAGAGAGAGAGAGAACTTGCAAAATTGATTAATTTTGATGAAAGCATTGAAATTCCGGATTCAAATTGAGAATGCAGATTTTCTTATTCATACATATTTGCCTTACTTATGAAGAAAAGAACAAAACATAGCCCTAAATTACAAAATAAAGAATTAGTTATCATTTTTAAGTGTTACCTGCCACTTTATTTAGTTATAATTCATTGCGCCAGGAATAGGTTTAGCCTTTTCAAGAGTCAGAAATAAAGCCGAAGAACAATATAGAAAAAAAAATTGAAAAAATATTTTAAGAATACTCTCTCTCTCTCTCTCTCTCTCTCTCTCTCTCTCTCGTTGGTGACATGTAACTTGCTCGTTTACACGAACTTCGAACTAGTTTTCGGTATTCGTTACATCCGCAGAGGAAGGAATCTGTATAAAATATCCTTGTGGTAAATCTGCCAAATATATTAACAGCATCACTGTTAGTATTTTTATCCAGAATTAAATTCTCCCATAATTTTTATCCTCACTTCTCGTGTGTGAGAGAAAGACATTAATGTCTTTTTTTATGTAAACACACCAAATTCCTTCTTTCAAGCCCACCGCCCTTTCTTCTCATCAACCTTCCATTGTTATTAAAAGTAGGCACCGCCTCCCTCGCGCGTGGTCATTAGCGCTCGTAGGCCATTAGGTGTTAATTGCCTGTTTCCCTTTCGGGCATTAAAATCCTTTGAAAGTGCTCTTTTTGTGTTTTTCCCCTCTTTTTGTTATTGGGTTTTCGGGATTAATGTGTCATTTGTCGAGGAATGAGTTATTTTGTCACCAGGAGACTTTCAACATGTTCCTCACCTCTTCAGTCGTTCCGTCCCTGGTACTTCTTAGGCGATTCGATTATAGGGCCAGTTCTTGATGTACTTCTAGAGTAGAGGCCATTTAAGTTTATATCCTCCATCTTCGTGTCATTGTGAAGTTATGCCTTCCTTCCCCGCCTCCTCCTCCTCTCCTCTCTCTCTCTCTCTCTCTCTCTCTCTCTCTCTCTCTCTCTCTCTCGGTAGTGCATTCGGAACGATAAGAAGTGTATGGTCACATTTCTTCTAAAAACTTGGTATTTTTTGGCCTAAGCAATGAAATACTACCTGATTGTTAGTCGACTGCTGTAGGTCAAATGTTTGAAAGCAAAGGGGCCTCGGCGAGGTAATCTTCATCCCTCTTACAAAATGAGAATTTGGATAGCTTTTAACCGTCTTTTTATTTTGACGTTTGTATCTCCAGTATTAATTTCCTACTTTGAACATTACAGCAAGAATATGACTCTCCTGATGTGAGCATCAACTGTAGAAACCGATTTGGTGTAGATTTCTAGGGTTATTATATAAAATTCCTTTATTATTATTCCAACAGGTAATAACATTTTTTCCGTAACATTTACATCACACATGGTTACTTTACTGCCGACCTGCTAACATTGTCTGATGTCTGAAATAAAATTTTTTCTAATCCTATAGGTCCACTCACAGATCTGGAGAGTTTTCCTTTTTTTTGTTGTCAGCGCAGCCTTCCCTTTATATATGTATATATATATATATATATATATATATATATATATATATATATATATATATATATATATATATATATATATATATATATATATATCTGTCAGATTTGTTGGTATATTCTCTCCTTATTCCTTCTCTTCCTTGACGTCCTCCTCGTAGGATCCTTTCTCCTCGCATAACGTTACCTTCCTTCCCTCCTTCCTTCAGGTTCATAAGTTTCCTCTACTGCGTCTGTGGAATGTCCCTCTTCACTACGTGTCCGTTGAATAAATTGCCTACCATTACGTGGACTACCTGCACAGTGTCACAGGACAGTATTAGATAATGCCTCCTCGGTCGCTCGCGAAGGCTGTACCATAGAAGCCTGCTAGTCAGCCTTCACGAATACGTATGGAAGGAATTTGTCTTCCACTCCGCGTGCCTTGTAATAAGGCTCACCTTTAGCTAGGATTTCGTCTTGGTGAAGTAATGATCATTATTGTTATTGCTGCAGATCCTCATAAAAGCGGGGAGCACTGAAGTGAAGAATAAAATCCACTAAAAGTTTTGTTGTATAGGTAAATTTTTAAGTGTTGTCAATTATAGCCGTTTTAATATTGTAGATGTAGTCAATCAGTACAGTTTTCTTACCGTTTCTCTTTATTTTCTGTTTCTCCTTGTTTTCGTACTGTTTCTCTTTGTTTTCCTACTGTTTCTCTTTATTCTCATACTGTTTCTCTCGTTTTCATACTGTTTCTCTTTGTTTTCTTACTGTTTCTCTTTATAGATAAGTGACCCTGATGATGGAAAAAGTCATGCATTCCCGAAAGCTCGGCTGTGCCTCTGTCGTATTCTAAGAAATAATAATGTCTGCAATGTTACCCTGTCTTCGGCTATCCTGTTCCTCCTTAAATTTAAATCGGTGCACATCTTTCGAGGGCATACTCGGCGCCTATCAACCATGAGAGCTTAGCAGACTTTGTATTGGTGTCAGTATATCTAGACAACAAAATTATGGTGTATTTTGTGATTTTTGTCATTATCGTCATCATAATAATACGTGTAAATTGTTGACATGAATATAATACCTAATATCACCGATGTGAAGCACGGTCATAGGTAGTAACTGTCATTTAAATTGTAAGCTATTTTGTGGTATTGTGCCCATCATACTTCAGGATAGATCTGTTATCTTGATGTATAAAGTTGTACATAAACATGCACACACACATACATGGTAAAATAAATAACACACACACACACACACACATATATATATATATATATATATATATATATATATATATATATATATATATATATATATATATATATATATATATATATATATATATGTATATATATATATATATATATATATATATATATATATATATATATATATATATATATATATATATATATATTCATTCACCATAATGCATGTTCTCCTTTTTGAGTGATTCTTCCCGTTCGTGAAAAGTCTTCAGGAATGAGGTTGGTTAGCCTCATGCTCATTTCACAACTCCAGCTGACGCCGTTACCCATTCACAATTAACTAGAGTTTTGGCAGCAGGCCGAACATCGAACCACAGACCATGCTAATGCGAACCCAGTGCTTTAACCCCAAGAGAGAGCAAGAGAGTTCTCAAGAAAACTTATTCTTTAACCGAAGTGAGAAAATAACCCACCTTTAGCGGGTTTCAGAGGACTAAATGCCGTTGGAGAGGTTTGGAGAGCTTATAGGACCCAAATTATGCCCCCCATCTCTTGACGCCTCTTGAAGGCAGAGAAGAAAGGGTAGGTAGAAGAATCTTTGAAAGGGAAATGACATTCTGTAGGTTTACTCTTAAAAAGGGGGAAAAAGGCGATATGTCCTAAGGAAAAAGAGTATACTCTCTCTCTCTCTCTCTCTCTCTCTCTCTCTCTCTCTCTCTCTCTCTCTCTCTCTCTCTCTCTCTCTCGTCAGTAATCTTTTTTTCAGGACTGAAATAAGGATAATTGATTGTAGGATTTGTTTTACACAGAAAAAAATATTTATGGATATGCTTTACAATTTATATCGCATAGGATAAAACGATAGTAATATTCGAGTGTTCTCTTTGGTTTCTTTCATGCCAAATTCTGTTAATATTATAACTTGACACATAAAGATATTTTATGCCTAAAATCTCGTCTCATTTTTGTAATTTTTGTTCGGTATTGTTTGTGCATATTATCAGTCTGTAGTAATCCGATATTTCAAGTATGCATAGGATATACTTTTTTCTAAATATCTCGAATTTTAATCTTTTAAATTCCTTACCAAAGAATTTGATAGATATTCTTCTTTAGATTCTTGCATGCATCAGATGTCATGATGCTGACATGCGTCAGTGGCTCCATACTGGTTCGATTTTCAGAGCTCAATGGATTGCATGAGTTGCAACCCCATACCGCCCTCTCTCTCTCTCTCTCTCTCTCTCTCTCTTGCTATCAAGATTTTGTTAGACCTTCAAGAAAAAGATGAGCAAGATTAGAATACTTCTATATTGACTTACATGAGGAGTCTCGGTCAACGGTCCTTTCTTTAACAAGAAACTTAAATCTCGCTCGTACTCTTTAGCCCTAAGGTTACCCTCTTGTATGCGTGAAATGCGTATGTATGTAAGCACATTAATATGTGTCAGAAGTACGGTACACAAAAACACTAATTACAGTAAAATGTTGGCTTGCAGTTACAAATAGATATGTGTGTGTGTGTGCGCGCGCATGTAAGCATGTAATAATATATGTGCAGGTATAGTATACTTATTCTACTACTAGTTGTACTATGACTCCATCGTGTATTCCTGCGTAAGTTTTGTGCTTAACTTGTCTCTTCTAATGTATCAAAATCGTAATTACAGTAGACCGTCAGGGCTTAAAATGTCGTGCGCTGAAACGCCGGACAATCGGGATTTGACTCTAATGAGATTTTAATAAAGGAATGGTCTCAAAGCCGATGGCCCTCCATTTTCCAGTCCATTATAAGTGAGTGGCCCCCGTGAAATTGTCGTCTATTGAAATTGCCTCGTCATCGCACATGCCTAGGCCTTACTTCATTTTCATTTACCGGGAGATTGCTCGGAAAGTCGTCTGTCTCTCTCTCTCTCTCTCTCTCTCCCCCTCTCCCTGACACCCTCCATTCCCCTCCCTCTCTCTCTCTGCCTCCCCTCCTCCCCCTCCCCCCTTTTCTCGTCGTCCTCCAAGCTTAGCTGTCTAGGGGGGATTGCCGTCCTATTATCACGTAATGTCATCGCATAATGACATCATCATCCTCGTGTCACGGCACCTACCCCGAAAAGTGATGGAGCGTCCCCCCGGTAATATCCCGGTTCATCCCATCTCCTCCCGTCACTCCTCTTCCTTCTTAGGTACTTTCTCATCCTATTGTTTCTCTTCCTCCTGTTCTTCTTCTTCTTCTTCTTCTTCTTCTTCTTCTTCTTCTTCTTCTTCTTCTTCTTCTTCTCGTAGTATTTAGTAACCGTGCTAGCTTTTTGTTCTTAGTACGGCTCCTCTTCACATCTTGAAAATTACTTTGTACATTTTCAAAGTGTTCAAAGGTTTAAGCGTTTATTCTCCACCTGAAGAATTAATTCGGCGGGCGAAAGAGATTTGTCTTTGGCTTGTTAACGTATGTTTGCAAAATATTGTTAATTGGAAAGAATATTGCCTTAAATTAGAATTTTTTTATATGAATCTATTACCTTATTCCTTCCGTTACTGATGAATTAATGTAAGGTTATTGAAACTGTTCACTGCTTGATAGATTGAATTTCATTTGTATTGACTGAAATAAAGGCAAGACTGAAAGCGCTTCGGTTTCCCGAGTACATTTGAGGGTTTACTTACGCGAATTATTGGCAGAGGCGGACCGAGTCAGTCTGCAATTTCCCCATACTCTTCTATCCTCATTATCTCAGGAGAATGTTCAAAGCCTCGCCTGGCCTTGATTAAATTTGGCGAAGCTTCTCTATTCCGGCATTCGTGTTATTTTACTTTCGGCTTGTTTGTTTTTGTTTTCTTCTAGTTTTCATCTCCATTTTATATTTAATTTTCTTCTTGTTTTCACTGGTTTATTATTAGTTTTTTTACGAGTTGTTTCGCCTATCCTGCCACTCAGAGACTGCATGCACGTGCAAGTCCCGGAATTATATTATTCCTGCCATAATGACGTCGATTCCTCAGTCCAGCCATACTGTGTTATGAGTCGTTTTGCCTTGTGATACACAACATGCATGCAATTGCAACAGCCGAAGTACCGTTGCTCCCCCATGAAGGGCGTCGAGAGCACAGAAAGAAAAGGAATGTGCGAGCTGTGTAGTCCTAATTGGCTTCTCTTCCCCCCTTTTACCTTTAAACTCTTCGAGTTGTTTACAGGCCTTTTCAATTGCGTCTCTCTCTCTCTCTCTCTCTCTCTCTCTCTCTCTCTCTCTCTCTCTCTCTCTCTCTTCCCCCCCACCCCCTCTCTTGTGTTCGCTCTCGTCAACGCATAGCATCACGCCTCTTTATTCACTCGTTTATGCCTCTTGTTTGATTTATCGGTCCTTAACTCTCTCTCTCTCTCTCTCCCTCTCCTAATACCTCCTCCTTCTTACCTCCCCACCCCCACCTTCCCTCCCCACCTCTCTCTCTGTGCTACCTATGTCTCCTGCACCTCCTCAATCTTGGCACTACGTATATTCAGGTTGCTCCTTCGCCCTCCCTCGCCGTCTTAATGCTGTCCTTGTCTCTTCAGTGTCTCCATTATACGCCATCCTTCCTCCCTTCCCTTCATCCTCCCAATGGACGCCTATTCTCACGTTTGATGTTGCAGAAAGAATATTAAGGGTCCTCCATATTGTCTCTTTAGTGACGTAATTCGGAAGGGGGTTTTCCAGCGCCTGGAAAGCTTTGTGCCTCCCTGATTAGATGTTTTGTAAGTCTGTGTGTGTGTGTGTGTATTTTTTTCTTTTCTGTTCCCCTATTCCCCTTCCATTCCCCTTCCTCCCCAATCTGTTTCTCTTTCATTATTCGTGAAGGCCAGCCATCTCTCTCTACTACAACCCTTTTGGAAGTTGTTTGATGTCTTTGCGGGGAAGGATGATTCCTTTATCAATATGTATATCAGAGAGGCTCTCTGCTACGGAGTTGGGAGATCCTTCAATGATCCTACTTGTCCGTGTCTTGGATGTTTGAGTTTGAAGTAATAACTTCTGTGAGTACTTGTTTGGTTTTCATGCTTAACTTAGCATGTGCTGTAGCTGTTAATAATTTTTTTGTTTGCATTGAATGCAAATTGTGAAGGTGAAAGTGCTTGTTTGCTTTTATTATGAATTTCTGTCGCATTCCTGCGTACCAGTGCCTTAATAATGAAGAAATTTATGGGGTAATACGCTGAATAGTGGGTTAAAGCAGGATTAAAGTTTGGCTTTATAGAAAGCCTCTTTCTCATCGAGTCACAGAAGGCCATCTTAGTTTTTAGCTGGTCATATTTTTCCCAGTAGTAAAGTCATGCCCACAATTAGTCGCCTTTTTCTTTCCTTTTAGTATCCTCTGTCACTGGCGTTGCTTTGTCCCTGTCCCTGTTTGGGTGTCTCTCCCTCGAGTCTCTCATCCAACCAAGATGCAAGATAGGCTCTCTCTCTCTCTCTCTCTCTCTCTCTCTCTCTCTCTCTCTCCTCTCTCTCTCTCTCTCTCTCAGTCCTGTCTCCCTGTCCGACTAACAAACGACCATCTTGGGACCCTGAAAATTGTGAAAGATGACTCTCTCTCTCTCTCTCTCTCTCTCTCTCTCTCTCTTATGCGATGTTAGTCTTCATAATTATTATTTTATTATTTTTTATTTATATTGCTTGATAATTATTTGTGTAAGATGTTAACGTCTGCTATTTTAACAGTGCTGGGTAGCATGTCATCATTTAATATGCTCTCATCGTTTTGTTTATATGTTTGTATATAAACAGGCTTTTACATGAGTAATTTATTCACATCACGAGGTACTGACATCACGAAATTGCCCCTAGTCTCTGTGCCTTGGCACACTACTTCATTAGTCTTTATTTAGCACCCGTAGGATAATTTATATGTGCTTTTATTAATACATGTAACATCTTCTGGTCACAGTCACCAGCATCATGTATTTTTAATAGCTACGGTGACCCCTTAATTTATGGTATATGCGCTCTTGTCATACTTCCATTAAGAACATTATGTAATGCATGTAAGCACGTTTATGCATAAATTCATACATACATGCATGCATTTTAACTTGGGAAGCGTAAAAGCTGCTGCCGAGGTTTGGAGGGTAGGAATAGGACGGAGGCGTAGGGTTTGCATCCCCATTCCGTTTTAGAAATCTGTTTTATGTATAATATGGTATGCATATGTATATTTTTATTATAAAAAAATTATTGTTTACTTCTCCGATTTAGGAATGCTTGCTTGTGCAAGAAATCTCACTTGCCGACACACAGGATCCTTTTCTCATCTTAATTCATCTTTTGCTTATGATAAGACTCGGCTAACGACATTCTCTCTCTCTCTCTCTCTCTCTCTCTCTCTCTCTCTCTCTCTCTCTCTCTCTCTCTCTCTCTCTCTCCACTTCATCAAGCTTCCCATTGCCATGTATGTGTGTATGCCTATTTGTGTTTGTGTGTGTGTGTGTGTGTGTGTGTGTGTGTGTGTGTGTGTGTGTGTGTGTGTATGGAGAGAGAGAGAGAGAGAGAGAGAGAGAGAGAGAGAGAGAGAGAGAGATATGAAGTGGACGCAAAGTCGAGATGGATTAGGAAGGCGAGATCAAGGGATGGAGGAAGGGATTGTGGTGATGGCAGACAAATTTATGAGGAGGGAAGCGAGTGTGGAAAGTGATTTACGACCAGCCTATGAGTGCTGGGTGTGTCCTTTACCTGCAGGTTGCCTTTATGGTCTCGTAAAAAAAATGAAAGGGGAATTTTGCGGTTTTATTATAAAATTAGAACGGCGTCCATCTCGCGGATGACGTCGGAGATGAACAGAGAGAGAGAGAGAGAGAGAGAGAGAGAGAGAGAGAGAGAGAGAGAGAGAGAGAGCATTTTGCGTTTGTGAATGAGAAGGTACGAGTTAGGTGATTAGTGTATTCTCGTGAAGTATCCTTGTTAGTTAGTTAATTGATTGAAAAAGCCGGTTTTTTTTTTTTTTTTTTTTTTTTTTTTTTTTTTTTTTTTTTGAGTTAGAGGAGGCAGTGGATATACAGAGGAAGACTGTAATATGTGGGCTGTGTTATTTGCAATAAATCTTCAGTCACGACTACGGTAGAACCTTTATTTGTTTAATTGTCTAATTAGATATTCTAGTTACGTAGAAAATTTTATGGCCATGTCAGTCGTTTGGGTACAGGGTTGAAAAGTCCTCTGAATTTTTACATTTAATTTTTGTGCGGAGGCCGACGGTCTGACAACTTGTTGTCCATATCTATCCCGAATCTTTATAGATTATATTAATAGACCTTGCCCCAAGTTTCATTCCTACTTGCAAACTTAACCCTTTCAGGAAAGTCCACAAAAGACTTATAATAATAATAATAATAATAATAATAATAATAATAATAATAATAATAATAATAATAATAATAATAAAATAATAATAAAATAATAATAATAATAATAATAATAATAATAATAATAATAATAATAATTGCTGTGGTTGAAAGTCCAGCGTTTCTCGGTTGATGTTTGCGATTCTCTGTGAGGGCTGAGATGATTAAGAGTACCTGCTCCAAAGCAGCAAGCTACATTGAAGATTTTGTAGTGGCAGAGTTGTTAATGGGTGATAAGCTGCAGCTCGGTAGGGAAGGAGATTCTTTTTTAGATTTCCACAGGAGGGAAAGCAAAAGAAAGCCGGTGTACTAATTTCATATCATTATTATTATTCAGAAGATGAAACTTATTCAAATGGAACAGTCCCACAGGGGCCATTACTTGAAATTAAAGCTCCCAAAGAATATGGTGTTCATGAGGAAGAGGTAAAGGTAAATAAATAAAGAAGACATCCCACTTATTAAAAAAGAAAAAAATTAATTAATTAATTAATAAACATAGAAATGCATTAAAATGCAATGAGAACAGTATTAGGGTAGTAATGAAATGCATCTTTGCTTGAACTTCAGAAGTTCCAATTGCACAACATCCTCTGGGAGACTGTTCCTCAGTCCAACAGTGTGAGGAATAAAAGACCTGTGGAATTGAGAAGTTCGACAGCGAGGCACATTTACTGCATATTGGTGCAGCTGTTCAGCGAATCTGGTTGCTCTCGGCAGGAAAAGTGGATCAGGGATCAATTGTGAATCTGAAAGATCTCTGTTGAAATGCAACTCATGAAAAAGTGACAAACAAGAAACCATCCGTCGTTGGTCCAGGTCGTAACTGCTACTACTGGGAAACAGTAACCTACCACCACTGATCACTCTATCTAAAAGAGATAAATCTCTGGCAGAAGCAGACATCCACACCGGAGGACAGTATTCCAGTAAAAAGAAGCACAAGCGACCTAAAACAGGTTGCATTGGTTTTGTCACTGTTATGATATATATATATATATATATATATATATATATATATATATATATATATATATATATATATATATATATATATATATATATATATATTATATATATATATATATGTATATATATGCATGTATATATATATATATATATATATATATATATATATATATATATATATATATATATAATATATATATAAAGGAAAGGAAATTGATATGTATGATTACTTGCAAATATCCGTGATATTTGCTAGTAATTATGGAAGGACAGTGTTAGTCTTGATGAATTGAGATTGTGCGTAGTTTGGGAAATAAATGGCAGTATTATGTGGAACCCATCTCTTGCTCCTAATTTTTAAGTGAAGTTTTGAGAACGCACCTTCTTTTCCCAAGTTAAACTGTACATTTTTCACTAAATCGTGTCTTGTTTTATTCCTTTCCTTGTGAATTATAGCATCGTCATTTATTTCATTATTATCTGCTGCGACGTATTCCTCTTTTTTTTTTCTTTTTTTTCTTTTTTACTATATTTTGCTCCCTCCCCAGAATGCCTTTGACAATTATCTTGGCCCCGAGAAATCCTTTCAACATTGCGGAAAGTAGGAAAAAGGCAAATTACTTAAGTTCCTCTTAATTTCTTCCTTTTTACCTTCCGAATTGCTGCCCTCTCTATCTTTTGCACCTCATTCGTTGGAGGGGGAAACTTGTGCAATTCATTTTTACTCGGCCCCTTGTTATATTCCTCTTATGTATTCAGCAGTTTTTAGCTGCTGATGTTTATTATCGATTATTTATGTAGTTCAGTTGCTTTCAGAAGCATTTATTCTCTCTCTCTCTCTCTCTCTCTCTCTCTCTCTCTCTCTCTCTCTGTCTTTCGCAATACTTATATCTTACTTATTCGTGACAGTAAAATAATTTCTCTATCCCTCCCCCTTCCCCTTCCCTCGACGAGGCCATTCGCAATCCCTGAGGGGAAGCAACCAGTATACTGTTATTCTCTCTCTCTCTCTCTCTCTCTCTCTCTCTCTCTCTCTCTCTCTGTTGCTGCTTTTATTTTATTTTCCTTCTCTTGAGACAACCCTCTTCTATTCTTCTTCTTGTAACTCCGATCAATGTATCAGTCGATCATTTCGCTCTCCCTCTATTTATTTTAGTTAACCAATTACTCCGTTGCTCATTTGGTGCGTTGACTTAAGTTTCCCAATATTGTCGGGTTTTTATCCCATCGCGTCATTAGAGTTTTCTTTGTCTTCGGTGATCGTGTCTCTCTCTTTTCCTTTTGCCTCCTGTAACAAATCACCCTCTTTTTTTTTCTCTCTCTCTCTCTCTATCTCCTTCCCTTTGTTTCGAATTATATAATTATTTCTCTCCCTCTCTCTTGTCTCGAGTACGCTCGTGCGCAATTTGATGTGCAAAAAGTAAACAAGGTGCGTTATGAGTTGTTCTGATTGTTTAAATAAAAGTAATTCTTGATGCATTTGTGAATGGTCAAGACTACCATTATCTCTCTCTCTCTCTCTCTCTCTCTCTCTCTCTCTCTCACCATTAGACTTGCAACTTAAGGGTTTTTGCAAAGGTGGAAATGAAATTCATATATCTGGGTCCGTGAATACGGTTATCACAGCTATGTTTGTAGACGCTCTCTCTCTCTCTCTTTCTCTCTCTCTCTCTCTCTCTCTCTCTCTCTCTCTCTCTCTCTCTCTCTCTCTCTCTCTCTCTCACCTAAGCCATTTATATATAAAATTTTGAAAAGCTGGAGATAAAAATCACATTTATTGCGTTGTGAATGCCAACTATCATCAGTCCCATTTTCGTAGAATCTCTCTCTCTCTCTCTCTCTCTCTCTCTCTCTCTCTCTCTCTCTCTCTCCATAACTTTCCCTCGACGTTTCATTGACGTGTATCGCCGTCCTGGGAGTTGCCGCTCTAAATTATGATGAATGAGAAATTAATGTGTGACATATCATGTCGGATGGGAGGGACAGGTTTCAGTTGCTGCAACCTGCGAGTGGAAGTTTTAGAGAGAGAGAGAGAGAGAGAGAGAGAGAGAGAGAGAGAGAGAGAGAGAGAGAGAGAGTCCTAAAAGTAATCTAGTAGAACTGAACTACGTTTTAGAGAGGTTTCTTTTTTGTTTTTCCCTTTGTATTGTTTAGTTACTCCAAATAGTTATTCAGACCTAGTGTTCTAGGGACTTCTCTAGCGAAGCGTGTCTGGTATTGTTTGTGTTCTAGAGGTTTGAAAAGCATTAAAAGGTAAATAAAGTCATTTAAATTTTATACAGTAGCCCCACAACATCACGTGCATTGGGGTCTTGCTTACCTTAAAATAGCAAAGACCTTTTAGTATAGTTTGCAGATAGATATACGCGCGGTATTCCACAGCTGATAGAAATTTCGTCTAATTTTTAGCCTAAAGTGAAATATGCCATGCACTTACCATTCAGTTTATGAGATTTACCAACGAAATGCATCACGTCTAAAACGGTACCTTAGTAAAAAATCATCACAGTAATGTAGCTAAGTAAAGAAATCTGAAAACACAACAGGCATTGTGGATAGCCATTGTAATCATGTTGAGAAGACGGGGAATGTGACAAGAATAATACCGTCTCTTGTTGTTCCATGTCAAAGTAAAGTAACAGAAAATTGAATGCTGAGTTTAGTATTGCAATTCTGGAGATCAATACTGTTTTAGTTCGGTATTGACATGAAGAGTAAAGAATTAGAGGAGCTACTGTTAACTACTAGAATATTAAAATCTAGGCCAAAATCTGTTCTAAAATGTTGTCGTCACACACACACACACACACACACACACACACACACACACACACATATATATATATATATATATATATATATATATATCCAACAATAGGAATAAATTTCAGAATTTAAGGTGAATTTTTCCATTAAACAAAAGATTATATTTATATAGGTTCTGAGCTGTGGTCAGTGTAATTATGTATTTTTTGCACATGAAAGGTACCACAATCTGTCATAAAAATTTATTAAAAAATAAATCAGTTAGTTCCATTGTTTGCTCTGTCATGTTTCACAGGGCTCTCTTTTCCTCCCAGTTAATGTTTGGAAGCAAAACGAAAAAGAGAGAGGGATTAAGAAGCATATGTTATTATTACCTGTGCTTTGGAAATACTTTCAATTTTTTTTTCGGTTGGGATTCCATTGTTTGCTTGATGGCGTGTGTCCCCGTTCACTTCTGTAAGTAAGATTTATGACTGGCTTGGGACTCTTGTTCGACTTCATGTACAAGATCAGTGTTTTGTCAATAGAAAATCTCCAAGAATAGACAGGCGAGGATTAAAGTTCTTAGCTCAAAAGCGTTTCGTAAGTTTTATTTATTCAGATGTTGAGAAACGGATTGAATTGTTGTGTAATAGGAAACGCAGGATTATGATAACGTCAAATAAAAGATTAATTTACTTCTGAAGATTCTGAAGGAAAATTCCACCGCTTTGAAAGCTGAGAAAGAACATTATAAAAAAAAAGTTGACTATGCAGCTCGTGGTTAATTTTGCGTGTTCTGGTGGAATGTTTCTGTGGAATGAACATCTCTATTATGATTCTTGATTCTGATTTTATTTTGACTCATCCCGTTCAGTAATTACGTATGGTGTAAAGCGCTAGTTGTGACCTCAGCATAACAAGATATGTACCTTTGTTTCATCTGTTTCTGGTAAGAAACTGACGCTGAAAGTAATGTAGAAGTTCATATGTCATTTCCATGTGGGTTTACTGTAACAACTCAAATTCATATTAAGATATAACAAGGATTTTTGCGTTATGCGTTTACTTTTGTAAATATCTTCCAAAAACCACCTACAGTAATTCTAATTTGTTGCCAACTTTTAATTTACATGGTTTTTAAACCATTAATGTCTCCGGTTTATTCAAGTCCCATGCTCACGTTAGAAATATGCTTAATATTTAAAAATTGAAGTAAGATAAGTATTTATCTTATGGTGATTTTTTATATTTTTTAACAGGATTTTCTGCTTGTGATGTTTTACATTTTATGTTTGATTTGATATATGTGTGTGTGTGTGTGTGTGTGTGTGTAGTTTATATTATATATATATATATATATATATATATATATATATATATATATATATATATATATATATATATATATATAACCCGCCTACTGAAAGTATGTTTATTGTAGAAAGGATGTTGAGTTGGCTTAAAAATTCCGGTATATTAATGTAGGGCATTCTGATTTGACAGGTACGTGCTCCAGGGAACCGCTGCCGCTCTGGGTGGATACTGTGTTTCGTAGAAGAATGAGATAAGTTGAATTTATAGTTGTTCATACATGTTCTTATTTATTAGCGTTAGTGCCTAGTATGTATGTATGCATTTGTTTATATATATTTATACTCACACACACACATATGTATATATATATATATAAATATATATATGTATACATATGTATGTATGTATGAATAAGTGTATGGTCGCGTGCGACCTACTTCACTCTCCTCCTCATGCGCGTGTCGTTTTAAAGTTCTTTGGAGATGGTCTGGGTGTGATGTTAGTTAAGTTTACCTCACCAGTCTTTTTATATACTGAATATATTAAGAGACTATGCTTACCAGTTTAAGAAGTTGACGAAAACTGAAGAGGAATTCTTTCTTGGCACGGGTGTCGGGAAAAATCGCAACTTGTTTATGCGTCAAAAGAGAATATCGGTGCATGAGTATAGTTTATAATACGTAACCACGCCGCTGCAGGTTTCATAAGGAAAGCAAACTGCAGAATGTGTTGTCAGGTCAGCGTACCATTGTCATTATTCGATTTGATTCGCCTTGTGTCAGCACGGATTCTTACTTACCGAGCAGGATCTATGACAATGTTGTTTTCATGCAAATTTTATATTGTTTGTCCTTGTTTGCCTTGCGTCTGCTTTTGTTTCTAGTTTGCTTACACGGACGCACGTGTGTTTTGCTTGTCTGACATGGGACAGGGTGCTTTCGTATACAATTGAGTTCATTGTCTTCTCTTTCTGAGAGGAAGTATATATGTCATGTTCTGTGGGAAAATAGAGTGAGGTGTGTCAGAGCATTTGTTCCGGCATGGAATGTGATAGTGCCTTCTTCAGGCTGGTTGCTTGTTTTTAGATTGACCTGGTTCTACTATGCTTGCATGGGCCTTAGCCTTAAGGTTGCCTGTATGAACGGCAAGGTTGTAAACGGTACAAGAGATCTGATGTGGATCTGTGGACTCCTCAACCCAACCAAGACGCATCAGATTGGACATGTGATTTTGATATTAAAGTAAAAATCGTTTGCAAACATATTTCGTATGAAAGATCGTGAGAATGTAAAAACTGAATCAGCCGCCTGTCAGTCGCTTATAAATAAAAAGATGGTTATTTTTAAGAGGAGCGGGATTGTGAAAGATGTACTTGAAAGTTGCTGTGGGATTGTATTAACGAGTATGTCTTATTGTGGTCGAGTTGTGGAGGTAGACGTTGCGAATGTAGAACCGCTAAAAATAGTTGGTAGGTGAGCCTTAGAATTAATCAACCAGTCAAAATAATCGTTTGTTGGCTTACTTTCTTGAAGGTGAGAGAAACTAAAAAAGAAATTATTAAAAAAAAGATGATGCGTTGCAATTGTTGGTAACTTGAAAGGATTATTAGAAGAATAATTTTATTTTAATTGGGAAGAATAAGGGTGAAACAATAAGCGGCCGTAGAAATGTTTCAATAAATATTATCATAGTTAAAGAAAGACGTAGGTTTGCAAAAGCTTTATGCGGTGTTTATGGTGGTGTTTTTGGGGAAAAGTGTTGAGATTTCAGCTAGTGGGGGTAACCGGTTGAAAAAGAATAACTAAAGAAAATTGCTGTGCTTTTTACATAAAGGAACGAGTTTATCGCTCAGTCAGGCGACCCAAACCCAAGCGCGCTATTTGCCAAGGTGAATTGTGGCGTTAGTTTTTGAAAAGGCTGGGATGGTAACGCGCTGGTGATGAGCTTTTGTCTTGGTCTTAAGGTCAAGGAAGGTTTTTCGTTGGCGTCATCCTATTATGAACAGGTTAAGGATAATTGACCTCATAAATTGCAGCAGTTTTGTTTGCTTTTAAACCTAAATATTAAAAAAGAAAACTTTAGGGTTAAACATTTTTTTAAAAACTGGTATTGATGAATAGAAAATTCAAAAAACCATAAGCCCTGAAAGTGGTGAACAAGCGCTAAAAAGGGAAACTAATTTGGTAAAGAACGCGCGCATTTTACTTGTGGGTAAAGAGAAAGATAAAGAATAGCGCTATAGTAGCGATGAAGCTTTAAAGCTTCAAGTGCTACTTTGCAGCGTATATTTACGTATTTCCGTCTCACGTAGCCTCGGCTTCCTTCCGTACTTGTGTATTCCCCGAGAAATCCATCTTGGGAGGAAGAGTGGGTAGCCGTCCCTACTTCATACCTGCAGCGAGCTCACTTCTCGAAGTGATTGAAGAAAGTCTTTGAGTTTGAAGAATTCTCCTCCTCGACTCTTAGAGCGAGAGAATTCCCCTCAGGCCTTCTTGAATGAGACTCCAAATCGTTTTTCCCTCTGTAAATTTCATCCATTTCTGTTTTCTCTCTCCGGAAAGAGAGTCGATTGGTTTGTCTTATGATTTGTTGCGTCTTTTGTTCTCAGCGGCGATGAAAGGGAGGCAAATAAGGATCTTTCTTCTCCATCAATATTAATTTGATTGCAGAATTTATTTATAGTATTTATTCCTCCCCGTGGTTCTCAGGATCCTTTTGCCCTGCCAGGTTTGATAGGATAAGAAAATACTTATATTAGAGGAGCTGTGTTACTGTGCTTGAATTTCTTGTAAGTCTGCATGAATTGTTGATTATTTCAACAGTTAAGGAAAAGGTATTTAAGAACTTCTCCGTAGGGGGGTAGTGCCATCAGTGCACCTCTTGCGATGCACTGTAGGCATTACTTAAAGTTATTTGCAGCGTCCCTTCGACCATAACTGCAACCCCTTTTATTCCTTTCACTGTACCTCCTTTTATATTGTCTTTCTTCCATCTTACTTTCCACCCTCTCCTAACAATTGTTTCATAGTGCAGAGGTTTTCCTTCCTGTTACACCTTTAAAACCTCCTTTATTCTCAGTTTTTACACCTTTAAAACCTCCTTTACTCTCAGTTTCCCTTTCAGCACAGATGACCTCATAAGTTCCAGAACTTGGCCTTTGACGAAGATTTTATATTCCAGCTCTAATTTTAGAACTGCTTAAGAGAGGTTGATCTCATGTCATTATGTGAACAAATTATAAATAAGCGGGATATTCACGAATTCATGAATTAAAATCAGTTGGATGCATTCCTGCACATCTGTGTGATTGACGGCGCTTAGGGTCAAGTCAGGTCAGTTGATGGAGGCGGGGTCGCCTGTCAGTATAAGAACCGGAGAGGTAGGAAAGGTTGTATCCCTGTTGAAATACGATGCCTGGCGTTTTTCTTGTTTTCAATGATTCCTGTAATGATTTTTCGCTAAAAATTCGTAGGCCCAGTTTTTTATTCTTTTTTTTTTGGGGGGGGGGATCGTGGACGGGAAGGGGAGCGGCAAAAAAGGAACAATTGGTGTGTGAACAAAATAATGACCAAAACCATTCGGGACACGAGCGAAACTATCGGAAAAACAGTTCTCTGTCAAAAACATTTTTGTGTTTTCTTGAGGAATTTTACCCTCTTTATTCCCATCCTCTTATATTCTTTATCAGCACAACATCGTGTACTTCTTGAAGAAAGATGTCATTTTGAAAACTGTGTTGATATTTCAGAACGCTACCGTCGAAAGTAATGGCATAAAGCATAATTTGCATGAACCTTGTATGCACTCTCGCTTCCTGTATGATGAGGCCTTTCTTTAAAGTAACCCTTCCACTTCATCTATGCATCCCTTTGTAGGTCTTCCTCTCCTCCTTCCCCCCAACAATTCCAATTTGTGTGATCTTTTTCTCCTACCAATCATCCTCCATTGTTTCCTCATGAGCGAACCATCTCAAAATACTGATCCATCTTCTGAGCTAAATTAACCCTTTTACCGCTCATATGTATCTCCATGTTTCTCTGTCTTTCAGTTCTTATACCACAAATACTATGTAAATAATTCCTTTCTACAGCTTTCACACACTTTCATTCACACAGAACTTCCACACTTCACTTCCATACAGGTAACTGCATTTAATACTCACTTCATACAATCTGATGTTAGCTTCATTATCTGATTCTAGTTTCCTTTCAAGGTTTTGAAATTTTTTTTTTCCTTTTTTTTGCACACGTCCTGCTACCTCTCCTGCTTCATCTTCTCTGTAACTCGCCTGGTCTCTCGTCTTACCGCCTTACGAAATCTTCACTCCCAAATACTTAGAAGAGTCTGTTGCTTCCATCTTCTCAGTGTTCATACTAACATTCGCTGCTCCATCTTCGTGGTTGCTATTCAGTTATTCTTGCTCACGTTTACTCTCAATTTTCTACTCTTGTAAACACTTTTAAACTCTTTCACTAGCCTCTTCAGTTTTTCTTCATCATCCCCAATCAGTCCTGCATCGTCTGCGAACACCAGTCATTCCACATTCAGTTCACGACCCACCGCCTTATAGTTTTTCATTGGAGGGGTGGGTAGAGCTCTTGGCTAGCACGCTGTTGGCCCAGCGTTCGACTCTCCGACCGTCCAGTGAAGAAGTAGAGGAATTTATTTCTGGTGATAGAAATTCATTTCTCGTCATAATGTGGTTCGGATTCCACAATAAGCTGTAGGTCCCGTTGCTAGGTAACCAGTCGGGCCAGCCCTCTCTAGGAGCGCTGTTAATCAGCTGAGTGGTCTGGTTAAACTAAGGTATACCTAACTTTCTTATACCTAACTTTGCACCTACATCTGCTGTCGTTTCTCAGACTACTTACATCACGCCACCCATAAAAATATTAAATATTGAGAAGTAAGACACCCCTGTTTTAGTCCATTGGCCCTCCATATCGGTAATCAGTTACTCCCAACAATTTACTTCCAATACCATGCTTCGCTGCTTATCGATAGTTATTTTTGGATAGCATATCCGGTCTCACATACACATGCATGCATATATATATATATATGAGTGTGTGTGTGTGTGTGTGTGTGTGTGTGTGTGTGTAAACGAACACATGGGAAGATGTTCAGCAAGGTGGGATTAGACCAAAGGAAATGGGTTAAGAGCAGATAGCAGAATTCTGACATCACCAAAAACTTGCTTTTGCTTTACTAGTTTTATTTCCGTCAGTGGATTCGAAAGTCACTTGAGTTCATACTTTTATCTCTCTTTTCGTTACTTTGGACACTTTGAAGATTTGGCAAGGCGCTAACAATTCGCCCAAGAACTTCCTCAGAATTTAGGTCACGAAGCAGAATAACCTATTAACCGTACTTAAAAATGTTACCCTTGCATTACAGACTTACCTGAAGTGTTTTCTCATAAGAGGCGGAGTGCATTGACCCCGGTATAGAGCTCAGCCAGTTTTAGGCTGTACATTTTGTTTTTTATCGACGTCCGTTTTTTCTGGATTTTTCTTAAGTATACGATTCTGCTTCCGTTCTTTTATTTATTAAATGCCAGCACATTTTGAATAAACGACCTCCTTTTTTTTCTGTCCTAATCTTAAGACGAGCGCTTGAAGAAATTTAACCTTCTAGGCGGGTGGTTGTGGGAGTATTATGAAGTGTAGTTACTGGTTGAGGAGGACCTCATTGTCTGGCTTCTCCCCCCTTCCCTTCCCTCAGCCACCCCTGACCCTACCCACCCCCCTTTCCTCCTTGATACTTTCTTCTTTTTCCTCTTTCATCTACCTCTCCTTTCAGTGCCTACTTCCTCCCACCTCCTCCTCATACAACTCCACCACCTCCCACTTCTACCTTTGCATCCTCCTCCTCCTCCTCCTCCTCCTAGCGTACCTGTGCCCCGAGCCGTACATGTCTTCATCTTTAAAAATCTTAATTAACGAAAGAGGAAGGTCGGGTGTCGATGGCTCTTGAGAAGCCTTGCCTCCTTCACCCAGCATTCTCTCTCTCTCTCTCTCTCTCTCTCTCTCTCTCTCCTCTCCTGTTCCGGGTCTAGACGAAGAAACGATAATGGGGTCGGAGCGGTAGTGGCGATGACGACAGTGTTGACCGCTCTGCTAAAATTAGACTGAAAACAAACAATTGAAAAAAGTTAGTCGAGGAACTGAAACAATTATCAATGGGTAACTAGTTGATGGTAGTCTCCGCTTGTGGGCTGCTTTTTTATATAATATTCTCTGGTTCGTTTTGTTGACCCTGTAACAGTATTTTTCCTCTCTCTCTCTCTCTCTCTCTCTCTCTCTCTCTCTCTCTCTCAGGTAAACATGAATGAACTCGCGTCTTTGTTTATGCGGAATTAAGAGGGTGCCCTTGTCGGATTTTTTTTTCCGCAAATCCCGTCTACATTTCTTGTTAATGATTCATCTCTTGCGGCCCAAAAACAAATATCCGTAATGAGAGTCGATGCCAGCACAAGCAAAGATCCAGGATTGACCTGGAAGCAGTCACTCGGAAATAATGATTGTTTTTGGCCTCGTCGGATTTTTCTATCCCTTCTTTGACAATATATTTCGTTCGTATTTGCTTGTTGGGGAAAAGACTTGAGTGCGTTCGAGGGTCGTAGCTTTACGTTTCTGTTCGTTGTTGATTTTGTAAATGAGTTTTGTTCTCCAGGATTCTTCACAGAATGAACAAGGGTACAACAGATGAATATACGAAAATTGAGATGATCATTATAATCTTATATTTTTGGATACCCTTAATCCCATTAGGTATTTGGGCACGGTCCCTTTGCATTTTCCTCGGAAATACTTTTCTGGATCCATCACATTGAGTTTAGAATTATGCTTTTTAGCATTTACAGACCTAACCCTATTATACAGTAGCTGGTATAATGATAATTTTTCCTTTCGATTCATGCATACAAATGCAGCAAACTACAGTTACTATTGATGCATTGAAAATACACTTTCGTTGACCGAATGCACTGGAAGGTTTGTGAGTAGCGCGATTCAGACTGGAATCATCGACATCTACAGCAACAAGGAAAGCGTTCCCTTGTTGTATGAGTGGAGGCCAGTTACCGCGGTCGATATGATTATAGTAATAAGTGAAAGAATAAATCCGAGAAAGAAAGCGATCAATCACGCTCTCTGAAGTGACGCTAGCTCTTGCGGTCGATGGAAAAAGTTGGCAAAAATAGGAGGAAGTGATGGTTAACGCTGGAAGAATTTCCAGTTGTTGAGGGAAGTGATCGCTGGAACTCGTGAATGACCAACGAGGGCTATGTTTGATGGAAGTTTTGCTTATCCTCGACTGCCACAACTTCTCTTTCCTTTCTCTCTCCCCTCCCTCTTTTTCCCCTCCTCCTCCTCCTCCTCCTCCTCCTCCTCCTCCTCCTCCTCCTCCTCCTCCTCCTCCTCACGGTCGTAGAGATTTCTCTAGTCTTCTGCTTTCTTGCTTGCGGAGTTCATGGGAAGTTTGTAACAAGAAACTCGCTACCGGTTTCAATCAATTGCCCTGGTGGCAGATTAGAGGATTATATATACTTAGTGCGTTTCCTCTCTCTCTCTCTCTCTCTCTCTCTCTCTCTCTCTCTCTCTGAAGGTCTTTTTTATATATATATATATATATATATATATATATATATATATATATATATATATATATATATATATATATATATATATATATATATATATTTATTTATTTATTTATTTATTTATTTATTTATTTATTTATTTATATATGTATGTGTGTGTGTGTTAATAACAGGACCTCATTTAAACTGGATGGTATCTAGGGGTGATATATATTCAGGAAAAGTTACAAGCTTCCTAGGGCTGTTAGTCCTAGAAAGCTTGTAACTTTTCCTGAATGAATATCTCCGCCAGATACCATCCATTTTAAAATGAGGTCTTGTTATTGATTGTACTAATACACAGAACAGTTGTGTAAGTGATAAAATTCATTTTTATGTATATATACAGTATATATATATATATATATATATATATATATATATATATATATATATATATATATATGTGTGTGTGTGTGTGTGTGTGTGTGTATAATAATTCTGGGTGCACGTATGTTCTCACACTGACACATTCATGGAGAGAACCCAAGAACTGACTCTTGTCGTGGAAGATAGCGTCTGTGGATTTCCGATCCCATAAACAAACAGATGGGGGCTTCTCTACTGTGTTGGGTGTTATATAGAAGAAGAGATAAAAAAAAAATGGACCCAACGAAAAATGGGTACCTCACCCGAAGATTACTTTTTATTACCCGGCCTCCGGAATGTTTTTTTTTTTTTTCTCTCTCTCTCTCTCTCTCTCTCTCTTTTCTCCCTTGTCTGGAAACTGGGTTTCTCTTTTATTAGATATTTCTCGTAGGGTTTGGGCCTTGATATAGTTACCGGGGATTGTGGATAGTAGTGGATAAGCTAGTCGTTTATGAGCTGCAGTTTATACAGTCATTGCTTCCTATAGGGAACCAGTGTGATATTGACATTTTAAGATTTCCGGAAATGAGCAGTTTTCACATTGTGATTTATCTTTGGATATTCAATTTGTCATAATATTTATTGTGTCCATTTACGGGATTTATGTGTACAATAAGTGAAACTTATTGATATTACCAACTAAAGAAATTCGAGGCGTTTTGGAAGAACTTAAATTTATCTGTAACTGATAAGGATTTGGAATCCCAACCTGAAAACATGAAATGCTGAAAATTAAAAAAAAAACTGAACGGGCTGTACTATGACTCCTTATTATTGTGAAAGTGGATATACTTCCTGTACACTGCACCACTATCATTAGTTGCACAGAACAAAATCGATTCCCATGTAAGGCATTCCACTATCCCTGTTGCAAGGGTAAGAATGGCCTGAGTCGATTGATTCGGAATGGGAAGAATAGAAGCTGGAGCAGCCAGTCAGCCTTGGAGGGATGTGGGAAGGTGGAGGGGGGAGGGGGAGGGGAAGGCTGGCTGGTTGTTCTTGTTGTTGTTGTTGTAGTCGTCGAGTGCACCACTGCAGTTGTTCTTTTATGTAGTGTGTGTGTGTGTGTGTGTGTGCATTAGGCTTACGTTGGTCGATCATCTCGCCATATTGTAAGCCGCTTACAATGTGGATTCTAAGGCGTAGATGGTCCTATGTAAGCCTAAAATAAACAATTTTTTTTTCTATTTTGAGTTTTTTTTTTTTTTAAGTGAGCCTGAGAACTGCTTTGAAATCTCCCGAGACGGCTTGTTGTCATTTTCCGTCCTTTATGACAGAACCATTCATTTGCTGGGACAGCTATATTCAGACTACAGCTGAATAGATGATGATGATGATGATAATGACGGGGGTGGGGGACGTGTATATGGCGTATGGACTTGCACGGTGGAGAAGAGGAAAGAGAGACTAGGAAGAAGACGCAGGGTTTGCGTACGAGAGGCCGCCATAAGAAGAGATTTATGACGTGACGAGCGGCTTTCTTGCTTGTACAGTTTAGACCGTGTTAGGATTTATAGTGGCATAATGCACCAAAGAAATTCATGAGTGCCTCACGCCTCTCCTCCGCTAAGATGAGGAGTTGGTGGGGTTGTAGAAGGGTTAGGGATCTGGTGGAAGGGGGGCGGGTGGCGGGCGGAGGGGTAGTTTTTAATTGTTGGCGTAAAGGTTTTGAAGTGGAAATCCAGAGCTGCAAAATTTCATGTTACAGAGGTTCATGGTAATCCTTCAGACATATAGTAAGAACGTAAGGTCTTCAGAATTTTTTTTTATGGTCGGAATACTTAAAATACTAGAAGTAATTATGGTTTCTTATTGGTGACCTATTTAAATCACACGACTCTTATCAAAAATAGTATTGTCAGGTAATATCTTTAGTTTATCTTATGGATCTAGAAATAAAATAACAACAGAAGTGGAGCGCTTTCAAATTTTCTTAAAATACATAATTTTGACATGTTTGCTCATCTGTTCTGTTTGCTTTTGAGGGCAAAGGTCCAGGGTCCGGCCTCGGTAATCCCATAATCTGTTCCAGGGCCGATCAGATGAAGGAATGGAACGTGAAACTTGACCTAGAAAAAATGCAAACCAGTCTCTGTGACATGATTCCAGGTTCTGGACAGAATTGGAAAAATAAAACCAGTCACCTGTGAATGAGCTGTAAGGATTGCCGAGTTTATAAATCTGAAAAGTGATGAACAATTTGTTGCCTGTAAAGTTTACTATTTAAACAAATTGCTTCTGATTCAATACTAGTTGTAGTAATTAAAAAAAAAAGTGATGCCTTCACAACATCGAAGCACGTACAGTACAGTCCAGGAGATAATAATTATTTTGAACTGCTAAATCTTTCTAAAACAAGTTCTCAATAACCTGAACACCGAAATTGTTGACAGAAATGAGAGGTCGAGTTACATTTCACCATCAAGCGGTCCTTGATAAGTTGTTTTGCCCTCTCCCCTTTTGCACTGATTCCACAAATCTCGGGATTTGCTTGATTGTATTTACACGGAAAGGAATCCATTTATTGTATTATATATATATATATATATATATATATATATATATATATATATATATATATATATATATATATATATATACATATATACATATATATATATATATATATATATATATATATATATATATATATATATATATATATGCAATCCCGTGCAGTGAGCATTGCCTGTCCGTGGTAACACAAAGTCTTGCACTTCTTCTCTCTCTCTCTCTCTCTCTCTCTCTCTCTCTCTCTCTCTCTCTCTCTCTCTCTCTCACACACACACACACACAATACTGTTATTGTTTGAAAAGGGCGATTTAGATGTTCTTATCATTCAGCAGCATTTTGTCTTTCTTTTTTTAATTCCATACCTTTGTGTGTGAGCTGTGAGGCTCGTCTTGTGTGTGTGTATATACTGTAGTCTAGATTAGGATCTCCCATCTCGGGCTGGTGCTTTTTGGAACCAGAGCGTAAAGATGAGCGTTGTACCTTAATTGCCTGGCTGTTTTACTCGCTAATACAAGAGAGACGGTGAAGAAAACGCCAGGTTTTAAACTTCTGCTGTTGGCTCAGAAACGGAAAGATTCCTTTTAACTCGCGAACGTTGCTTTTGCTCTCTCTCTCTCTCTCTCTCTCTCTCTCTCTCTCTGACGGGACTTATTCTTTTTGCTGTGATTTTAGGTGAATGTCTCTGTACGGTTTGGCTTGGAGCAGTAGATATTCCTGCGCGTACCTATTTTTTATCTTTACAGCTTTCCATAATTATTTCATACAGTGCATGTTTGTATTTATATATGTATGTACGTACGATAATCCAGTTTCCTTACTTTTCTACAATTTCCTTGCTCGACTTTATACTTTAGTCATGTTTTTCCTTGTTCTTGGGAGACTTATTTCTTACGTAATAGCTCGCGTTAACACTCGTTGTTGTCATGTCTTATTTTTTCGTCTCGAATATCATATTTTAATTATATTTTAATTACATTGTGATGTGATGGATGTGCGTAACATCATTAATAAATGCCCAAGGGGACGTTGTGTTTCCTTGGTAGTGCCTCCGTTATGTTTGCATCATTAAGCAGAGTCATGTTTTAATTTTTTTATTATGCCTAAATTGTTCATTCGGTAGTTATAGTTTCCTTTATAATTGTTTTCCTCCCCTTATTTGTGTCGGTTTCGTTTTTTCATCTGCATTCCATCCTTACCCACTTCCCTTTTTTGGGGGGAGGGGGTTCTTTTAATGGCTCACCAGTACTTCTGTCCTTCCGTTCACTCTCTCACGTTATATAACGAACATTAACACTCCTTTTTATTTTTTTTATTGTTATCGTTTTATATAATGCCTTAGCATCTTTTTACTTTTTTTAATGGGCTCCATCTCCCTACCCGTTATTATTTTTCTTTATAGCCTCTTTGTATGTTTGTCCTTCCATCCTCCCTCCCCCTTTTTATGTAACAAACATCAACACTCCTTTTCATTGTTATATTTTTTTGTATTTTTTGTAATAGGAGGCAGAGAGAGAGAGAGAGAGAGAGAGAGAGAGAGAGAGAGAGAGAGAGAGAGAGAGAGAGAGAGATTGAAATTGACCTTTTTGTTTTTCATTGCCCCGGCCATTAATGGAATTTTACATGTGATTCGCCGGCGGACGATGATGATTGTGAAGGGAGAGGATTTACGGCCCGGCATTGCAAATGACATTCAGTAATCCCGTGGTTTATTGGGGCTTTATGCGAATTGCGGCGTTAAAAAGCGCGTCCGACGAAATATATTGTAGGGTGGAGTTTTGTTTTCGGGGGTTTTAATCTTTTTACATCCGTTGTTGGAAGTCCTGTTTTTTTCCTTCTGTTCAGCAGTAATGGCTGTAGATGTTTATCTTTTTGTTGTAACTCATTTTGTAGGTCTTTATATAATATATATATATATATATATATATATATATATATATATATATATATATATATATATATATATATATATATATATACATACATACATACATACATACATACATACACACACACACACACTACTCAAACAGAAATTCTTCAAAATCAGCATTTTTTCATAACAAAAGTGGCGTTTGTAAACATTTAGGATCTAATTACTGCCATTCTTTTTCTCTGCTACTTACCCATTGAATATGGTCTTGATGATATCGATCTCTCTTTATTTTGTATAGAAGAATGGCAAGCCATTACCCTGATTCCGAATAGGCCAGCAATCGGTAGGCCTTCCGAATTTAAATGCCTATTGTTTCGTGAGGGAGGCGCACCATTTCATCATCGTTATCATCCTCCAAATGTGTTCAGTGCCTCGGTTGGTTGTATGGGACTGCGAACTCAAGAGGTTCGACTATTTTTGGTCTAGGCTTGACATATGTATGTGGACATTTGGATTGTCATGTCATACATGTGTATGCGGATATTTGGATCGCCATTTGATACATATATATGCAGACATTTGTATCGTCGTGTCGTACATTTGTATGTGGACATTTGGATCGCCATGTCATACATATTTATGCGGGCATTTGGATAGCCATACCGTACATATATATGCGGACATTTGGATTGCCAAATCATACATACGTATGCGGACATTTGGATCGTCTTGTCATACATATGTATGCCGACATTTGGATCGCCGTATAATACATATATATGCGGACATTTGGATTACCATATCATAGATATACATGCGGACATTTAGATCGCCATATCATAGATATGCATGCGGACATTTGGATCACCATATCATAGATATGTATGCGGGCATTTGGATCGCCATATCATACATGTGTATGTGGACATATAGTTCTCCATACCATACCTGTGCATGCGGACGTTTGGATCGTTATAGCATACAAATGTATAAGTTCTTCACTTGAACACTGCCAAAATTGCTGTCACCGTGACCTTCTTAGGAATTAGAATTCCCCTCACTCCGACCTTTTGGATTGAGAAATGTTATTACCCCGACCTTTTTGATTTAGAAATCTTATTACTCCGACCTTTTCGATTTAGATATGTTATTACTCCGACTTTTTCGATTTAGAAATGATATTGCTCCGACCTTTTTGATTTAGAAATATTGTTACTCCGACCTTTTTCGATTTAGAAATGTGATCACTCCGACCTTTTCGATTTAGAAATGTTGTTACTCCGACCTTTTTGATTTAGAAATGTTACTCCGACCTTTTTGATTTAGAAATTTTATTACTCCGACATTTCCGATTTAGAAATGTTATTACTCCGAGTTTTTCGATTTAGAAATGTTATTACTCCGAGTTTTTCGATTTAGAAATTATATTACTCCGAAGTTTTTGATTTAGAAATATTATTACTGCGACCTTTTTGATCTAGAAATGTTGTCCGACCTTTCGATTTGTAAATGTTATCACTCCGACCTTTTGATTTAGAAATATTACTCCGACCTTTTCGATTTAGAAATGTTATTACTCCGACTTTTTCGATTTAGAAATGATATTGCTCCAACCTTTTTGATTTAGAAATATTATTACTCCGACCTTTTTGATTTAGAAATTATATCACTCCGAAGTTTTCGATTTAGAAATATTATTACTCCGACCTTTTTGATCTAGAAATGTTATTACTCCGACCTTTCGATTTGGAAATGTTATCACTCCGACCTTTTGATTTAGAAATATTATTACTCCGACTTTTTGGATTTAAGAAATGTTATCACTCCGACCATTTCGATTTAGAAATGTTATTATTACGACGACCTTTTTGATTTAGAAATGTTGTTAATCCGACCTTTTCGATTTAGAAATGTTGTTACTCCGGCCTTTTTTATTTAAAAATGTTGTTACTCCGACCTTTTTGATTTAGAAATTTTATTACTCCGACCTTTTCGATTTAGAAATGTTGTTACTCCAACCTTTTCGATGTAGAAATGCGGTTCCTCAGACCTTTTTAATTTAGAAATTTTATTACCCCGGCCATTTCGACTTAGAAATGTTATTACTCTGACCTTTTCGATTTAGAAATGTTATTACTCCGACCTTTTCGACTTAGAAATGATATTACTCCGACCTTTTTGATCTATAAATGTTATTACTCCGACCTTTTCGATTTAGAAATGTTATTATGCCGACCTTTTTGATCTAGAAATGTTACTACTCCGACCTTTTCGATTTAGAAATGTTATTACTACAACATTTCGATTTAGAAACTTTATTACTTCGACATTTTTTATTTAGAAATGTTATTACTCCGACCTTTTCGATTTTGAAATGTTGTTACTCCGACCTTTTCGATTAAGAAATGTTGTTACTCCGACCTTTTGATATAGAAATGTTATTACTCCGTACTTTTCAATTTAGAAATATTGTTACTCCGACCTTTTCGATTTAGAAATGTTATTACTCCACCCTTTTCGATTTAGAAATGTTGTTGCTCCGACCTTTTGATTTAGAAATGTTGTTACTCCGACCTTTTCGATTAATAAATGTTATTACTCCGACCTTTTCGATTTAGAAATGTTATTATTCCGACCTTTTGATTTAGAAATTATATTACTCCGCCATTTTTTATTTGGAAATGATATAACTCCGCCCTTTTTTTTATTTAGAAACGATATTACTCCGCCCCTTTGATTTAGAAATGTTATTACTCCGACCTTTTTGATTTTGAAATGTTATTACTCCGACCTTTCTGATCTAGAAATGTTATTACTCAGCCCTTTTCGATTTAGAAATTTTATTATTCCGACCTTTCCGATTTAAAAATGTTAAAACTCCGACCTTTTTTATTTAGAATTGTTATTACTCCGATATTTTCGATTTAGAAATGCTATTATTCCGACCTTTCCGATCTAGAAATCTTATTACTCCGACCTTTTTGATTTAGAAATGTTATTACTCCGACCTTTTTGATTTAGAAATGTTATTACTCCGAACTTTTCGACTTAGAAACGTTATTACTCCAACCTTTTCGATTTAGAAATGTTATTGCTCCGACCTTTTCGATATAGAAATGTTATTACCACGACCTTTTCGATTTAACAATGTTATTACTCCGACCTTTTCGATTTAGAAATGTTATTACTCCGACCTTTTCGATTTAGAAATGTTATTGCTCCAACCTTTTTGATTTAGAAATGTTATTATTCCGACCTTTCCAATCTAGAAATATTATTACTCCGACCTTTTTTATTTAGAAATGTTATTACTCCGACCTTTTCGACTTAGAAACGTTATTACTCCAACCTTTTCGATTTAGAAATGTTGTTGCTCCGACCTTTTCGATATAGAAATGTTATTACTACGACCTTTTCGATTTAACAGTGTTATTACTCCGACCTTTTCGATTTAGAAATGTTATTACTCCGACCTTTTCGATTTAGAAATGTTATTGCACCAACCTTTTTGATTTGGAAATATTATTACTCCGACCTTTTTGATCTAGAAACGTTATTACTCCGACCTTTTCGATTTAGAAATGTTATGACTCAGACTTTTTCGATTTAGAAATTTTATTACTCCGACCTTTTTGATTTAGAAATATTATTACTCCGACCTTTTCTGTTTAGAAATGTTATTCCTCCGACCTTTTCGATTTAGAAATGTTGTTACCCTGGCCTTTTGATTTAGAAATATTGTTACTCCGACCTTTTCGATTAAGAAATGTTGTTACTCCGACCTTTTCGATTTTGAAATATTATTACTCCGACCTTTCGACTTAGGAATGTTATTACCTCGACCTTTTCGACTTAGAAAGGTTATTACCTCGACCTTTTCGATCTAGAGATATTGTTACTCAGACCTTTTTGATTCAGAAATGTTATTATTCAGACCTTTTCGATTTAGAAATGATATTCCTCCTACCTTTTTGATTTAGAAATTATATAACTCCGACCTTTTCGATTAAGAAATGTTATTACTCCGACCTTTTCGATTTGGAAATATTATTACTCCGACCTCTTCATTTTAGAAATGTAGTTACTCCGACGTTTTTGATTTAGAAATTATATTACCCCTACCTTTTTTATTTAGAAATGTTATTACTCCGACCTTTTCGATTTAGAAATGATAGCACTCCGCCCTCTTTTTTTATTTAGAAATATTACTCCGCCCTTTTTTATTTAGAAATGATATTACTCCGCTCTTTTCGATATAGAAATGTTATTACTCCGTTCTTTCCGATTTAGAAATGTTATTACTCCGATCTTTTCGATTTAGAAATTATATTACTCCGCCCTTTTTGATTTAGAAATTTTATTACTCTGACCTTTTCGATGTAGAAATGTTATTACTCCGACCTTTTTGATTTAGAAATATTAATACTCCGACCTTTTCGATTTAGAAATGTTATTACTCCGACCTTTTCGATGTAGTAATGTTGTTACTCCGTTCTTTTCCATTTAGAATTGTTATTACTCCGTTCTTTTCGGTTTAGAAATGTTATTACTCCGACCTGTTCAATTTAGAAATATTATTTCTCAGACCTTGTCGATGTAGAAATGTTATTACTCCGTTCTTTTCGATTTAGAAATGTTATTAATCCGTTCCTTTCGATTTAGAAATGTTATTACTCCGACTTTTTCGATTTAGAAATGTTATTTCTCCGTTCTTTTCGATTTAGAAATGTTATTACTCCGACCTTTTTTATTTAGAAATGTTATTACTCCGTTCTTTTTTTATCTAGAAATGTTATTACTCCGTTCTTTTCGATTTAGAAATGTTATTACTCCGACCTTTTCGATTTAGAAATGTTATTACTCCGACCTTTTTGACTTAGAAATTATATTACTCAAGCCTTTTCGATTTAAAAATATTATTACTCCGATCTTTGATGTAGAAATTTTATTACTCCGACCTTTTCAATTTAGAAATGTTATTACTCTGACCTTTTCGATGTAGAAATGTTATTACTCCGACCTTTTCGATTTAGAAATATTATTATCTGACCTTTTCGATTTAGAAATGATATTACTCCGACCTTTTCGATATAGAAATGATATTACTCTGACCTTTCTGATTTAGAAATATTATTATCTGACCTTTTCGATTTAGAAATGATATTACTCCGACCTTTTCGATATAGAAATGATATTACTCCGACCTTTCCGATTTAGAAATGATATTACTCCGACCTTGTCGATGTAGAAATGTTATTACTCCGACCGTTTTGATTTAGTAATGTTATTACTCCGACCTTGGTGAGAATTAGAATTGGCGTCACCCTTACCTTCTTTTGAATTAGAAATGCAGTCACCCTGATCTTGTTGTGACTTAGAATTATTGTCTCTCCGACCTTCTTAGGGTTATACTTGCTGTTACTACGCCTCTCCATATGAATTGGATTAGCTGTTAATCCGGCATTCTTGTTTACTAGAATTGCCATCACTTCGAGCTTCTTATGAATTAGAACATCTTTCAATCCAACTCATTTATAATTAGAATTGATGTCACTCAGGCTTATTAGAATTAAAGTTGTTGACTCTCCAACTTTATTGTGAATTAGAAGTACTGATAATCCAACCCTATTAGAATCAGAATTGCTGTCACTCCAACCCTATTATGAATTAGAATTGCTGTCACTCCAGCCCTATTAGAATTAGAATTGCTGTCACTCCAACCCTATTATGAATGAAAATTGCTTGTACTCCAACACTTATAATGAATTGTTATTGCTGTCATTTCAACCGTATTGCGAATTAAAATTGCTTTCACTCCAACCTTATTAGAATTAGAATGGCTGTTACTCCAACCTTATTTTGATTTAGAATTGCTGTCACTCCAAGCATGTAAGAATTTTAATTTCTGTCACTCCAACCCTATTATGAATTAAAATTGCTGGTACTCCAACACTTATTATGAATTATAATTGCTGTCATTCCAACCGTATTGCGAATTAAAATTGCTTTCACTCCAACCTTATTAGCATTAGAATTGCTGTTACTCCAACCTTATTTTGATTTAGAATTGCTGTCACTCCAGCCCTATGAGAATTAGAATTTCTGTCACTCCAATCCTATTAGCATTAGAATTGCTGTCACTACAACCCTACTATGAATTAGAATTGCTGTCAATCCAGCTCTGTTGTAATTAGAACTGCTGTCACTCCGGCCTTATTAGCATTAGAATTGCTGTCACTCCAACCCTATTATGAATTAGAATTGCTTTCAATCCAGCGTTATTATAATTAGAATTGCTGTTATTCCAGCCGTATTAGTATTAGAATTGCTGTCACTCCAACCATATTAGAATTACAATTGCTGTCATTCCAACCCTATTATGAATTAGAATTGCTGTTGCCACCCCAGCCCTATTAGAATCAGAATTGCCTTCACTCCAACCTTATAAGAGTTAGAATTGCTGTCACTTCAGCCCTATTGTGAATTAGAATTGCTATCACTCCAGCCCTATTGGAATTAGAATTATTTTCACTCCAACCCTATTAGAATTATGATCGCTGTCACTCCAACCCTATTAGAATTAGAATTGCTTCAACTTTAACCCTATTAGAATCAGGTTTGCTGTCGCTCCCTCCTTATTAGAATTGGAATTGCTGTCACTCCAACCTTATTATAATTAGAATTGCTGTCAATCCAGCCTTATTAACTTTAGAATTGTTGTCACTCCAACCCTGATAGAATTGGCATTGCTGTCACTCAACCCTGTTAGAATTGCTGTCACCAACCCTATTATGAATTAGAATTGCTGTCACTCCAACCCAATTAGAATTGCTTGTCACCAACCCCATTATGAATTAGAATTGTTGTTGTCACTCCAGCCCTATTAGAATCAGAATTGCTTTCACTCCGACCGTATTAGAATTATGATTGCTGTCACTCCAGCCCTATGAGAATTAGAACTGCTTTCATTTTAACTCTACTAGAATTAGGATTGCTGTCTTTCTTTCCTTATTAGAATTAGAATTGCTGTCACTCGAACCCTGTTATGAATGAGAATTGCCGTGACCCCAACATTCATTTTGTCAGTTGGAACTGCTGTTATTCCTGCAATGTCGTGAACCGACGTTGTAGTTCCTCCGTCCTTCTCGTAAATATCCAGAGTGCGTTCCTTTTTTATCGGTGGTATATCAATGACCCGTGAGGCTTCATAGCACTTATTATCATACGATATCATATGGTTTCACCCAGTAAGTAGTTCGTGATACTTCGCTTTTGAGGCTTCCCGGATGAGGCTGGTTTAGTGTGGTTTGTGGTAAGGGCCTGCTAAGGATAGGAGAACTCTGTGGAAGGGGCCTCTTGAACGTTTGGGGCTTCGCAAATGACCGCAGAGTTTGATCCCTAACGACTCGATTGAAGTCTTAGAAGGTTTATCTAATCTCGCCATCCCTCACCTGGACTGTATCATGATTAGCGGTCATAGGAAATATATCTTAAGATGTTCCATACATTTTGCTGGACGAAAGGGGTACTGGTGAGTTATCAACTTTTTTTACAGTTGGTTATATATATATATATATATATATATATATATATATATATATATATATATATATATATATATATATATATATATATGAATGTCTTTTCCTGTAATACTACAGTGTAATATGAAAAAAGAAGGCCCATAAAACACTATTTAAACGTTGAGACCATATATTTCGGGCACTTGTTTCTGTGCCCCTGTTCACTGGTAGAATATGGACAGGTGGAAAGTTACAATGGTATATATACAAAAACATGAAGGTGTGGCCTTAGGGCCTCCGATGTTAAGGAGGTGGCGTTAAGACAGGAGGAGATTAACCAAATTCTAGTGGTTTTTGGGCCTCATTAGCCCCCGTTTGGCGATGGATCTGGCGGTCGCGTTTCTTGGGTCATCTTCCTCAAAAGGGGTCCGAGGATTAAGGTGTCAATGGCGTCCGATTTCCAATGTCCTCCTGACAGGTTCATATTGTTGGTTTGATTGATGATAGCAGATTCCAGCATCTTTCTTTTGTACGGACAGCTACTCTTGAAAACCAACTCCGCCCCACCCAGTTAATGACATGCCCTGTATTTCTAATATGTAGGAAAATTCCGAACTCTCCGAAGCGTAACGTACTGATCTTTTGTGCTCTGTTATTCTTTTATGAGAGCGATCTACCTGTCTCGCCTACATAAATGTCATGACAATTACTACACGGTATCTTGTAAACTCCGGCTTCTTCCCTTTTGTTATTTAAGTATACGTTAACGAGCGAACTCCCGATGGATTTGGGATAATGGAAAATGAAAGGATTATTAGAACTGAGTTGCTCAGGTGGCCTTTTGGATGTTTTCATCGTATGGAAGCTTTATTTTGTTGTTGAAATCTATTTGTCTGTTGTAAGTGGGACCTCTGTAGTATATTTTATTTGCTTTATTAATAGCCCTCTCGATAATGTGTGGTGGATAGAGCAGTTGCGTTAGGTGTTGGCGGATCGTGTTAAATTCTTGTACATTGAATATTTCGAAACAGAACTTTTGTCGTCTATCAAACCCCATAATATGATCTGGCTTAGATACGTAGATGATATCTTTACTTTCTGGGACAATAGCTGGGGGACTTTAAGGAATTTTTAATAGGCTAAATTCGCTAGTTCCGACCATAAAATTTAAAACAGAATGGGAAAAGGACGGAAAAACTCCCGTTCCTAGATGTACTGATCATAAGAAAACAGAACAGGTATGCATTTACAGTATATAGAAACCCACCTTCGCTGTCTCCTACATTCATTTCTTAAGCTACCACGACGTCTCCGTAAAATCATGGTAGGGTGCAACCTATTCCTCAGAGGACTTAGGATATGTTCAAATGAGTACCTGGATCAAGAATTTAACACGATCCGCCAACACCTAACGCAACTGCTCTATCCACCACACATTATCGAGAGGGCTATTAATAAAGCAAATAAAATATACTACAGAGGTCCCACTCATTGGAAATCGGACGCCATTGACACCTTAATCCTCGGACCCCTTTTGAGGAAGATGACCCAAGAAACGCGACCGCCAGATCCATCGCCAAACGGGAGCTAATGAGGCCAAAAACCACTAGGGAATTTGGTCAATCTCCTCCTTCTTAAGAAACGCCACCTCCTTAACATCGGAGGCCTAAGGCCACACCTTCATGTTTTTGTATATATACCATTGTAACTTTCCACCTGTCCATATTCTACCAGTGAACAGGGGCACAGAAACAAGTGCCCGAAATATATGGTCTCAACGTTTAAATAGTGTTTATGGGCCTTCTTATTTTCATATATATATATATATATATATATATATATATATATATATATATATATGTGTGTGTGTGTGTGTGTGTGTGTGTGTGTGTGTCTGTATGTATATATACAAACATATGATAGGTAAAGTCTGGACAAATTTCTTGTACGCATTCGAATTTTGTGAAACATACGCCTAGTGATGTCTGCATATTAATTAGACAGCGTTTTAATTGGGCGTGTTAAGAAGCCTTAAGTGGTCTTAAAATTAAGAGGTTGCTCGCAAACATAACACCCACGAGAGGCTTGATGAAAGGTAAGATATCAAAGGAATTATCATTAATATCATCAACAGACATGCCAACCACGAGGAGGCTTGATGAAAGGTATGATATGAAGTGTATTATTATTATTATTATTATTATTATTATTATTATTATTATTATTATTATTATTATTATTAGCAAATGCTGAAGCTAAATGAAGCTACCACAAAATAGTGCATATGTAAAAAGGTGACGTATAGTCAAGGGAATAGAGATGCCTTTGACTTTCAGACAAGAAAGCAATATTCCAACCTTGGCAGAACAAAGAAGTAAGAGGATTCTCTCTCTCTCTCTCTCTCTCTCTCTCTCTCTCTCTCTCTCTTTTTATAGTGATTCCTTTGACTTTCAGACAAGAAAGCAATATTCCAACACTAGCAAAAATAAAAAGTTTCTCTCTCTCTCTCTCTCTCTCTCTCTCTCTCTCTCTCTCTCTCTCTCATGGAGATGCCTTCGACTTTCAGATAAGAAAGCAGTATCCCAACACTGACAGAACGAAAAATAAGATTCTCTCTCTCTCTCTCTCTCTCTCTCTCTCCTTTGTAGCCTTGGCTTGCACTCCGCCAAGTGTTTCCTAAAAGGAAACTTTGGTTGCTTTGCATAATTGCATTATGAAAGCAAGAGAAAAAAAAAGATTAGCCATGATCTGATTACCAGAAATCCGGTTGTCTGAATACGAAGAGAGTTTAGAGGCTGGTTTCCCACGGAGCGGCAAGTCGTTAGGAGGTTTAATTGCAGGCTAGGTGTGTAATTAGAGGTTTTATAAACATATTACAGGTGTCAGCGAGCGTAACTAATTCCATGCAGGGGAGATGATCTATCGCTGCTAGTCAGGATTTTTTTTCGAGCGTCAGGTGATGGGACGTGAGTTTCAAGTTACAACGTCGATTGTTGTTGTTTTTGTTGTTGTATTCTTCTTGAAACCGGAATACTTTATCAAGTAACTTCAAGCCTGGGTCCTGCTTCAAGCTTGTAATTGTCTCTTTTATACTTTTCTCTGCTTGCGCTAAAGTGAACTTGTCTTAATTGTGTCATGGAATCTGTTCGGAGATCGTCCTTTCTCCTGTAATCCCAGCTCGTTTCCTGTTTCATATTTATTTACTCCTGTAATCCGAGTATGTTGTCAGTTTAATTATACAGTATAATATAGTAAGTGTTTCACGTTATTTTTATTATTTTTCTGTATATACTCTATGTGTGATTTGTCTGTAATTGGAAGATGTTCAATGTGGTATGGTTGTGTTTGTTAGTTAGCTGAATGAATATCAGTTGATATGAGTTAACATTTCAGTTGTGTTACTACATTTTTCTTCGTACCAAATTTTTCTTCATATTTATTTGAGTCTTTTTTGAGTAATCCTTTTGGTCTGTGAACATTAAGATGTACAGAAGAGTCTATGGGTACATCATTACTTTTTTTTACGTTATAATTAGGCGTTGTATGTATAAGTTCCTTGAACTTTAGTAAGCTTCCGAACAGTAGAAACAAATAACAAAACTGACTGCATGTAACAGCCAGAGAACAAAATTAATTGTGAGAAAAGGCTAAATAAAAGCAGGAATAAATAAGTAGGCAAGTAAACTGAGCTAAATCCAAACAACTGGAAAGTCAGCCCAAGGCTTTAGAACATTTTTAATAAGGTCACCGCCTGCAGTTCAGGAGACTACTGAAATTTATCGCCGGAGATGACCCAGTACTCACAAATATTGGCTAAACAAAATTGAAAGAAAATAATGCTGAGTCTAACCCCATCCCCTCCCCTCCCCTCCTTCATCCCCCCACTGCCATCATTTACCTTCAATTTTTTTTTCAAAATTTCATTTTTGGAAAATTTGAAAATATAGTGCAACTATTTTTTTTATAAGATATCACACTGAACAAATGGATGCCCACAATCAGCAACATGAATTTTGCACTGCGTAACAAAATTAAACATATAGATTGGACGACATTTATAAAAGAAAAAAGAATATAATAAAAAAAACTTTACGACCGCATGTTTACTAGACGACATGTGTATTGAGTCTTCACTCGGCTGATTAATTGCCATTAAGCAATTAGTGACAGCCGAGGTTGTAAGTGTCTATAGGCGAGAGGGGCACGCGTTGTGTCTGTAATTATCCCCCCCTCCCCCCTCCCCCCCCGAAATATTCATCAGAAGGCAGATGGACTAAATGCCAGATATCGTACGCTCGTGTAAATTCTTATATATAGGGGATAGAGGCTTAGTGCCAGAGTCAAAGGGCTAGGGAGGCGCCTTGGCTCCGTGTCCAGTTGGCAATCAATCACTACAGTAGAACGGGTAGGTTAGACGATGTTGCCTGCTTCCCTTCAACCCTTCTTGTAATTAACTGCAGTCCAGCGTCAGCCTACCTTATCCTAACACACACACACACATACACACACACACACGTACCTTCCATCAGTTCTACCCCCCTCCCTTTCTCCCTTCCCCTGGCCCTTTTCCTCCCCCTGTCTTCTAGTCTGGCGTTGCATTTCCAGTGCTCGACTTAACAGATCTCAAGAGTCAATTCCGTGTAAATCTTTGTTGAAGACACGTCCTTCCTAATTCCGGGAGTCAGTTCCAAGATCGTAAGGTATGTAATTAGTGTGGCAGGACTGAACTGAGATCATCGGCGTTCTTTCTGATTTTTCTGCAGTGGAGACAATCGTTCAACATTTAGCTACGTCAGGTGTAAATACCTAAGGTAAGTTCAGTGAACCAGAGTTGTCTTATAAAGGAAGTAGCTCTCGCAAGAGGGGACATTTTTCCAAGTATGTTTGCTCATGTGTGGCTCAAACGTTTGTCATTGATTTGCATGTGAACTCAGCTGCGGTTTTGTTCAGTATTTCCACAGTTATAAAGTCTTTAGTATCCGCGGAAAGTTTTGAAAATAATAACCTGCAAATACTTTGAATACTTTGTAGATTTTCCTGGATGTTGAAGTATTTGCGTAAACTGATTCAAACGGTATGATCTCATCTTCTGTTATGGTCTCTGATGCAACCGGAGTATGATCATTCTCTCTCTCTCTCTCTCTCTCTCTCTCTCTCTCTCTCTCTCTCTCTCTCTTTTTTTCCTGAGCTGATTAATGATGTGCAGCTATGGAATTTCAACGGATTCTGTTGAGGGCATAATCTAATAACGAGTAATTGGACCCTGTTTGCTAAAGGATCGATTAATAAAGGAGTTGATTAATCAAACAGCAGCTTAGCAAAGAGGCCTTGAATGCTGTCTGTGTGTGTTCAAGAGAAGATTCCCCCCTCCCTTCCTTTAATCCCCCCTCCCCCCTTTTGTGATGTCACTCCTACTCCCCTCCTCCCTTGGACCAATTTGAATGGTTGCTACGTTACCGATCACTATAACTTTCAATCCATTGTTGGTAAGATTACCGAAATTGCCCACCGTCACAGCGGCGAATCCCTACAGTATGCAAATTATCAGCATCTCATTTATACAGTCGCCAAGTCGGTTATGATTTTGGGTCCGTCTATTTGTAAGATTATGTGATATTAATAAAGCGATTTTATACGAGTGTTTTTACATTTCTAACGTGCCAGGGAACAATTTATCAAGTCTTAGTGTTAAATCTGAGTTTATATTTAACGCTTCGTTTATTGTTACTGTCACAGGAGTTGTAACTGCGATAAGAGCATTGGCGGATAATTGCAATCTTTGATTGCTGTATCAAGTTCCTCAGTTATTATCAAGTATGCAGTTGTCTGTTATCGTTTTTATTGTGGTGTTCATTATTTTAACGACCCATCATTGTCACGACTTTGTCTCGCCCTTGTCACCATTAAGAAGAGAATGGATTCTGAACATCCTTGTTATCTAAAAACCTTGGTTCTTGACGGGTTCTATAAAGATAAATGTTCCCCTCGTACTGATTTTTATTGCAGTGGAACGTGTTCCTTATAAAATTTCAAGCATTCTACGATATTGAAAACTGGATTTCCACGTCCGAGGACCTTCTCAGCGGTTGACATTTATTTCCAGAGGATGAGTCACATTTCAAGTATGGTAGGCTTTGTAAGAATTTGAGATCATTAATCCGAATTTCCTTATTGGTCTTATCGATGGATTCTTTCCACTTCCAATTTAAGAAATTGGAATTCTTTCACTTTTGTTTTTATTAGTTGTTCATGGTCGAGACTCGAGTTCGAGTTAAGACCTACTCGTCTGTATTCCCATGTGAGTGCTCCCTTTTATTCTGGATTCGGTGGGGCTTTTAATTTATTACCTGGTGTCCCAGCTCTCTCGTTAAACTTAAACTCGAAATTATATATTTGAGGAGGGTTGTGAGTCAGAGATACACCAAAACATCGAAGGGGAAGTGTCCGGACGTTGGTATTGAAGATTCTCTTCAATTTTTCCAGTACTCTTACCAATACCGTTTCTCCGGAAGAATGTTTTTTTTGATCGTCATTTTATCTTACTGGAAAATATTTGTGCGCCATTTTGTCTTGCTGGAAGAGTGTTTTGATTTTCATTTTTTTTATGAAGTGTCCAGTACTTTTATCTTAAGTTAAGTATACCTTAGTTTTACCAGACCACTGAGCTGGCTAACAGTTTATTACTATTAGTTTTAATAGCCACAGTGTTCTCCCAACTTCATCTAGTAGCCTGTACCAGCAAGGGTTCTTATCCAACTGGCATCCCTGAAACCAAAAACCACGCCAGGAGTTGACGCAGACCAGTCCAAGAAAAATTGACTTAGCATCACACTTAGAGGCTACGTCTCCCTTCCCCTTCCCTAACCCTCCCCCTCCGCCCTTCCTTCAGAACACGTAACTACTCTTACCCTCCATTAACTCTAATGAGCTGTATCAGCGCCTTGTAATTAACCAGAACCAAACCATATAACTCGTATCCGCACAATTATTATCCCCACCTTTTCTGTGCGACATTGCCCCTCCGTCCCCAGCGAGAAGGGAAACCCTAATTCTGGTCTACAGGTACATATCTCAATCTCTCTCCCTAAGAGCTTACTCTGATGTGCCTCGGAGGGTCCTCAACATTACAATCCTCTGTGGAACGATTATCGCTCCCTTTATATACTCTGCTCT
This sequence comes from Macrobrachium rosenbergii, assembly GCF_040412425.1. Classification (NCBI taxonomy): domain Eukaryota; kingdom Metazoa; phylum Arthropoda; class Malacostraca; order Decapoda; family Palaemonidae; genus Macrobrachium; species Macrobrachium rosenbergii. The sequence goes on along the minus strand of NC_089752.1, from coordinate 52,731,611 downwards.
TGTTTTGCCTCTAGTGCTTTCGAAGTAGATTTATTGCAGAATTTATTGTATTTACACAGGGGTGTTGTGTCGAAAAAAGTGTACCTTAGTTTTACCAGACCACTGAGCTGATTAACAGCTCTCCTAGGGCTGGCGAGTATCTTCACTATACACATTCTTGTTATTGAAATTTTATTGTACCATAAAGAAACAATGTAACTGGTTTCCATGATATGATGATATGCTTGATTTTTTTTTTTTTACTGCAATTTTCAATTACTCTATAGTTGAGGATTCTGGTTCATGGTAGTTCCCTTATATGTAATCTTGTAGATTCTAGCGACAGACATACTTGAATATAAAGTATTACGCCTTTGTGGCCGCTGAGAGGCGCTCTCACCCAGAGTGAATCGTGCCATTTTGAATATTTTTGTTATTTTCCCTTAAAGAGAACGCTGTGTAGAGAAATGAGCGACCAAGCCGATCGCTAGGTAAAGAGGGATTAAGCCGCATAACCGGAAGCCACCATTGCCCATTGCTTCTCAATTTTGACAGCTCTTGCTCCCCCGATTATAATAAAGTACAACGTCTCCCTTTCCTGCTACTTCCACAGAATTAACATTACTTACTGTCTCTCTCTCTCTCTCTCTCTCTCTCTCTCTCTCTCTCTCTCTCTCTCTCTCAATTCGGGCTGCTATGAAGCAAGAGCCCGTGCTGGCACAAGAACAGCTTAATTCTTTGTTTAATAGAGAGAATAAGACGAGCAGAAATACCCAAATCTGGTTGTGAAAAGAAAATAGAAAAATAAAAATACTAAAAGATGGTACATAATGAAAGATTACATCATGATAAAAGAAGGAAAATCTATATATAATTGAAGATGCCTCCTCAGATGATGGAGGACGCTTCTGAGAGAGAGAGAGAGAGAGAGAGAGAGAGAGAGAGAGAGAGAGAGAGAGAGAGAGAGAATATATCTGCGGAATAACAAGAGGCCCAGAGATTGAACTGATATTTTTTTTTCCTTGAAATATCTATTAACCTTTCCCGAGATTTCCGTGGGTGAAACAGAGAACATGCTTAGGAGAAGATTCCTTAATATGCTGTGTTGATTGAATTACAGTATTGACATACATTATCAACAACGCAGTCATATATACGCAGAGATAGAAGACTAACTTTAATTTAAAGATTGTCATGACTTTATCTTGATATGAATTTTATGGCTTTTGAGCAGCACGAGTGAAATCCTAATCTTTTGAGTGAAATCCTAATCTTTTGAGCTGAACCTGCCCTTAAGAAAGTATTGAGAGGTTTGAGAGCGAAAGAGGTTGATTCGTCACACAGCAGTCGCAATCAAAAAAGATTCAAAAGGTCTTTTCTTATTCAAATTACCCTTCCCACTCTAATTCACGTTTCGTTCATAGTGCATGTTTGTATGTCTTGTTTCACAATCTTGATTTGTAGCTTTTATATAATTGTCATTTTTATAAATATCTGGCAAAATCCAGCTTAATTTAACAACAATAGGTAAATTTCGATGTTTGTATACTTGAGAATAGAACCATTCTGACGACCGTAATATAGCAATTACTTTTCATATATGTTTTGTATGTGTGTGTGTGTGTTAAAGAGAGAGAGAGAGAGGGGGGGGGGAAGTAAGAAAAGAGAATAAGGATAATCCGAGACTATTACCGATGAAACCCTCCCGCATGAGTGTTTAATTGGTGTTCATTATTGTGTTTTAGGTTTTCGGACAGTCTCTAAACAGAGCGTTCCATTAAGGAAAAATGACAAATATTTAGACTCAGACACGATACATTCAGAGGCCACCACCGATTGCTTTGACTACAGAATATTAATATTAGAGTATTTAATCACCAGGAATAGCTTTCCAGTTTAGACGGACAGGAATATCGGTATAGGTGTCTTCATAAATGCCAGATACAAAACCTTAATCTTGTAGTGGTATTTACTCCGTGAAAGAAACATCAAACCCGAGAAATTCCAGTGAGGGGGATCGGAAATGAACGGCCACCGAAGTTGAGTCCGGCCACCTCACCTATGAGGCCCAGGATGGAATGCTATGGGGACCAAAGCTTTCGGAGACTGCAAATCTCCGCTTGGGCGAGCCAAGGTCTAGATACCTTGGGACGAGCAATCCACTCCCCACCCACGAGGTCCTTTCTCCTTAAAAGTTACATTTCTGTCTCTCTCATAAGCTAATAATTGTTCACACACCGAACAAGCCTGGGTCTTAACATTAGGATAAATCTTCTGGCGCCAGCCACAAGGGCCACCTCCCCCCCTCCTTTTTCGAATATACAAATATTATTTTAGATTTTATTGCGCTGCTTTGATTTTTGTAAGTTGCACATTTTATTGTACGTCACTTTGAAAGTAAGCTTTTGCCCCGATAGAATTTTGTGAAAAGTACAAATGTTTGATGTAATTTTGTCAT
>NC_089752.1:52709174-52716674 GCF_040412425.1 Macrobrachium rosenbergii | reverse complement strand
GACAAGGCTTTGAGTTTTTTTTGTTTATATGTTCTTCTTTCTCTGGAAGTTTAATCTTTTTATTTACTGTTTTTATTTCCCAGGATTTATACTGAACATTATGAAGTTTTGATTGTGTTATCTTTTGCTTTACTGTGACATCAAGGTATTTGGAACCTACTTTGTATTCACCTTTCCCATTTGATATTTTGTATATATATATATATATATATATATATATATATATATATATATATATATATATATATATATATATATATATATGTATATATATATATGAATATATATACATTTATATACATATATGTATATATATGTATATATATACATATATACACACACACACACACATATATATATATATATATATATATATATATATATATATATATATATATATATATATATATATATATATATATATATATATATATATATATATGTTCAGTAACTAATCACTCCTATGCACAGTATATCCAGTTAACTGTACTCTGTCAGACTAAATCTTTTATAAGAAATCGATAGGTTACCATTTGTATGGCGATTTGCGGTGAGGCTGGTTATGTGCAATGAAGGGCCACAACCTTTGACGTTATCATCTCTCTCTCTCTCTCTCTCTCTCTCTCTCTCTCTCTCTCTCTCTCTCTCTCTCTCTCTCTCTCTCTCTCTCGTTAGCTAGATGTGGTTGTGGTTTTTATTGTTATTCTTTTAAAGAAGGTGGTGATCATGACACTTCGATTTTATGCAGCGCCTATGAAGGTTAAAAAGTTTGTAGCCTCGCGGGTCTCATCCTTCACTCATATGAAGGATGAATCTGGCTGACGAAGCTGCATTATTTCTCTCTCTCTCTCTCTCTCTCTCTCTCTCTCTCTCTCTCTCTCTCTCTCTCTCCGTGGAAAGCTGGTGTTTGTAGATGAAAAATATCCTCGCTTTTGTTACTGATATTGTATAGTTTATTCGACATCGTGTAAAGAGAAAAACCCTGCCCTTGCTGCCGTATGGGGTATGATCTATTTTTTTTCAGCAGGTAAGAGATGATGTATGTTCCACTTTTGATAAAACGAGGTAAGCGTTTCAGTTAATCCTGATTAACGGCTTACAGTCGACAAATCCATGAGTTATTTGCCTGGATTATCGGCCTGGGCGTGGAGCGTGAGTTTTGTAAAGTCGAATTTGCTCATCATATGACACTGAGGGGGGAAAAGGAATCAGACTCGGTATGTGTGTGTGTGTGTGTGTGTGTTGCCTTTTATAAAGGCGTCATTTTCTATTACTGTTGTATTTTTTGTTCCGCATATATCGGGAGGAAGAGTCGACCAAGTTTAAAATTTGCTCGAATTTCCCAAAGAGAAGTTAGCGTTTAATGCCCCCAAAGTCCTTTTATAATTGGCGGGTCTGACTGCATTAAGTTCTTAACTTGTATCTGCAGTGCTTATCAGTGCTGGGATTTGTGTATCACTTTTTCCACTCAAACGTAGAAGTTTCTCTCTCTCTCTCTCTCTCTCTCTCTCTCTCTCTCTCTCAGAGGTTCTAAATCGAGGTTTTTAAACCTGCCATTCCAGAAAGTTTATGCATAAATTAGCAACTCTTCTTTTGATCTTCCAACATCTGGTATGACAAACCTTCTCGCTCTGGTTTCAACTCTTATTACCTTCCTTGTTTGACATTTTTTCTCAGGGAGTGTGGACGAAGTCTCTTCTCTTGGTATAGGTACCCCAGTATTTTTAACTTCACAGCATTTAAATAAATATTTTGCTTCTTTTGGTATCACAAAGACCAACGTTTGGCATTTTTCAAGTATTTATTTTTTTCCTGTGGCATTGAAAGTCTTTATACATTTTGTAAGTGATTTGACAAATCGTCCTACCACTAGTGCCTGCCACCTGCCAGAATAGTTGGGTAACAAGAGTTCATGCACTTGAAGACCCTCAGAAGTTGCTTGACCTTGAGACTTGGCGTTTATAGATATTTTAATGGTGACAAAAAGTAGAACTCGATGTAATACATATTCATTTTGGCATTATGAAGGAAAATATCACATTGTTCGTTTAAAATGTGCAGGATCTTAGCTTAGGGCAAAAGTATTACATTGTAGATAATTAACTGGGTGTCATGATTGTCATTTAATGTAAGTCATTTTGACGTAACTAAAGTGTATGGCAGAGAGAGAGAGAGAGAGAGAGAGAGAGAGAGAGAGAGAGAGAGAGAGAGTATGGCTTGTTAATTCTTATGCCTTGCAGAGAGCATGCTGGCTCATATAAAGTGAGAAAACAAATGTACAGCCTGACAACAACACTGTCGAAATGACTAACACATGTTGTTGACAGATAGACAGACAGGCAGAGATTTATACAGCATCTGAGAATGTGCGAATGCTGTCAAGCGTATCCTGAACTTGCTGAATGATATATATATATTTTTCCTCCCCTCCTTAACTTATCCCCATTTCATTGACTTGCCTTTCATTCAGAGTCGTCGTCCTCATTCACTCTCCACCTTTCCCTCTTTCTCTCTCTTTCTCTTTCTCCCTCTCATGCTTGTCTTCCCTTCCAAATGTAAAATCACAAGAGTGTCATATCTTGTCATCAGACCTTGAGATGCTGAACAAAGAACTCCCATTACAAAGACGTACCGAGTTTCACAAAAGCGCAGATGGAGATGGAAGGAAAGTAGTGGCATCAGCACCAACATCATTTTCGTCTTATTACATCAAGCCTTGTATGTTTGCCCCCCTCCCCTTTTTTTGTTTTGTTTGCTTTTGTTTCTTCATGTGAATGCGTTTTGCGTCTGGTAATTGCTGTCCTACGCAACTGCTTTTGTGTACCGGCATATTTTGTTTAAAAAAAAATTTTGGTTCCATGTATTCCTAGTCATAAAGATTTTTTTTATTATCATCATTTTAAGAATCCCTCGTTTTAACGAAATTTTTATTCAAGGTGTTCATTTTTTGTTACGATGTTTTTTCATTCCTTGTAGTTTTCTGTAAAAGAAAACTGTTGAGATAGCTATTTGTCTGTCCCTCCGCACTTTTTCTGTCCGCTCTCAGATCTGAAAAACTACTGAGGCTAGAGGGTTGCAAGTTCGTGTGTTGATGATCCACCCTCCAGTCATTAAACATAGCAAATTGCAACCCTCTAGTCTCAATAGTTTTCACTTTATTTAAGGTTAAAGTTAGCCATGATCGTGCGTCTGGCGCCGCTATAGGTGCCAATAACACACCACCACCGGGCCGTGTCTGAAAATGTCATGTGCTACGGCTGAGAGTTTCATACAGCATTAGGCTATACGCTTTACAGAAAACTCGATTGCGTCGAAGAAACTTTTTAATTTTTTTTTTTTTTTGTAGTTAATCTAACAGAATTTTGATTTCAGATGTTCTTTTTTCAAGTAAATTTTTATTCCACGTGTTCCTTTTTCAAATAAATTCTGATTCCAGCGGTTCCTCCCTAACAATGTTTCATGAGTTCCTTTTCTGTCGAAACTTTGACTCCAAGTATCGTTGATTTGACTTTTTTTTTTTTTTTTACTCTGTTAAATCCCACCTATTCCTTGTTAATTATATAATCATTTTAGGTAACTAAAAGATGAAACCTCGTCATTTGGCCTTCCTTAATTAAGTCCGAACTGTATTTTGTATCTAGTTTTACGAGCGATAGACCACGTTTATTATAATTAGTAATTAAAAAACTTGCCGCCCAAACCTGAAGAGTCGTAAAACAAGCGCAACGCAAAACTTCAGTGTGGAAGTTTTCGTGCGCGCAAAGCGAAGTTTTCGCCAACGGTTGAAGTTTTTCGTTACTTGCGTAAATCGCTTTATTTGCCTGTAATCGGATTTTGCTTGCTTTGGAGTTAAATTAGCCTTTGCCTGCTTCGTTTAATTATAAAGATTTCGCCGTAAGTTGTTTTTTTACGACAGCAATATCTGTAAATTTGATTTTTAAACTCTTATTGACATGTATTTTGGGACTTGAGAGAAAAATCCTTCTGTTCAGATGATTTGAAATGATCCAGATGAAGATGACAGCCATTTTGGCTGCGTGTATATGAGAGAGAGAGAGAGAGAGAGAGAGAGAAGGGGGATATAATTTGATGGAAAAGCAAAGACAGTAATAATATTCCATATCCTTACACTTTTTCCTATACGCGTACTACTACAAGCTTTTGAAATCAAGTGAGAAATAAATAAAGAAGCCTTTTACGTACAGGATAGGATTCGAACTCAGGCCTGCTAGTGAGACCTGAGGTTTCTACTTAGTCCATTCTGCTACGTGATGAAAGGCTTCATTTATTTCTAGGATACACTTATCATTATAATAAGTGTATCCTAGAAGTGTAAGGAAATCAAGGTGAGAGATCCTTGCGATAATTATAAAGCACACACACAATGTGGATTCTGGGACCTCTTGCATGGTAGGCGAGATTGCTACCGATCACACCACAAATGTATTTATTTACTCAGTGGTTACTGAGTTGTGGAATATCATCATTGGCCTCTCTCTCTCTCTCTCTCTCTCTCTCTCTCTCTCTCTCTCTCTCTCTCTCTCTCTCTCTTCCCCATTTACGATAGGATAAGCAAACTGTCATTTTTAAGAGGAAAAGGAAACGTCGGCGAAAATGCTTGTCCTCATGGAATATTTTTTTTTTCCTCCGTTGATAGCAGTGCCGGCACAGTGTTTGTTGTTAGTCTGTCTGTCGTGTTTCCTTTCCAGGGGGAAAATAGTTATCATACTGTCGTTTATTGTTACGTTTACTTTTGCCTGTTGAGAAAATGTTTATAGGCTCTATTTTTTAAAGTTTTGTATGTAGTTTGTCCATCTTTCTCTTTGTTCGTGTGTGGAGATAAATCTACAAGTGTATGTACGCGCCTGCACACACAAACACGCACGCACGCACACACACACACACACACACACACACACACACACACACACACATATATATATATATATATATATATATATATATATATATATATATATATATATATATATATATATATTAGGACTAATCAGTGCATGTGCACGCGTTTCCCAGATATAAATTTCCTACACGTCTCAAACGCAAGGTCAGGTTATTTACAACTAACCTGTCTGGATCAATTGGTAGCTTCCTGGCCTTCCATTTGAGAGACGGTTGTTCGATCCCGATGTGAGTCAGAAATTTATATATATATATATATATATATATATATATATATATATATATATATATATATATATATATATATATCAAACGTGCAACAGATATACTGGTATTTCATGCCATTCCACATTGGAATTGCATATAATGTTTCGCAAGCAGAAAATTGCATTGGCTCTAAATAGATCCTACTTGGAAGTCCTGAGGAGAGTGACGTGCTTTTTTTTTTAATAAGTTTTTGTAACACAAGCATTTCATTTCCAGCAGATATTCGATTTCGTTATTGTTCTATTTTAAAACATTTGTTTATCGGTAAAGTATTCCAGGGAGTTCAGCTAACATCAGCTTCGGGGACTTTTGAAACTATATATATATATATATATATATATATATATATATATATATATATATATATATATATATATATATATTAGATTTGATAGCTTTTAAATTTTATTAAGTTTTGTTTTCCATGAAAAACATTTGATCGGTTGACTACGAACATATGAAGTTATTGAATAAATATTTTATCGTAGCACTACTGGTGTAAACTTTGTTATTTTATCATAGTCATTTCTACGTTTATATTCTTGAAACTCTTCTCTATTTCGTTTCCTTGCTACGAATAGATTGTCATTTGTAACTGCCAACATATTCCATCGCAAATTTACTTTTTCGGTTTTTTTTATTTCTCCATATATTTATATACTTTTGTGGGAGCTGCGATATTTTACCTGCTAACGATTCGGACATGGTATTTGCTATTTGTTATTGCTAGCAAACCTGTCATAAAGTAGCGTAGGGTATCGTAAGTATTGGTAATTCAAATGTCGTAGGTGATGAAATTTAGTATTGTTAGAGATGGCCCCTTTTCAAGTTCACGTTGCTGTAACTTTCCTGAAAGTAATGGCTATAAAATACACAATGACAACTTTGCATCTGTCTGGAGTATTTGTAGGCTATGTAGCATTTTGATGTTTATTAAAGTGAAATTTGAATGCAAGATTTCATAATAGTAAACTTACTATGACATCTTCATGTTTTTATTTTAGAGGCTACAAATAGCGAATTATTAGCTATATACTTAATTACATAGCTCTCACTGGAGAGAAAGAGAGAGAGAGAGAGAGAGAGAGAGAGAGAGAGAGAGAGAGAGAGATGGACGGTCTTGTCCGATTACTGACTGAAAACAAATGAATATTCATATTTCTGTAATTACAGTTTGTGCCTCATTTTGTATAGGTAAAAAAAACATCCATGTCATTCGTTTTGTTCCTTTTTTTGATAGACTTGGTATGTATGACACTCGTGAGGATCCTTCTTACTTTACACTGAACTGAGTATGCAACCTTTCGTCAGACAGTGCATCATAAGAAATATGGCAGGTTTTCCGTAAGTCAGATGCCTTCTTTGTTTAACCTTTATGCTTGTGGGCGGGAATTACTTAGTTTTGTTTGAAGCCTTGTTCCTTTACCCTTTACCCAAAGGCACCAGGGAAATTCTCAATGTGTATTTGTATTCACAAATTGTTTGTTGATAACTGAGTAGATTTTCCAAGTGGGTATTTCACTATGGAGACATCATTCACAAATTGCTGGAGTCGGTTATCATCTCCTTACAGTATTAACTTTAATACAAAGAGGAAGATATAATGGTTCCTATAATTTTTGCACATTATTCCAAAATATTTACGACTATTTTTCTGCAAATGATTATCTTGTCAATACGAGATGGAGTCATGGTGGCTTGATACATGATTAGATGCGACGAAAATGTAAATCCCTGCTTCTGTTTGAGTGTTTTACAAATGCTTTTGCATTTGGCCTCGTTTACCTGTTGTTTTGCCTCATTCATTTCCAATGGCGTTGCATTTGAGAGAGGGAGGAACAGGCCTTTAAAGAACTCTCGTAACCCCATTTTGGGTGAATGCTATTACGAGAGTTGATATGAAAAGTTGTTGACTAATAAGGAAATTCCTCCTTGACATTGAGTGACTGGTGGTTGATTCAAGACGACCTTGAAACCTGACTTTGGATTTTTTTTTTTTTTTAAGTCGCCGGGCTTCGTAATAAGGCAAAATTCCTATGTCAGGTACTTTGTGACAGGACAGAGGAAGAAGATGTATGTATTTACAACTGTGAAAAAGATTAGTTAAAGATTCGTATGTTGTTAGGGTAGACTAGACGCTCTCTCTCTCTCTCTCTCTCTCTCTCTCTCTCTCTCTCTCTCTCTCTCTCTCTCTCTCTCTCTCTCTCTCTCGTAACACGCACAAATATGTATATGTACATATATATACAGTGTATGTATGTATATATATATATATATATATATATATATATATATATATATATATATATATAT
>NC_089752.1:52689174-52701674 GCF_040412425.1 Macrobrachium rosenbergii | reverse complement strand
AAAATTTTGTAGGTCTTGTTTTTCTTCCTTTTTTTTTTAGGGGGTAGAACACGATTGCAGCTTTTGATACTGAAATAGCCCTGACCTAGTTTACATTTTATGCGATGTTTGTGTGTTTGTTTCATTTTTAAATGTTTATACAAGACGAGATTTTGTGATAAGATGCGTGTATTTTATTATTTATTAGATATATAATGTTTCGTATGGTGGGGTCCCAAATGTAAACGTGATTTACTGAACATAGAGAAACGTAGTAAGCGGATGGAGATCGATATTTCATCCAGTGCTTCAAGTAGCGTGAGAATGTGGTCGTATTTAACGATTGTTTGTTTAAAGAAATGATTTCTCACGTCGTCAGTTTCCAGGGAACACGTTCCCCGACCACGCCTCCCTTCTCGGCGTTCTAGTTCTTCCGTTCTTCGATGTCATCATTATAGAGATAAAGAATAGTATTTTATAAACATATATTTGTAGAGGCTCTTTATATTTCTATTACGTCTTAGAATGCGTGGTAGATTTTAAGGCTAAGTCATTCCCTAAACATTTTGCAAAAATATTTTAACTTTTTGACGCCGTTATTAAAGCGTAAGGGTCCTGTCGAAAGTCTTTTACCCGCTAGAAAATACCTCCACAAATTTGAAATTTTAATTAAATCTTATGATTTATGTCCCTTGAAAATTTGTTCATGGCAGGGTGCAATTAGCTATAATTCTTCCCACTTGTGATTAGATTGTGTGTGGAGAGAGTTGTCACTGCATTAAATCATAATTTATGAGGTTATGGTGTCATTTTGTTACTGTTTCTGCTTCAGGTTGTAGTCACAGTAGTTGTTAGCAGTGATTCATAGGTGCCCCTGAGTGAAATGTTCTAATACGTCAGAATTGGTAACTTTTTCCGCCTTGTGTACGTCTTCAGTGAACGGGATTGTGAAACTTCCTTATCCATTAGATATTAATTATATGTAAAGGTCAGCATGCGGGTCGTGTTTTTGTATAGTGACCATAGAATTCAGAAATATACCAGCATGATGCTGTTCTTGTTTTTTTTTTTACTGATACATATTTTCACTGCTTTGATGAGTCGAATTTTGGTTGCATTTTAATTATTCAATTTTTCAATGTTGTTCATTTTCCTTCATCATTTGAAAGATGATTTGTAGCTCGTAATATTTTAAATAGAATACTATATTCATATCGTCATCTGACAGGGTACGTTCTTTCGCCTGTCTATGTCATGCTCACATACACAAAATAACCTTTGAAGATGCCTACAGTCATTCTTATTAAATGTTGTTGATATTCCGTAATCACCAAATTGCTTAAGTTTTCATTTCCACCTAAAAGAGCTTGTAGTATTGTTGTAGTATAGTATCATTGCCTTTTAAAAGAGATAAAAAAAAATAATGTCGAAAGAAGTATTAAAGAATTTCAGATTTTGTATCCTCACTCCCCAAAAAAATCACAACTCTCTTTTTTTTTACAGTATGTAATAATATGAAGTAATTTTTTTAGACGAAAACAAGAAAAATACGAAGGATGGATGTCACACCTGTATAGACCAGTTCCATGTATAACGCATATATTGGGGTCATAGTGTGCATGACCCGTTTTTTATAGAAAATTTTTAATTATTTTTTTCTCGTTTTCGATTTTGGGTTAACTTCATTTTTGTATTTTGAAACTTGCAGCGATTTTTGGATATTCAATTAAAAGTTATGTTACGAATTTTTGGTTTTCATTTTCCCCTTCATTTTTTTTAGGCAATTTTGTAACGGAATTTTGCATATTGTTTAATTAACCCGTGAAAAGTGATATATATATATATTTTTTTTTTTCCGCACATATGTGCTGCAATGTTTATGTTTTTATTTCATTATTTTTTTGGGGGGGTTGGCGGTTCTTGTTCCAGTGACACGCTATCCGTGGCATGCAGATAGACGAGATTGATTATGTGTCATCCAAAACCCTTACTATTTCTTAGCATACTTTGATATTGTACATTTTTTCCTTTTGACTTTCAATTAGCGGATATGTAATAGAATTCGTGAGGGACTTCCCTTTCCATTTCCTTAGTGGATAGTATCACTTTTTCTCTACCACCTATTTTGTTATCATTTTCATTCTGTAGATTATATATATACATATATATATATATATATATATATATATATATATATATATATATATATATATATATATATATATATATGGGATCTACAGTATTACAGAATTACATTTAGTAATTCCTTCGGTTAATCGTGTTTTTTGCGTAGAATTTCAACGTATTGTTGTTACTCAGTGAAGGCTAAGTAGTCACATATATTTGATTCCTTAATGATGTGGTTTTTTGGGCGATTTTCCTCGAAAGGTTCCACCTTTTCTTTAGATGCTGTGTTATTATTATTATTATTATTATTATTATTATTATTATTATTATTATTATTATTGTGTTATTATTATTACCCTGCATCTCTCCGAACGCCATGGGTATGTTTTTAAAATCCCGATTGCCTCTGTGGACATGAGAAGTGAATTAGGGACCTTGGTTGTTGGTCGACTTGTGTAGGCCACTGATAGGATGTAAAGAGTGAAAGAAACGAGGAAAAGCAGCTCTGCATAAAATTGAAAACGGGAGACCCTCGCCAGGGTAATCCTCCCAGTTTATCAACTCTCTCTCGGGCCAGCCCTAGGAGAGCTGTTAATCAGCTCAGTGGTCTGGTTAAACCACTCTTCTCAGATGACATCGAGTCGCTCATTAGATTTTGCGGGCTGCTCCGAAGCAAAAGTTCGTGCTGGCATAAGGCCAGCTGAATCTAGGACGTCCTTTAGTTCCTGCAGTCGAGGGCCGCCGAGAAGTGAATAAAAGGTCGGGGATGGAGTTTCCGTCGGATGATGGGACGGAAGGGTAATACGCGTTTTATGAAAGGGGGGTGGGGGTTAGGGAGGATATTGGAGAGGGGGGGGATAGGGTAGGATGTTGACTTTGCTCTGATTGAATGGCGTTCATTAAGCATTTGTTGGTACTTTACCTAATTGAATGATGCTAACGAACTTGTGCTGCGCCACCTCATGCACGCGCCGCTTATGTGCCTTCTTCCTCTCGCATCATGGACCCGAAGAGGGGTCGTTGCTGCGAGTTGCTGCTGATTTGGAGAAGGCTGATGATGATGGAATGGGGAGGGCGCCGGCAAAAGTCGGGACTGGTTTCGAAGAAGTCTTCCTTTCAATGGTGTGTGTGTGTGGGTGTGTGTAGAGTCTTGGTTTTGATTGAATGGTTATAGAGAAGAAAAGTGGGAAAAGTGGCAAATTTCGCTGCTCATCAGAGAGTCTTCCCAGGTTTTCCCATTTTCAGGAATTTGACCCCGAACCGTTGCGATTTCTATACCGTAGGGAATCGTCGGGAGGCCGTCAGTGTACAATACGGCTAGTGACGGTCCAGGAGAAATCTCAGCTCTCAAGTTTTCTACCATGGTCGATAATTTAAATCAAAGCCTCCGACTGTAATAAAAAAAAAAATATAGGCTATATTGTAATACGTCAGTTACCGTAGGTGGCTCGTAGCAGTGGATAGGACTTTGTAAGTCTTTCGTGTCTCTTGCTTCCTCGAGACCATAATCACAAGTATGGCCTGTAGTACCGCCACTTGTGTTGAGTATTCGCCTTTTTGCTTATCGGCTGTAAAGGCTTGTTCATTATTTTAAGCCTCGTGGCAAGAATCTTGAAGGTAGGCCGGATTTCATTTTGTAGTTAGAGGAGTTATGTTGAGCTTTTGATAGAGATTATTGTTATATCGTATTTGGTATGGAGTGCAAAGCAAAAGAAGACGGACTTCAATCAATCTACAGTTTTTAACACAATAAAAATGAATACACAGAAATAACACACAAAATAAGAATAGCATGTGAAATGAAGGTTAGAGAAGAAATCGTGTATTTTTAGTTACCCTACGAAACATTTGGGTGCATAGATCTGATGTAAATGCCACGCGATGAAAATACTCGTGGGAATTTATTAGAGTGGTGTTAGTTTTGAGAATGCTTAGAATTCAAGCCATTACATATCACAGATTTCGTTATAAATAGAAATACTTGATTTGGGAATTGCAATGAAGCTGAAAACTTTCGTTTTAATGGATGACGAGCTTGAGAATTAGCCTGTAATTCCTTGTCTACTCTGATCCCATCAGAAATAAATTTCGTGATATTTCGAATATAGCTGTAACCTTTTTATGTACTGTTTTATCCGATTTAGAAGTATATTTAAACTCTTCCATATCAGTAAGAGCTTGAAAAGTATCGATCTCTTCATAGGTTATTTAACTAATCCTTTGAAAAAAATGTGTCGTTGACTTGTGTTTTTTCAGTTCTGTAAAGTTAATTATACCTTAGTTTAACCAGACCACTGAGCTGATTAACACCTCTCCTAGGGCTGGCCCGAAGGATTAGACTTATTTTACGCGGCTAAGAACCAATTGGTTACTTAGCAACGGGACCTACAGCTTATTGTGGAATCCGAACCACATTATACTGAGAAATGAATTTCTGTCACTAGAAATAAATTCCTCTAATTCTTCATTGGCCGGCTGGAAACTCGAACGCGGGCCCAGCAGAGTGGTAGCCGAGAACGGTACCGACCCGTCCAACGAGGAACTTTTTCAGTTCTGTAAATTGGCATGAACCGGTGCGTCGTATTAAAGGTTTTGATCCGCTGTTGCGATATAATGGAATTTGGGACGGGTTGTACAGCAGTGCAGTGGAAGTAAGCTGCTGTCGACTGGCGAATATATTCGGCTTAGTGAGGTCAAGGGTAAATGAAGTTCGGCTGAAAACTTAATTGGTGTTGGATAATTCAGTCTTAACTACATTGATAACAAGTTAATAACATTATATTAGAGCTATAACCAATATTTTCAGTATTATGGAAAGCGGAGGGGGTTCGGATGTGGATATCGCTTCTCTTATTTCTGGATGTCACAGGTTCGATATCACCAGACATTTAATTTTATTTCTGTTCATAATCCCATCAGAACCTTTGCTGTTGGCACGTGGCATTCATGTTGTAAGATGGGGGTATGGCCATGAGAACTCGTATCACCCGATACTTAAGCATCATATTTAATAATAATAATAATAATAATAATAATAATAATAATAATAATAATAATGATGGATTCTGAAAATACTTCCAGGTGCCGCGCGTGTTCGGATATTGCAGGGAGGAAAGCCTAATTAACCTGGTGTTTGTTATTCCCTGCAGTTTTCTGGCTTCCGTTATAAGGGTTACATCGAACATCTTGCTCATGCTAGGTTACCAGTGAACAGTCGTAGTCTGTTTCTTCTTCTTCTTCTTCTTCTTCTTGGTTGACGGCCAATATCCACTGCCGATGTCACTGAAGTGAGTCGTGATTGGTGGATCAGGTTCAGCACCCACCATAGGTTACAATGATATCGTTTTTTTTATATATAGGCTACTATCAGCTCCTGAAAAAAAATCATATAAAGTCTTTATTGAATGTATTTATTGCCCTTCGTTTAAAGGAAAAGTAATTAATTTGAATTAGTATGATACTTTAGTATTCATGCAAAGTGTTACACGTAGATATCACAGCCATTGATGTTGCGTATCATACGTTGTTTGTTCACAAACTGTAAACAAAATTAAATAACTCCAAGAAGGGCCAAGGCATTAAAAAAATGTATGTTAATTTAGCCATATGGAATTCAGAACATGTTTTGATATAACATCTGTATTTCGGTCTTACAATTGTTTGCTCAAGATTTCCTTTCTTGCCCGAGACATTCGAGAACCCGCGCTTTAGTGAATTCTTTTTGTTGATCCAAATAACGAGGTCCATCAAGAAGGTCGAGGAAAAAAGTAGGATTTCTTTTCTCTGAACGTTAATTTAGGATTCTTTCTGCATTCGTCAAGTAAAAAGGAAAAAGTAAGAACTTAAAAAAATGTCCTGCTCCTTTTATACATTGTATTTTCGTTTGGGTTATGCAAGTTTTAAAGAGAGCCAACTGAAACGGGGGGCGGGGGAGAGCGTTGGTTGGTGGTTGATGAGGTTGGAGGAGATCGGATGGGCATACAATTCCCCTTCTTCCCCCCCTCTCTCTCTCTCTCTCTCTCTCTCTCTCTCTCTCTCTCTCTCTCTCTCTCTCTCTCTCTCTCTCTAAGAATACCCAAGGAGGACTGCATCACTGAAGAACATAAAAGCAGGAAGACAAAAGAGTGGTTGGTGCATGAGCCCAGTACTAAACCATTGAGAGAGAGAGAGAGAGAGAGAGAGAGAGAGAGAGAGAGAGAGAGAGAGAGTCAATAAGACTAAGAGGACGACGACGACGACAAGAATGAGAAATAAGGGGGGGGGGTCGTGGGTGCCCGGGGCGAGGGTCCATGAGGGGGCACGTGGGACTTACCCTTTAAAGTGGCACCTCCTGACTGGCGTACTCTGTAGGTGTGTATTTTTTCCTTTCCTTATTTCTCTCTTTCTTTCCTCCTCCTCTCTCTCCCTTTCTTTCTTTCATTCTTTCTCGGGAAATTTAATTTGAAAGATTTCGGACGTCTGTGTACAAAGCTTCTTTTGTATTTGGAGGTGCTCTGTATAAATAGTTTAATTTAACATGAACTATTTTTGTTTCTCTCTTATTTAGAGGTTCTGTTTTCATAAAGTGATGCGATTTTTCAGTGGACAGATATCGGTCTTATACTTAAATTCCATATATTTTATAGATGGTCTTTGGAAGTTCACGTCATTTCAACTTGAAAATATTTTTGTGGGTGTAACATTTCAAGACTTGATAATCAGAGAGATCAACCTTCGACAGATATTTCACATTGTTTTTAAAGATTCATCTTTGAATGTTGAAAAGTCAAGTTTGGAATTAGGCTTTTAAATTGCATGACCTTCTGCATTCTGTGATCAAGTGTGGGAAGTCATTGATATGGAGCCCTTCCCAATTTTCGAGATACATTCAATATGAGATGGAAATTCATTTTAATAATGAAAGAGTAGAAGCGAATATATAAACCATTCCCAGTCGCTTAAGAATGACGGCCATTTAAGCCGTGTGCGGAGTGGATGCATTGTCTGTTACGGAAGAGTATTTTGGAGCCTTACTGTAAAGTATGTATGTAAATATATATATTTATACACATACATACACACTTACATAATACACACACACACACACACACACATATATATATATATATATATATATATATATATATATATATATATATGTATATGTATATATACATACTGTGTATGTATATACACAAAAAAAGCTCTCACTCGCCATCTCTGTACCTAACTATTTGGCCTTCGAGCTCAAAGTGCAAAAGGGTTTAATGTGTTAAGCAACTGCATTTGAAATGTCAAAAAGAAACGCGAGGGTAAGTTAGCACTTTTTTTGCGGTGAATGGAGTTGAAGTGTTTAAACTTTTTCTTTTTATTTAGAGATTATTATATTAGAGCTTAATGATGAACCACTTGCTTCAAGATCAAATGGTCAAGATTTCTTGGAAGAATCACTTTTCCTTCAGAAATTAAAACCATTATCCAGAGTTTCATTGCGTTAAATTTGTTTTATATATATATATATATATATATATATATATATATATATAATATATATATATAAAACAAAACACTTAGTAATATTTTAGATGAAAATTTCAGAAATTTTTAGCCTCCTTGCTGCCCTACCACCCATCTAACCCTCCCCATCCTGAATAATGAAAAAACAAGGAAAAGCAATAAAAAATAAATACAGTTCTTGAATTTGGTTTCTACCCCTTTAATTTTTGAGGGTAATTTTGTGGCGGTCTGAGGCCCGCTTCCTATTCCCCTGAAAAGCTCCCCGAGATTGTTGGTATTTACGACCCCCCCCCCCTTCCCCCACCCAAATGCACACCATATTTTTTTTATTTATATGTTTTATTTCCTAGTTTTTACGAGTGGGGAGGATGTATATTGTTACGTTTGCTTTTGGATTGGTGTCAGTCATTTGGGAACCTTGTTTGTTAAAGGAAAGAACGTAAGATTGTGGAAGTGGTCACATGTTTATTCTAGATTAACAGAGAGAGAGAGAGAGAGAGAGAGAGAGAGAGAGAGAGAGAGAGAGAGAGAGAGAGAGAGAGAGAGAGAGAAAGTGACTGTCGTATTATGAGAGCACGTTCGCTTAAATTCCCTTAATATAAAATATTATAATGATTTTAAGTATAGTTATTAACTCATATGACATATACCTGCTGTGTTACATGAGTTGATTATAAATCTACTTAGCTATTGCTGAAATGTTAAAAAAAAAAAATTTGATTTTCCACATATGATTGTACAAAAACTTTATTTTTTTTTCTATAGTATATTTCAAAATCTTTGTTGCTATAGTTCTGACATATCTTTTTCTCTCTGTTGTGAGGGTGGCGAAGTATGAAAAACCTGCTTATGCACTTACCACCAAACACTTGGCCTTACACCCGGCGGTTTGGTAAAGATGATGTTTGCGCTCTTTATAGTCTTTCGACTTTTCTCCTGGTTGTGCTCGGTCTCTCTCATTTGTAGTTTTTGATGCTTTTGGTGTTTTTTATTTTACTGTATGTGTTATAGCTTAATTTGACAGCAAGCTTGCACATTCGGTATATATAGTATGTATATGCATATATATACACACACATTTTAAATTTATATATCTAACTCTAATTGGGATCGAACCCAAGTGAAGGTCAGTTGGTAGCGCCCTTGCCTTTCATTTGAGAGACCTGGGTTCGATCCCGATGTGAGTCGGAAGTGTATTTCTGTGAAACACCTGCTTATGTGGTGAATAGTTCCATGATGCGCGCACACACACATACACACATTATATATATATATATATATATATATATATATATATATATATATATATATATATATATATATATATGTGTGTGTGTGTGTCATGTGTCTAATATATATATATATATATATATATATATATATATATATATATATATGTGTGTGTGTGTGTGTGTCTATATATATATATATATATATATATATATATATATATATATATATATATATATATATATATATATATATATATTACAGTTTGACTACCTTACATAAATGGAATAATGTATATATTTCTAACAGAACATTAATATATATGCATATATACTTGCCTTTAACGAATAACGAACGCGTCCGTGCTTGTGATTGCGAAAGATGTAATCCTTCTCTAAAGATGACTAATGGCACATTGCTTCGCATTTCGCGCCTCGATAAAATTGGATAAGAATTTGCCTCCGGCGTTAGTTCCACATTGGGCGCGCAGCTGTGCGGAGCTAATATCCATATCTTATAGACTGATGCTGCTCTAATGGGTGTGGAGAGAAGGGGGGAGGGTGCCCGGGGAATGGTGAGGAAGGGGGAGGGGCTGTACGCTGAAAAGGGGTGGGGGAGTCAATAAAGTACTTCGTTTATTTATTGAATTTCAACGTATTGTGCGAATCAGATTTGATTACTGATATCCGTGTCACGCCTTTTTATTTGAGATGACTGGGAATTCATTTACTTTTCGTAGCCATCGGAGAAGTTTAATTTCAGTTTATGAGTTCGGAAAGCGTCGTAAATTTTTGGGAAGGAACGTCGTAACATAGGGATTTATTTATCAGTATTTATGTTTATTAGAAAAAAATTTTTATTATTTATTTATTAAAATTTTCATTGTTGGTTTTAATTGCTCTTGAAACTTTGATATTGAGAAGTATTTTGACAGTGACATCAAATGTGTGAATTAAATTCAGATGTTAATTTTTGTTGCCCTTCGTTGTTAACCCGATCTGAGGAGTCCTTTTTCCTCCACTACACTGGGTTGTAGACATTGATGTCATGGGTTATTTTCGCCTGTTCGCTCTCGAAGTTTGCTTGAAGATCCTTGTACACATAAACATATTTTCCTTTAGTTTGTGTCTTGCATAGAATATAAGCTGTTTCCTGTAATTTCAACAACATTAATTGATACTAGCCTTATACAGATTTAACAGCAACTAAACAGAAATATTTTTAAAAGTTTAATTAAATTACCAGTTCAGTGCCGCAGGCAAGTACTTATTTTATTTCTTAGAACGCGACATTATAGGATTTAGTGTCATTAAATGAGTTTAGTATTTATATAATGTATAACTGTTAATAATTTTCGAATTCCATGTAATGTATATGGATCGCTATCATCTGTTCTTATAATGGTACCTTGTTTGATTCCCAGCTTGGCGCTAGGCTAGCTCAATAATTATGTTGTTACTGTAGTAGATTAAGCTGACCTTATGCCAGCACAGGCTATTGTTTTTAAAGCAGCCAGTAAGCCACGTTCAAATTGTGGAAAATATAAGGCAGTAATTATGTAGGTGATTTTATGCCCTCACCCTGAAACCCCTTTAAATCTCTGGGAAAGAACTGCAGAATATCTCGGTACATTCTCACCTTTAATTGTAGCCATGATTCCACTTCGATTTTACTTATATAAAGGTAAAATTTGACTTACCTCTTTGATTTTTCTTATGTGAAGATAAATTTGACTTACTTCTTTGATTTTACTAATGAGAGGGTAAATTTTACCTACCTCTTTGATTTTTCTTTTGTGAAGGTAAAATTTGACTTACCTCTTTGATTTTTATGTGAAGGTAAAGTTTGACTTACCCTCTTTGATTTTACTTATGTGAATGTAAAATTTGACTTCCCTCTTCGATTTTTGTGTGAAGGTAAAATTTGACTTACCTCTTTGATTATTCTTACGTGAAGAGAAAATTTGACTTACCTCTGATTTTTATGTGAAGGTAAAATTTGACTTACCCTCTTTGATTTTTCTTATGTGAAGGTAAAATTTGACTTGCCTCTTTGATTTTTATGTAAAGGTAAAATTGGACTTACCCTCTGATTTTTCTTTTGTGAAGGTAAAATTTTGCTTACCGCTTTGATTTTTATATGAAGATAAAATTTGACTTTGATTTTTCTTATGTGAAGGTAAAATTTGACTTACCTCTGATTTTTCTTACGTGAAGATAAAATTTGACGTACCTCTTTGATTTTACTTATATGAAGGTAAAAGTTGACTTACCTCTTTGATTTTACCTTTGTAAAGGTAAGAGTTGAGTGACCTAATATCTCCCTAAAAACTTGTGATTGAAATAGAAAGTTGAAAATATTCAAGTTTTTCAGTTACATTTCGTCGGAATTTTTTTAAGGCATTCCCTTCCCTTGCTGTTGTGCCTTCAGATGCCCGTAAAATGTTATGGGTCAGAGAAAAATAATCTCGAGAGTGAGGGAGGGTAGAAAGGCTCAATAATTAATGATTCCTGTTATTGGACAATCAAGTGATTGTTTCCGTAAGCGTCAAGGGGGGAGAAGCCCTGAAGGAAGGAGGGAATGAACGGGGGAGGTTGTTATTGCTGTTGTTGTTGGTGTTGTGATTGTCTGGTGTCATTGTTGATGGCTGAACATTGTTTATGAAAGGGGGAAGGAAGAGCAGCGCTCCCTGTTTGCAAAGGG
This sequence comes from Macrobrachium rosenbergii, assembly GCF_040412425.1. NCBI lineage: Eukaryota > Metazoa > Arthropoda > Malacostraca > Decapoda > Palaemonidae > Macrobrachium > Macrobrachium rosenbergii. The sequence continues at coordinate 52,690,139 of NC_089752.1, read as the reverse complement.
AGCCGGGGTAGGGATTGATTGTTGTGGGAGGAAGGGCTGGGGGTGACCAGGAGGAATAACACTAACAGCAGTAACAATAGGAGTAGGCGTCTTGTTGTCTGTTGTTGTTGTTGCGGCATCACTGTTTGTCAACAGTTTGGGTAAATGGTGTTTAGCGTTTAATTACGCTTTGATGAATAGAGCCACATTCATCAGGTTCCATTTTTTAAATTGGCTTACTGTGGCTGAGGAAATGATTCGGTCCTAAAAAACAGAATTATCGCTATCGAAATACAATCTCAGTATAAAAATAGATTAAGCTGAATAATGACAACGATGCAAGATATTACGAAGTATTGTTATAAATACGTACAGATATGACGAGAAGCAGTTTGGAGGTAATCTCTCTCTCTCTCTCTCTCTCTCTCTCTCTCTCTCTCTCTCTCTCTCTCTCTCTCTCTCTCTCTCTCTCTCTCTGTTTTGCAGCAATCTTGAATTAGAATGGAGCATACTCTTTACCTTTTGTACGTGGCAGTCTGCTTTAATGCCATTTATCATCTCCTGGTACGTGCCAATGGAGCAGAAAAGTGGTTAAGCTTGATAGCATGTTCTTTCAGGGACAGTACTCGCTCCTGTCCTGCAATTTCGTTGTTAGGTTCTTGTGTTTGTCTGTTATTTTGTTCGTATCATTTGCAGCGTTTACGATCCCTTGCATTATACAGCTTTTCAAAAGAGATACCCTTCAATTTGGCGAGTTAATTGATATTAATTATCTCTTTGTGATGGAGGTCTTGATTTCAGTTCGATTTATCTGTCTCTCTGTTTGGGTGAATGTCTTTTCATTAGTAGGATAAAAGTTAATGTGTATTTTAGGGAAAGTTTGACCAAAGGTGGGCGTCTTGACTGGCAACAAGTGACTGTATTTAGGACGATAAATAAATCGTAACATTTTGGGAAAATGGCCATTTTGGTTGAAGGATTGCTCA
>NC_089752.1:52659174-52686674 GCF_040412425.1 Macrobrachium rosenbergii | reverse complement strand
CGTCCCGTGGGCTACGAACTTATTATCACTAAAGTTCCCCCTTAACATATATGAAAATATATTATTTCCGGAGTAAGCGAATTGATATTAAAGGACGTTTGTAGCTACTGATTGTATATGAATCACGGTGATGTGATAAAAAGTCACATATGCATATATATTATGTGTGTGTATATATATATATATATATATATATATATATATATATATATATATATATATATATATATATATATATATATATATATATATATATATATATATATATATATATATATATATATATATTTCCATGTGCAAGGAAACATTTCGTGGTAGTGTAGGAACTGTCCGGAGCGTACAGTTTGTTTTATAACTCAGTTTATAGGGATAATAACCTCCTTTACGGTTAGTTTATATATCAGCTTTATGATGAGTTGTATTTATTTAGGATGTTTTTCGTTATTCAAGGGTCGGCAGGTTAGAAAGAAAACTGTTTTGATTCTTTTTTTTTTTTTATAACTGTCTTTCCTTCGGGTTGACGTCAGTTTTCACTCAGCGTTATGACGGAGCGAAAAAGGCTCCAATTGGAGGGGGACAGGAATTATTGTTACGAAAGTTTGAATTGCACGTCAAGATGCCACTCAGGTATCTAGACCTTGGTCGAGGGTCCAAATGGCGATTGTGCAGCTTGAACTTGCATTACCTTAAGTTTGTTGTTGGCCCTTATGAATGCGGCCATGAATGCGCCCGCATTGTGCAGCGGGATTTCCTGAAGAACTGCGAAGGGGCTTGGGGAATGAGGGCGGCGTTGCCTTCATTATGTACAGGTGATGGGGACGGAGGTGAGGGGAGGGCGGTGGGGGGGAAGGATTGTGTGTTGGGGGGGTGGGGTGGACTAGCGCCTCCCTGCTGAAGATTTCTTGAGTGATAATACATTTTGTTATGATGGAGTTTGTATGCATTTATAAGGTAGTATGGAATTGTTACTGTGTTTGCGCACTTGCTGCCTGGTTCGGAAAACAACGACGAACAGTGACCGTTGAGGTATAGTGAATTGGACATTAAACGACATTTGGGGCTTAGTGTTTGTGAATAAAAAAAATGTCACGGTGTGCGGCAAGTGTGTATGTATTTATGTGTAATTGCGTGCAGAGCAGTGAAACAGATCCGTGGTATAGGCACTCGCAAAGTCCTGACAATAGTTAACCGTACTAAAACCATAAAGGTGGCGGTGGCATGCGTCAGAATGGAAAGCCTCCATTTCCGATGATTTGTAAAGTATGCATTTGGATGTTGGTACACCTTTTACGAAGTCATTATTGATCTAGGCTTGGAAGAAGCCGAAGTGTGATTCTTATCCCTCTCTATTTTTCATTTTTTTTTTTGTTTAGCTCCATCATATGAGACATTTTTCGCAGCGGACGATTGCCTTTTAAGAAGCGGAACATCAAGCAATTTAACGCTTGATGGAGACGGAAGTGCTTCATTGCAGGAAATTAGAGAAAGACATGCCCAGCCAGGAAGACTGAAATATCTGAGAGATTGGAAGGGTAACTCTTCCTTAGGAGGTGTTTATGAAGATAACAATCCACTCAGCAGATGCCCTAAGCATTTTTCTATCTGAACTCGCTCACTCTTTTTAGTCTCGTTAAAAGATTAGCTGTCGCGATGCTTTTAATCTCATATTTGCCCATTGGATTTGAAACATAACATCTCTTAATGTATTTTACACGTCAACCACATTTCCTCGTTGTATCATTTCTTGATGTTTGTTCCATTACGGTGTTGAATAACTATCTCGGTGTCTTTTTATGCATTTTACTCCTCGAAAGGTGATGTTATTAGGGTTTATTGATTCATATGTGTATTTTAATTAATTAATATCTTTCATTTTTACTTTTTCATAAAGCCTTTAAGCCTGTTGAAACTGCATTCCTATTTGAGGTATACCTGACATTCGTCAGCATATTGATTGTCTTCCGTTGCTCACCTGTAGCATTAAAGTAATGTTTTTCCCCAAGATACTGGGTTAGAGTGAAAGTACAGAACATCTGAAGATATTGAATTTTGTTCCTTTACTGTTTCTCTTCTGAGGTAGAAGTCACGCAATCTTTAGGTGTATTACTAGAAATAACAGTCGGTGTATGTAAGGCAAGAATGAGAAGTCGGTCATGTGCTGTTATTGAATTAAAGTAAAAAAAAAAGGGGGGGGGGGAAGATGTCTTGGGTACAATACCCTGAGGAATATGTTATTTCCTTGACTTCAGAATGTTTTGTTGTAGGGAAACATAAGCTCGGAGAACATTCCAAAGTTTAGAGTGAGAAGGAATGTAGATCAGTTAGACAAAGAGATAGGGTGACATGTGATTTCTCAGGTCAGTGGAACACCTCCCGAGAAAGAGAGAAAGAAGGAGAAGGCAAGAGGAGTCTTTGGCCAGCCAAAATGCTTGAGGGTGGGGAAAAACTTCATTTTACATAAGAAGGCAGTTCTCTTTCTGGTGTACGGTGCATCAAAGGAAAAGTAAAGGGTTAACGGTTCCGAAATTGATCTAATATGGTGAGTTTTTCATTTTTCCTTAAGGTACTGAGACTCCGGTTGAATGCCCGGTACATTGGTGGATGAGACGGACCCAGTGAATGCTGAGGGAAATTTTCATTTTTCAATAGGTCTTTGATTATGTGTTTTTTATATGGCTGTTTCAGTTTTTTTTTTACTAGGTACTAAAGAATAAGTATACTACTGCCATAGAAGAATATGTATGCATACACTAATAAAACTCAACTTTGACCCAATCTCTTCATTCAAAAACTCTAGTGGTAAACAAGAACGCATTTCGAATTATGTATATATAAGTGTATATACATACATACACACATATGTGTATGTGGTGTGTGTATGTATATATACATATACTATACATATGTGTGTGTATATATATATATATATATATATATATATATATATATATATATATATATATATATATATATATATATATATATAAATAAATATAAAGAAAAAATAGGTATATAGTTTGTTGCTGTCGTAAAGGAGATGCCGTGAAACCTTTTCCGGTCGAGCGGTCATTGTTCGATCATCGCCAGAAACACAGCAAAAATATCAAAAAGTTCAACGCGAGGAGAGCCCGCAGGTCTTGTTGGAAAGCGTGCCAACAAAAACTAAAAGGAAACAAAATGATTTTCACCTCTTGATTTTATCATCAGATTGCACCGCCCAGTTTTTAAAAAAAATTTTTAATACATTTTTTAAATCGCAGATGCCATGTCAGAACGAATGCAGTCTGTCAGGAAAGCGACGAGGCTCGCTTTTGAAGTTTGACACCCGACGAAGGGATTGACCTTTGATCTTCTGTGCCCTTAAATGAATAGGTTTGGCGTTATGATTTTGCCTTTGTTGAGAGTACTGTATCTCTCTCTCTCTCTCTCTCTCTCTCTCTCTCTCTCTCTCTCTCTCTCTGTAAGAATATTAATAACCCAGTGATGAAAAGAAAATTGAACTTTCAAAAGCGATAATCTAAAGGTTCTCAATACCGAAGGAACACATAAATGGATGTATTTGCCTACGGTTTTATATCATTTCTCTGTGACATTTTATGCATAATACATACTTACATACTTACACACACACACACACACACACACATATATATTATATATATATATATATATATATATATATATATATATATATATATATACATATACATACATACATACATACATACATACACATACATACATACATACATACATACATACTTATGCGTGCGTGTGTGTGTGTGTGTATTATGCATATAATGTTACAGAGAAATAATATAAAATCGTAGGCAAATACATCCATTTATAATGAGTTTCTTCGGTATTGAGGAGCTTTTAGATTATCGCTTTTGAAAGTTCAACTTTCTTTTCATCACTGGGTTATTAATATTCTTATCTCCTTCAAAATTATGTATTCTTTTTAGATTGCAGAATTTCTAGTACACAAGAATAATGTTATAATTTATCTGCATAACATCATATGATGTGTTATATATATATATATATATATATATATATATATATTATGTATATGTATGTACACATATATATATATATATATATATATATATATATATATATATATATATATATATATATATATATATATATATATATATATATATATATATATATATATATATTATATATATATATATATATATATATATATATATATATATATATATATATATATTATATATATATTGTGCAGTGTTTAATGAGGTTATTTCTGTTATTTACGTATTTTTCGATAGAATTGATAATGGTTATTTTATCAAATGTACAAGATGTGACAACTGCAGTCCCGGTATTTTCTTGTATTTTATGATCACGGAAATGATACGGAGTGAGGAGAATCTAGTGCCTGGAAATTGGTGCAGGGTTCCACAGGCGCATAATATTTATTTTGAGTTTATTTCACTGTTGTTGTTGCTCCAGTTGTAGATGATTCTGCTGTTGTTTCTGTTGTTGTTAGCGGTTGAGCCTCCCACGTAATCAACAACCTCCAATATCATATTGCTGGCGAAGTTGTATCAGGATCCACGTCCAGATTTTATACGTATCCTCTGCCGCGATTCCCCCCTCCCCTCGCAATGTCTCCCCCTTATTCGCCCTTATATTGCAGCCCCTTCCCAAAACCTATAATATTTAGTTCTTGGAAATCTTATATATATATATATATATATATATATATATATATATATAATATATATATATATATATATATATATATATATATATATATATACTGTATATATATATATTTTTTTTTTTCAGGATTCACCTTACTTTTATGCATCCCTCTAATCTTCCTATTACTGGCTAATTTTTTTTTAAATAATATGGTTAAATATATGAATTATATATATTTTCCGAGGCTTACCTAGCCTGAACGTTTGAACGCTTTTTCAGGCTTATTTTCTATTTGACTTATGTTCGAAAGTTGACGCTGGCAGTTTTAGGACGTCTTTGTAAAAAAAAAAAAAATGTTGTTTTGTTGTAAAATCTTGGTAAAAGATATCAGCCTGAGGGATCACATAACATTGAGATGGCAAGAAGGAAAGAAGAGTCGGACCGAAATAGAAAAAGAATAAAGGAAAGCTGTAAGAATTCCAAAATATAAAGGAAACAAAAGAGGTAGGGAAGGGGAAGGGGAGGGGATTGGAGAATTTGCTGAATCTGTTTCCGCATATTTAGTAGTTTTTGTTTATTTTGCAAAACGGGAAAGATAATTTGAAGCTAAATATACTATCAGTAAAGCTTTATCTATTTGATTGCAATGTATGTTATGATTTCGGACATTTTACGCCGTTCAAAATAATCATGGTAATATTTTATATATAAATTAATATTAGATTCGACTGAGTTGAGAAAATTTGGGATTAGAGCCTTGATGACGGTTAATTAGTTGGTATTTGATTTGAAAATTTTTTGTTCAGTGAATTAATGCTTTATGTAGAGGGACGATTTTGTATGGTGCAGATACAAAATTGCAGGCAGATGAGATGTCTTTTTATCCTGTTGCAGCTATTACTTTTTCTCTTTAATTATTTGAACCGTATTTCCTGGTGTCTGATGAATATGGTTTACATAACAACCAGCATATATATATTATATTTATATACATACATACACAAGCATACATACACACACACACACACACATATATATATATATATATATATATATATATATATATATATATATATATATATATATATCTTATATATATATATATATGTAAATATATATCCTGGAGATTGATTCTTCCAAAATCTTCAGCCGTCGGTCGGTTTTCAGTCTTCAAACTACTGTAATCGCTTGTAGTGAAAATTCTACTAATTTCAAAGATGTACAATAACTGCAGGCCCTTTGTTGGCCGAGGATTGGTTGAGCTTCAGACAAATCATTCGATGGGCCGGAGTTCGATTCCGCCGCGCTGGTTGATGAAGTTAGAGGACTTATTTCTGTGATAGAAATTAATTTCTCGCTATGTCGTTTCGATTCACAATAAGCTGTAGGTCCCGTTGCTAAGTAACTAATTGGTTCTTAGCCACGTAAAATAAGTGTAATCCTTCAGGCCCAGCCCTAGGGAGAGCTGTTAATCAGCTCAGTGGTCTGGTAAAACTAAGCTATACTTACTCTTACAACCAACTGCAATATGGTTTTTGTGTGCTGAAATCCGAAGTAAAAACAATAAAGTGAGAGAAGGAAAACGCCTAAATTCTTGAGCTATAAAAAAGAAAAAAAGAAAACGGAGTAAATCAGCCAAACGAGATTCATCTTCTCAAGAGAGAATATTCATCGGCACAGAACTGATGATTACAGGGTTATCGTCAGAGTATCTTAGATGAAATCGAAAAGAAATCTTAATCTCTCGCAGTTCTTTTATGATGTGTGAATTCTACAGAGAGAGAGAGAGAGAGAGAGAGAGAGAGAGAGAGAGAGAGAGAGAGAGAGAGAGAGAGAGAGACCCTCCGGATCCCTTTTTGACGTGAGAATTCTCCATCATGAGAGAGAGAGAGAGAGAGAGAGAGAGAGAGAGAGAGAGAGAGAGAGAGAGACCTCTGATCCCTTTTGACGTGTGAATTCTCCCATCATGAGAGAAAGAGAGAGAGAGAGAGAGAGAGAGAGAGAGAGAGAGAGAGAGACCTCCGGATCCACTTTTTGACGTGTGAATTGTCTATTAGGAGAGAGAGAGAGAGAGAGAGAGAGAGAGAGAGAGAGAGAGAGGATCCTTTTTTGGACGTGAATTCTCTATCAGGAGAGAGAGAGAGAGAGAGAGAGAGAGAGAGAGAGAGAGAGAGAGAGAGACCCTGGATCCCTTTTTTTGACGTGTGAATTGTCTATTAGGAGGAGAGAGAGAGAGAGAGAGAGAGAGAGAGAGAGAGAGAGAGAGAGAGAGAGACCCTCTGGATCCCTTTTTGACGTGTGAATTCTCCATCGTGAGAGAGAGAGAGAGAGAGAGAGAGAGAGAGAGAGAGAGAGAGACCCTCTGGATCCCTTTTTTGACGTGTACCCTCCATCGTGAGAGAGAGAGAGAGAGAGAGAGAGAGAGAGAGAGAGAGAGCGCCCTCTCATTGGCTGATCTCCCAGGTACATCTGGATGCAAATCACCGCCGTCCTGCGTCTCTCGTTTCGCGGTCTAGAGGAAGGCAACGTATCTGCCGACGACGGTCAGGACTTGCCTTCTGCAACAGCAGGTCTTGAGCGATTATTGATGACCCTCTTGGAATGCCACTGATGATGGATTATTGCGTCCAAAGCCACCTACTTGGTATTTCTCCCAGTCAGGATTAACTCTCCTTGGATGGATGAGCTTGGTTCAGAACCGCCTGAGTTCAAGTCGAGTATCACACGCATGTATGCCGTCAACTCGTGAAACGAGATTTCTCTCTCTCTCTCTCTCTCTCTCTCTCTCTCTACACGTCACAGAAGAATAACTGCTTCACCTCACTTCAACTGACCATCCTTAGGGCAAAAAGTTGTTTCATCTGCTCTTAGAGCAACTTGTAAAGTATATGTTTATTATAGGTGAGCCGATTTCTTGTCTGAAGAAGAAAGTTCGAATTACTGTTCATGCTATATTCCCCTCCTCCCCCCCCTCCTATTCGGTAATTCATATTCAGGAGTCTTAGTCATCATGAAAAATTACCCGTTGTGCCAGGAGAGCTCAGACTTTGATTTTCACCAATGATTTTGGTGTGGGTGACAGGTTTTAATATCTGCAGTTTCTTTGACATATATCCGGCTTTGTGTATATTGCTCTATGTGTGTAAGTTGTTGTGTGTGTGTGTGTGTGTGTGTGTGTGTGTGTGTGTGTGTGTGTGTGTGTGTGAGAGCTCGTACCATATTGCTACAGTATTCCTTTGATGTGATAGAGTTTCAGGGGCTGTCAGACGAAATTTCCAAAAACGAGGACCATGTCGTATACAGAATATGTGAGAGCCAAGTATGTTTTCTTCTGCTTCTCTGTAAGGAGCAAAAGCCGTGGCTCTGTTGGTTTGTGTAAATGTGTGTGTATATGTGGAATTTGTTGCTTGTTCGTGTTTGTGTGTGAGGGGGATCTTTCAAGAACAAGCGAGTATAGAATTCTCAAGATGCTGCCCTTTTGGGTAGAAATCGAATCTTGAGTGGACGATTTTTGTCATGGAAACAATCTCAGTTGTCATTTGGTTCCTCCATGAAGGTAATTCTATCGATGCCTCATGATACATTATGTTTGCCAAGCGCCACGGCATCGTAGCCGCCTACATATCTGAATGCCTTTGGTTGAGGCATGCCGCCTGCTGAATGCTTTCCGTTCCATTTTAAAGTTTCTGCATTGTAAATGCTTTCAGAAATTAATGTCCTCGTCGATGAAGTTTCGTGTATATAAATGCACGTTGCCCGCGCTCGATCCGGGTTGTCAGCATCGCTGACAGTTTGCCAACATGTCTAATTGAATTTCGTCCCTCTAATTTTATTTCCTTTATTTCTGCTAACGTTTTTTTCGTCCACCAGATCCCGTCGATTTATTCTGAGGGCGCTGTGATATTCGGTAAATTCGTTTCAGTTTTCGCTGTAGTTCAGCTCGGTAGGGAAAATCATTTTTTGCTTCCATTTTTTTTTCTTTTTTTTAATGCTTCACCCCAATGTAACATAATTTCGAAATTTCATCTCTCTCTCTCTCTCTCTCTCTCTCTCTCTCTCTCTCTCTCTCTCTCTCTCTCTCTCAAACATTACTGCTGCTTTATACCGATTTCCGAGTGGAATATGAAATATTTTTTCCTTTGGTGATTTGTCAAAATTGATAATAAATGGGAATCACAAACAATGTGTTTTAGGAGAGAGAGAGAGAGAGAGAGAGAGAGAGAGAGAGAGAGAGAGGGCGAGGGCGAAGGGTCCTCGTCCAAAAACAAATAGATTCACCTGAGTATAATGGACGTTTCATGGCTGGAATATACATTGTTCTTGACAACCGAGCCCTATTTTCAGCTAAATTGACTGTCATACAATATTTTGTTGTTGCATCATCCATGCCAGAAACACTGCCATGGTGCAATGTCGGTGACCTTCAGTGCGTAATAGGTTTGACCCATTTTATATTTTTGTGTGCTGTGTCCGTGAAATGGAAATCGCGCGCTTTTTATTCATATTTCGTGATTTTTCTGTTTTTCGCCCTCGGGGAATTTTTTTTCATTTTCTTTTAATGTTGCTTTTATTGTTGTTGTAGCTGTTATTGTTGTTGCGAATTATGATGGCGGCTTTTTGTTAGATAAATTCTTAACCTATTTAGGCGGAAGATGTATTTGTATAATAGTTAATGAGATCGAATTTGATTTTTTAATAAGAATAAGTTATATATTCGTACATTACTCTGTTACCTAAGATCTCTTTTTATTAGCGATTGTTTATGTTCGCTACAGATACACAGATACGCATTTGTTTTATGGGATATTCTATATAATGTTTACAAACTTATGACCTTTAAATATTCTGATTTTGATTCATACCTGAAGTTGGGTTTTTAAACGCCTGCATGTTTCAGGGATCTTTCTTATGAGCTACTGATGCAATTGTTTGACTGATAATTACGGTTCGTTTTTATGGAGAAAAGGCTGAGAGAGAGAGAGAGAGAGAGAGAGAGAGAGAGAGAGAGAGAGAGGAGAGAGAGAGAGAGAGAGAAGACTTTTTGAGTATTCAGTGATAGAATTTTCCAAGACAGCTGCTGATGACTGTACCATCCAACTCCCGATTTCGTCTTTTTTTTTTCCCCCGAGATGGATTTTTGAAGTTAGTTGGGTGGCGTGGTTGGGATGGCAGGAGAATAGGAATGGCGGGAGGGAGGTTCATCGTTTTTGGGCCCCGATGATGATGAAGGATCACGCCAAAGTGGTCATTAATGCCCCACTCCACAAGTGCTATATTACCTCTAATGACCCCATATATTGTGAGACTAAATTCGCCGAAAAGGAGAACTCGAGTCCTTATTGGATGGCCTGGCGAGATCCATCGCATCGACTCTCCCAATCGTAGCCTAAGGCGAAGTAATGAAGTTAAGTCGTATTTAATTGGCTCGGTAATTCCTCTTTAAGATGTTCCCATTCCCCGGCGAGATTTTTCACTGGGTTTCGCCCTCGTGTCGCCAGGGAAAGCGCAACGTACACGCACGCGCGCGGGCATGTATACAAGTTTTACTGGGGCTCTGGATACGGTAGATTCCTCTCCGTCTCCGGCAGTGAAGGAAAAAATGAACGAAGGCGAAAATACCAAGAACGAAGGTCAGAAATGTCTTGTGGGGGAGGCCTTATTTTCCCCCATCCACGTGTTGTTATTCTGGATGTCTAGGACCCATCTTCAGTAACCTGTGGTAATTTACTGAAAGAAAGTAGAATCCGTGATAAGAAATATCACCGTGTGGCATTTCTCTCTCTCTCTCATGTTTTTGTTTTGTTTTGAACATGTGGTAATTTGCTGAAAGTAGGATCCACTATAAGAAATATCAGCGGTACTCTTGGTACTCTCTCTCTCTCTCTCTCTCTCTCTCAAACTAGCGTACCATTATATTTTTTTTTTTACGTTTTGCACATGAGTAAGCCCACCCCTAATTTATTGTCCCGACCAGATTCCGCTCATAAATTATCTCCATTTTATTGGTTTCTTATCTCTCATCCTCTCCTCAGGCAGAAGCTTTATTTCAGTTTTCCACTCCGGTTGATGGGAAACATTATCTTTTGACCTATTGTTTGTCGACCTCTGCTGCTTTGTCATTTTCACTCTAAAAATAGTGCTTCTAAGGTTTGTAATTCGATGGCCTCTTGTTTGTGTGTGTTTGTATGGTTTTTTGTGTTAGAGGGAATTTTTTATTATTGACCGGAGCTAGAGTTTAACTGTTGTGCTAATATTCTTTCTCGTGAAAGATATAGCTATTTGTGCTATTTTATTGTATGATATCTTCCTTTCAAAGCATTTGAATTGCCTCCTGTTGTTTATATATATATATATATATATATATATATATATATATATATATATATATATATATATATATATATATATATATATATATATATATATATAATACACATGTACAGAGTGTATATATATATACATATATACACACACACACACACACACACACACACACATATATATATATATATATATATATATATATATATATATATATATATATATATATATATATATATATATATGTAAATACACACACACCTCACTCAGTGTTGTACAGCTACCAGGCATTTCGCGGACGTGCTGTAAAAAGCCAATTCGGGTCAACCTATTCATGAAAGATTGGTAGCAGACACATAAAAGGGAATCGCTTGAAAGTTGGAAATTTATGCTATTACTTTCTAGACGATTGAACATACGCTCTTGAATATTTTTAAGAGTTGAAATCGAGTAGAATGGCGTAACGTAAGAAAGAGAAAAAATATAGAACAGATTCATTAAGAAAAAATAAATTTATTCCCTTATGGGAAGAAGTAAGTTTATTTTCTTTAAGGGTTAATGTTTTCGTTTATATGCTGAAGAAAAAAATTCGTTTAGATCTGGGTAAAATGTGAAAGAAATTATCGCGAGAAAAAATCCCGAAAATTAAATGAAAGGAGAGAGAGAGAGAGAGAGAGAGAGAGAGAGAGAGAGAGAGAGAGAGAGAGAGAGAAAGTTATGGTGCCAGTTCAGAGATCTTTCGCTGTCCTTTCTTTCTCTCTCTCGGGCTGTCTCCCTCTTCTTCCCATATATTTCCCTTTTCTAGGGGGATTACCATATATAGCGACGCCGTTAAGCCTTCGTAATAATGGTTCAGCGACCCAAACAAACGGGCGCTTTACGGCAGTCAATTTCGCCACTTAATTTAATTCTGATTTTCTTGAGCTGTAAATCAGGATGAAGTTGGCTCCGGATGGCGCTGCTGTAGGTGTTGGTCATTAGGGGTAGGGGGCGTGAAGGGAGCAGCGTCTCTTTAGGGGGGCAGAAGGGGTAGGACTGCACCCCCTTTGTCATTCTTAACTGGCGCAATCCCCCCGTATACTTTATGGTGACGGGGAGTCGGTGAGGGTATATATATATTGGCATTTTCATACCCGTTTTCTTTCGAACCCAGGTCGTCTTTTTCAATAGTTAATTTCACATTAGCTGGAGAGGTCCGGAAATCTTTCCGGATTTTGGATTGTTTACAGGAATTTAATGTTATTTGGAGTTTTTTTATGGGACATGGCCTCTCTCTCTCTCTCTCTCTCTCTCTCTCTCTCTCTCTCTCTCTCTGAACTTGTTACTTGAATCAGTTTACCGAGCTTATATGAAGACTGCTTTGTAAAGGGGTAAGAATGAAACATTATTAAAAGGGAGCAAAAGAACTGGAATTCTTAACCACATAATGAGGGTTGTGGTTCACTACCTTAACTTTTTAAATTTTGCGGATTTTATTTTGTTTAAATGTTTATACCGTCTTGAAAATATTCGTGAACAAACAGACTTTGATGTTTAATGTTCCGGAAATTATAATTTTATAGTTATATTTTTGGATAGTTTTCTGATTTTCTACGAAAAATTACACATTTTCAATTATTTTTTTTTATTTATTTTCCTAAAGGTAAAGGTCTTTTCTTGGGAGCTTTGCATATTATATCCTTGATTTTATTTTTTGTCCATTATTTAAAATTTGTCCATGTAGGCTTCCACAGTCTTGACTTTCCCTCGTGTATTCACACCACTTTCATTTCCAGTTTCTGGCCTGAGTGGAAAAAGATTAAGCTACTAATCTAGATTTTCCCCCTCATTCTAAGTTAGTGTATCGCTAATGGTCGTGTAATTCCGTGTGAGTAATTGGAGTAGAAGTCTTTGTGCTTTATTTTTGTCTTATTTTCAGTTATTAGTCTCTACACTGTTGTTCTGGGAAAGTTCCCATTCTCTTATTAGATTTAATTAAGCTTTTAATTTCTATGTTGCCTTTTTTTTATTCTTGAATTTAAAGCGTTCCACTTTACTGTGGTCAGTTTTTTGTTTAATGTACTGAACTGTTGTTGTTCTTTTGTTCTGTAAGAATTCTGGTAAAGTTGCCTAGAAGTTCTGTAACCTGCGCTTGATTTTTAATGTTTGTTGACGTGACTCAAGATTTCAGAACTATCAAAAACCATTTCGATTCAGCATTTTTAGCCGTTATATATTTATCTTGGTCCTTTATATGAATCCGTGATAATTATGATAATTAACACTACAACTATTCGTCCTTCTATAATTACTCACCCTATAATCAATTTCCTTTTCCCGCAGGTATGTGTGTGGCCTTATGCATCGGTGTTGTTTAATTGATTGCAAACGGCGTAAGTGCATCAAACTTCCAAAACTGTTACCATTATAGTTATTATGATCGATTGATAACTACGAAAAGTCGTACAAATTACACGCAATTGTGTGTATATGTGTGTGTTTGTGTGTAATATATATATGTATTTAGATGGTTATTTGTGTGTGTGTGTGAAAGAGAGAGAGAGAGAGAGAGAGAGCTAGTTCCTTGATTCGTAGTTGGGTAAGTTCTGTTTGTGTATCGGGTAAAAGAAAAATCGTATAAATAAAGCTGAACTATTATTTCTCCTGGAGCTGTTAGTTGATGTTCCATGCTCCTTATGTATAGATATATATATATATATATATATATATATATATATATATATATATATATATATATATATATATATATATATATATATATATATATATATAAAGTTTGTGAGTACGGACACAGACTGCGTAAAAATAAGGCATGGAACATCAACTAACAGCTCCCGGCAGAAATAATAGTTCAGCTTTATTTATACGATTTTTCTTTTACCTGATACACAAACAGAACTTACCTAACTACGAATCAAGGACTAGCTTCCTCTCTCTCTCTCTCTCTCTCTCTCACACACACACACACACACACACACACACACACACACACACACACACATAACCATCTAAATCTATGTATATTTACACATAAACACACACACACACTCACACACATATATATACACACAATTAGCAGAATTCTGCTAAAAACTCTAATTTCGAAAGGATGAAAACATGTATCAGTGATAATTAGATAACTTTAAGAAACAGGAATGCCACATGACAAATATTGTTAATTAATGCTTTAAAACACCTTATCATTTATATTTTTAACAAAACAGTTTTTTAGAGAATGTTCCTGGATTGTTTTATCTGCCAATTTATTTTACTAGAAAATCTTTGCTGAGTTAACCAAGATCGCTAGCGCGCGTACACACACACATAATTATATATATATATATATATATATATATATATATATATATATATATATATATATATATATATGTATATATATATATCTGTTCTATAACTTCGTCTCTTCTTTAACCCAATAAATCAATATATCACCTTACACGGGAGTTTAACGAGAGGCAATATTCATCAGGACAATAAACGTCATGGATGAGAACGGTATACTTAGAAATTTTCTATACATATGTATGTATGAATGTATGTGTGTGTGTATATATATATATATATATATATATATATATATATATATATATATATATGGAGAAGAGAAGAGTTTTTATACGACAGAAACTCTGGGTGTTTAGAATGTTATTGTTATGATGGATACAGAAGAAGAAAAAAAGTTATTTATGGTCTGATTTTTTCTTCATATAATGGTAGACCTTCCTAATTAGTATTGATCGTGGACCTTATGCCCTAAAAACTGTCATAATCAGAATAGGAATCCATCAGTATTCTAGGTAATCCTCTTAGGATGGAGATTATATATTCTGATTATTTATTCCTGGCATAGACAGCCAAATATGAAACAATAAGTAATGTTGAAACGGGACCTGATGCGTTGCCATTAACCCTGTCTACATTAGTGAGGATAATGAGCTTTATCATGATAACCTGCAATTTGGCAGTTAATAATGTGTTAGCTAGAATGGCTCGTGAAGTCTGGTAACAGGAAATGGATTAGGTAATTAGATTTCAAGTATGGTGCAAATGGTGCAAATGATGTAGACAAGAGGGGTAAAATGTTTAGTCAGTAGCAGAGTTCAAAGTACACCTCATTGGTGACTTTAAACAAAAGTTCACTTAGACCTGCAACCACTGGGCACAGACACCAGCGTTGAATATGGAGATTTTACTCTTTCAAGGTAACCTTGACAGGGAAAGTCAGCATCAATCTTGGTCTCGTAAGAACTCGAAGTATTTGGGGGTTTCTCCCTAAGTTCAGGGGATAGCACAGTCCCTTTCCAAAGGAAGGTCGTGGGTTTACCTGAGCTTGGAGACGGGTGGATGTAATGTATTAAAATATTATTTCAACGAGAGTAAAGTTAAATCATCTTAAAAGATCAGCCGACTACAGTTTTGTTCTGTAGTATAAGTAGAATGCACTTGAAACGAACAATTAAATGCCTTTGTCATTAAGAGGAGAATGTTATGAGAGTGAGGTTTGCATGTAGAAGAAGCAGGTACGCTACATAAAGTTTACATTGCTTGAATATATCATATTGCAGTTTCTTACGCAGTTACCCATTTTGTGCATTACTGTTACTACTATTATTTTATTAGGTTAGTTGCAAGGTGTTCTTGCCTGGATTAGACAGTAAATGGATTAGATCTATTAAATGATCCTTTAAAGAAAGAGTTGGTTAACTATGTAAATAGTTTGGTGGAGTGAAGAGAAACTTTGCTTAGAAACTGCATTTCTCTTGACGAATATTGTGAACTTTTTTTTTTTTATTGTAGTTCGCAAAAGCCAGTCGAGATTAACGTCAACAGTTTCATCAGGTTTTGCCAGCCCCCCATTAAGTGCTGAAGAATTCTGTAAAATCGTTAACACGTAAAATTTTATAATACGGTTTATATTGTATAGTTTACAGTATATAAAGTGGTCTCACTCTATAGCTGTCCTGATTCATTTTGGAAGTGGTTTCACTTGAAGTGGTATTGAATAGGCAAAGGCAACTAACGGTTTCCATAGATCTTGCCTAGACAATCACACCCAAGACCTCAAGATGATGATCATTTGTTTGATTAAACAAAAGCCGTTTAATGCCGCCAAGGGCACATGCACATCAATCCCCGGAGGAACCACCAATTCCTTCAGTTTGGTTATATTTTTTACAGAATTATCAGCCCCACCGAGTGGGGTTTTAAGTCAGACGTGGAAGAGGAGAAATTTAAAGATGGAAGGTTGGGCAGGGAGATTAGAACGGGATGCAAATTATTGGGAGTCGTTTACGATGTGCATGCGCCTGAATAAATGGATTCAGTGGTATTTTCTTTCCTCTCCCCTTCCGATATTTCACTTCCTACGGAGGACTGAAAACCCCCACACTGTTTCTTTGTACAGATCAGAGATGCCATGATTTAGGAAGACCTTACAAAGCATTTCAATCAGATGATAGAGTTTGTGAGTCTCTCTCTCTCTCTCTCTCTCTCTCTCTCTCAACTCACTCTCTCTCTCTCTTCGCAATGAGGGAAAAAAGTCACTTCCTGTGAGTTTTTGGTGCATCCAATAGTTTAGATGTTTCCCGGGTGGGAGTGCGTTGAACTCTGTGTATTGGAACCCGAAGAAGGTCACGGGGTTAACGTTTAAATCAAGGTTTTTGGACCTTGGTTTAAATTGCCGATGCGCGAGAGTTTAAATCGTCCTGTAACTGGAATCGTATCGGCAAATAAACCCCCCCCCCTCGATTTTTTTATTAGAATTTTTTTTTTCAGGGATTATTTTGGAATCTGTTGAAAGTTGTTTGAATGCCGCGTCGGACGAATATATTTCGGCGGGTTATCGGTCCGGAAGGAATGTTTTTGTGATCGCAACGGGCCGCTGGTCTGGAAATTGCTGAACCGAGGTTATGCATGATTGTGCGCCTGAGAAGAAATTTCGGCGGCGAGGAAGAAGGGCTGCGATAAGGGAAGAGAGAAAGAAGATGAGGGCGGGAATTGATCTCCTCCCATTACGGAATCATCAATTTTTCCAGAAATGGGAAGAATTGACGAGAATAGAGGAAAGTGCGCGGAAAGGGCTGAGAATAGGAATGAGGATGCATTTTGACTCTACATCTAGAGACAGAAGGTGTAAGAATGATGATTCATGACTTGTCTATTTTCTCTCTCAGTCTCAGACCTATTTAAGATGAGTGAACGTGAGTAAGTTATTACTGCGTATATATATATATATATATATATATATATATATATATATATATATATATATATATATATATATATATATATATATCCATAGAAGAGAGAGAGAGAGAGAGAGAGATTTATCCGGATGGTAAGATTTATGTAACTGCTTAAGTGGAATGAAAGGAAAGAAAGATCTGGGCAAGGTAATATAAGTAAATAGAACGGCCCACGGGGGGAGGATGAGGGGGAGGAGGCGTTACTGGGCGAAAGATCGTGCAGGCCCGTCAAAAAGAGGCTATCGTCTAGAACTCGGTGATACGTAAATCATTGAGAGATTTTTCTTTCCCTGAGCTGACGGGAGATAGCTTATGGGAAGGGGGAGAGTTAAGGCATAATAGAAAGGAGAGGAAAGTCCTGTAAGTAGGATGATTATTAAGGTTGATAATCGATCGATTTACGAAAACGTGCGTTGCAGCGACTAAGGTCGTCGATCTCGAGATTCTCAAGACAGGGAGAATGGAGATTGGAGGTTTATAGGCGAATCTTACTCACATCAGGTATCCTATGGTGTAATTTATGCTTCCTAAGAACTAGAAATAAGAACGTCGCCTAAGATCATTATGGTAATGACGACGTTATGCGCCGTGATGAGGTGGGTCGTGAATTGCCCCGTAATTGGTTCGTAAGAGTCGTAGGAAAAACTTCGAGTCTCCGGTGAGTGATGGTCCCCATTTGAAACTCATTTCAGCGGCGTAATCGTATCGTACTTCTTGGCTTTAAACTCCCGTAATTGATTGGGTTTAATTATGTCGGTTATAATTTGCCTGGTTATTGTTAAAGGGAAGAGAGTCTGTCGTCGTCCTGTAACAAGGAACGAGCTAATAATGGAATGGATAGTGGAAAATATTTAAAGTTGAATGAATGGGGAAATTGATGTCCTCTCTTTGGATTCTAAATTTTAACAAATTTAGAATTTGTTCTCTATCTTCAGGATTCTCTTTATTTATTGAATACAAAACTTCAGGATTCTGTTTATTTATTGAATACAAAACGTAGGGATTAATTAGCTCTTTAAATCACTGATAAACCTTCATCTGAAGTTTATGAAACTATGTCCTAGTTGAATGTATTTACGGCAAAAAGTGACATGATAAAAGTGGTGAAATATTTGTTACTGAGCTTTTTAGTTTTCTCTATGTTTTATGTTTTTTCTCGTCTTGTTTTTATTAGTGATGTTTATTTAAATGGAAGTTTTTTTTAATAAAGGTATGTTATTGAGAAATTTTTACAGGTAATTATTACTACCTCAGAAAACTCATAAGTCAGAATCACCCTCTCTCTCTCTCTCTCTCTCTCTCTCTCTCTCTCTCTCTCATACACACACACACACCCAGTGAATCGTTCTCGATATAAACTTTCCCTAGTGCAATAAGTTTTCTCTTTTTTTCTGGTGCTTTAAAAGGAATCTGCCTTATAAAAAATACCCTTAAGGATTTTTATGTTGACATTTAGGAAGTTGGGGCCTCCTCTTTTTAAGCCAAGATCACTATTTTGGAAGTTGTCCTCGTGAGCTCCATAGTTTGAAAGAAAAGGGAAGAAGTCTGCCTCTGGCCTATCATGAAGAAAGATTGCATTGTCTGATCTTCCTCAGCTTTGCTAGTAGATCCGGGCTTACCCGGATAGCTTTTAGAGACTCTTTGTCTCTCTCTCTCTCTCTCTCTCTCTCTCTCTCTCTCTCTCTCTCTCTCTCTCTCTTTGTACAGGATGGAGATGTCATGGTTTAGGAGGACCTTACACAGCTTTTCAAATTAGATTAAAAATTATGACTCTCTCTCTCTCTCTCTCTCTCTCTCTCTCTCTTCTCTCTCTCTGTCTCTCTCTGTATAGGATGGATGTCATGGTTTAGGAGGACCTTACACAGTGCTTCAAATCAGATGATAAATTTCTAATCTTGTTTATGTAAACGGAGAGTTTTGCTTTTGCAAAAGCAAAATATGTTTAAAAAGTTAAAGATATCATTATATTTATTTTAACCATAACAACAACTTCATAATCAACAACTTCGTAATAATAGTGATAACAATGATTTTGAAATGGAAGAAAATTAATATTAATTATAATCTGTTTAGTTATATATGTTGTTTATTTCTTTGTGTATTTACATGTAAGAGGAACTCATGCAACCCTCGATAAAAATTAATCCCCGGGAAAGAATTGTTAGAATTGAAGCTCGTAAATTATATATCTATCTATCTATCTATCTATCTATGTATATTTATATTATATATATATATATATATATATATATATATATATATATATATATATATACATGTAATGTCCTTACTGAGTATCAGTTATTAAGGGCCATTATAATGTATAAAGAGAGAGAGAGAGAGAGAGAGAGAGAGAGAGAGAGGAGAGAGAGAGAGAGAGAGAGAGAGAGAGAAAATTCTTCCGCAGCGGTTGTTTCAACAAGAGCAAGGCAGAATTTATCCCACCTGGTAATGGCACTTTAATGGAGGTGGGAATTTATTGTCTTGAGTTCAAGAAACTTGAGGCAGACGCGAGATTGGAAGTGGTGGGGGTGGGGGACGGTGCCCAGGTACCTGGTAGGGCTTCATGTTGTTGGTAGAGGGTGGGAGAGTGGGGAGGTGGTAGGAGGGCTGGCACTGTATAGGTCTACCCGTAGTGACGATGAATATTCTTGCGAAGTTTAGGCCTCTGGATAAGATGGCGTTGTAAGTGGGTGGGTGCTTCTTAGAGAGAGAGAGAGCCAGCCGTATAGAATTTGTCAGGTTCCTTGTGTTTTTACCTGCATACACATTAGTTGCGTAATTTTAATAGGTTTTGTGACTTTTTTTTTTTTGTAAAACACTTTTGTTAATTACCTGCTGTTGTGGAAATAATCGTTTAGCTTTAAGAATTATTTTTCTGTAACCTTTAAGAATTTATTTTTTAATTTTTACTCCTGATCGTATTTCTTGTACACGTAATTATTATGTACAGTATGTTGATTTAAATATCCTCATGCATTATTGTACATCTGTGTACATACTTGTTGCTTCGCCATTATATGTGAACTTGTATATTTAAATTATATTAGTAAGATTATAAGTATATAAGTATATGTGTACTCAAGCGCGAGTAGATATATAAATATCCTTATTTATTTTGAAATTAATTTTATTTTCCTGATAAGGATCTCGACCTCCCTCTCACACAAATGGTTTCATCATCATCTTCATCATCATCAACATTGAAATCTCCAGCCATTGTAGAGAGAACGAGAAGAAATGTCATATATAACCCTTTGCTTTGAATTATAATTAGCTTTTCAGAGAGAGAGAGAGAGAGAGAGAGAGAGGAGCTCTAGTAGCAGCATCACCAGTAGCAAGGAGAGACGCCTTGAAGAGGGACTTTGAGTCCTGAGCCTTCTACTACATTTCTTCTTGCAGAAGGGAGTGTGCACGTCTCGCTTCAAGTAGCCACTCGAGGACTTGTGCGTTATACCTTGTATTGCCCTGCTTTTCTTCTCTCCTACAAAGAGGAGTTGGAGGAGTACCTATGCCGGTAGCAGCAGTAGTAGTATTAATAGCACTAGTATTAAGAAGGGGTGGTGGAGCCGAAGGAATCCTTTTAAAGGTGCATTGATATAGATTCAGTGTAAAATCTGGTTCCTTTCGTGTTCTGTTCATATATATGGCATATGCTAACATAAATATAACCTAACAATTGAAAATGTTCGAGATATGTTGCCTAATTGCATATATTTGCCGACGTGCACTTTCTTTTTTTTTAATCCGTATCGAGAATTTCAAGATTTTTTTATATGCATTTCCGGCAGAATTCTTAATTATTCACCGATGGATGAATCTTGTGTGCCCGGGTATTAATGACCGTTAGCAATTAAATTCTCAGACGCACTCCCGGAGTATCGACCCATCGGTGCAATCCAATATCACCTGTAAGAGACCTCGGGATAAAGCTCATTTTGGCAGAAGTTAAGCTTTCTGTCATTCTTAAGGACGGTTTCTTCAGTCTTAGAATTTGGGTAGATGATTTGCATATTGCATTCGTCGTCTTCTTTTCCTTCGTATTGATTTCTTGAAACTCGTCTGCAGGTATTTTTCCGCAAAAAAAGTTTTGTGCATTGGATTTTCTTTTTCCCGAAGGTATTCAAGGCTATTTTCGGAATGAAGGCTTAGTTTGTTTGCTTTTGTTTTTTTTAAAGTTGTGAAATACGGTTTTTGAGATTTTGTGCTCAGGAATATCTTAGCAGGTCTCGTTGTTTTATTTATGTATTTTCGAGTGGGTTGTTTAAGGGGCTACAGGGCGCAAGTGTGGCTGGATATTCTTGTTTGCGAAGTTGGGTAATGCAGTTGGTAAATTATTCCGCCTTGCAGTTATATTTGATACACAGAGAAACTAACTTAATAAATTTCGCCAACTGGTAAATGCGTTTAGAATTGTTGATGCGGTGTAAATTATAACGTTTATTATTAACATGAACTCTAGTTAGAATATTTTAAGTGAATTGATGTAAATTAAGAAATTGTCGTGCAAAATTATATACAAAAATGTTTCAAGTTGAACAATTGTTCTGTAACGTGAATTTAATATGAACCGAGCTCTTGTTTTAGGGGCAGGAGAGTAGAATAGATTTTTAAAATATGTGGAGTTGCTCGTTTGTTAACTAATAAATAAGCAATGCTTATGTAGAATAGGTTAAGGCATGAAATAGTAAGAGCTATACCGACGTTGTAGATATTTTATTATTTTAAACAATGTACTCCTCCTATATATATATATATATATATATATATATATATATATATATATAGTTATATATATATATATATATATATATATATATATATTATATATTAATATAATATATTATATATATTATAACATATTAATATAATATATTTTATATATATATATATATATATATATATATATATATATATATATATATATTTATATATATAAAGGAACGAGTACCTTGTTTAAAAATGAAAATAAAATGTATACAACGCCCGGTATGTATACCGTACTATCTACATGCCTTGAGAAAAGTCTGTTTTGCTGTTCCAGTCATTTTAACTTCCCAGTTCAAAAATGCACGTTTTATATCAGTGTATCATTCAAGTATACCTCTTATTGAGTGATATATTCCAAAATTCTTGCACCATCTCCCTTTTCGTCCGTTGATTCTGGAAAGGTGCGTCGAAAGGAGAAAATATAGCTTTACTTAAACCCTTTCTGGAATTCATCACACGAGAGAGAGAGAGAGAGAGAGAGAGAGAGAGAGAGAGAGAGAGAGAGAGAGAGAGAGAGAGAGAGAGAGAGAAAAGAAACACAAGCGATGAAGTGGGTTTCCATTGAAGGGCACACGGGCGGTCTTTCATTTGAAACCCAATCGTCATTATAAAAAAAAAAAAGAGAGAAAAAAAAAAAAGCTCCGTGTGTCGCGCTCCTTGAATGGGTCTTAATCCTTTTCCGAAAAAGTAATCTGAAAGCCAAACGAGATCTTGATTGTGTAACTATTGAGATTTTTTATTTTTTTCTTCCTCTTCTTTAACTCGCCTCCGCCCAAGATGGAGGAAAAAACTTCGAATTCATTTCCTTTTGTTTTTACTTGTGTTTGCGCTCCGAGGAGAGAAAATTCGTTGGAGAGAGAGAGAGAGAGAGAGAGAGAGAGAGAGAGAGAGAGAGAGAGAGAGAGAGAGAGAGTCTCAGAAACAGTTTTTTTTTAATGAAGGACAAGGATTTCATCTATACCCCCTCACCCCTTTTTGAAAATGAAGGTAAACAATTAATTGGTGGCCACGTGGGCTGGGCACGTTCAGATGGGTATAGTAAGGACTTTCTCTACGCATTTTCTGTTGCCTCTTAAAGACAGTGGATTATTGAGTATAAGAAATGCAGGGTTTGAAAGAAAAGCACTGTCTTTTAAGAGAGTTAGAAGGTTGCATACTGAATTTTCAAATATTTTGGAACCCTCCTGGCAGGAGCCTCGGTTAATTCTAATATTTATTCATGCTTGTAAACTAGTTATATATTCTGCTTGTAAATTTGACCGCCATCTTTCTGCAAACCAAAAGAATAAAATCAGCAGTGTATGTGATGCATATCAAGTCGTTGCTGAGGTAATAACACATTACATTTGGCTTTTCCTGACCATAGAGTACTGTCATTAGGATGCAGATTCGTTTGTATGTACCTGCTATGGAAAGTTGGTAAGCAAACGGTTCATCTGTACATTAAACCTTGCTGAATTATATAAAAGAATACAATTAGTTCACAAGAGTAGGTTGTGCATAACCATTCAGTAAAATCTCTCTCTCTCTCTCTCTCTCTCTCTCTCTCTCTCTCTCTCTCAGAGAGAGAGAGAGAGAGAGGCACCTGGTTGTCAATTGAGTGTTGGGGATGCAGTTGGGGCGGAGTTTGAGGGAAAAATGATTGGATTGAATGATCAGTTATCCATTGAGAATGCAGACCACATGAGCCTAATTGAGAAAAACTGAAGGGTCCCGCCGAGACAATCTTTGGTCCTCAAGGTTAGACGGCTCATCTGATATTCGATAGATACTCTGGTTTGTGATGCATCACAATGTGCACATATTTTTATTTGTCTGTGTCATCCATTTCCGTCCTCATATTTCTGTTATTACTTTATTTTGTCAGTCTTCAAAGATTTGTTGTCAAAATCAACAATTGTGAATCATGAAATCAAGGGACTTTGGATCCTACAGATAGAAGGCTTAGGAAGGGGGAAAATCACCTTATTCGGAGATAATAACCTTGACATCACACGCAATAAGACAGGTGTTCACCAGCGGAAGTCAGCTCCGAGCGGGTTGTGAATCCAAAATCATTGTAGATTCATGTGAACTGGAGATGCAGACAGTCTGAACATCATTATAATTGCAATGCAGTGCTTGTTTGCATTTTTGCCAGCCCGAGGTTGATGCATATGTATGTGACAAAGTCGTTTTAAGAATATGAACGTTCGCTATAACCAATGATTTGTCGTGTTGCAGCGAGTGATTGTAAATGTCTCACTTGAAAGGAAGTGATTTCTTTGAAAGTTTCTCACTGAAGGGAAGTGAATCGGCGAAGATCTCTCATTGAAGGATAAAAATGCTGTGAAGATCGTTCACTGAAGGGAAGTAATGCTCTGAAGATCTCTCATTGAAGGGAAGGGCTGCTGTGAAAATCTCTTCTTGAAGGGACTTGATGCTGTGAAATTCCAGGCACTGAATAAACAGCGTATTTTTCTTTGCCTGCCTTACTTGTTGACGGGTTGTATGATGTGATTTTATATTAAAATTTTAAGTTTTTTTTATGTAGAATTTTACATTTTCTTTCATTATCTATAGTGTTTTATATTTATAAATTATGTATTTTTTTTTTTGCATGTGAAAAATTTTAATTCATAAGTCGTTTATATTGGTATATTAATAGAGTATCTTTATCAAACTCCTATTTAAAGTGTGTGTCATAGAGTTGTTAATAATTGGGAATCTTTTGCTACAAGGTAGCTTCTGACATGTGGTACCATAATATTTTAAATGCAGCCTTGCCATTAATGATCTGAAAAATTGTATTGACAAAATGCTTCTAAACAACTGCATTTATAATTCATTCAGTAACAGGATGTTTTATCATATGACTTCTACCTGTATATTGCGACGTATTTTGGCGTCGCGGCGTTCCTTTAAAAGACGAAGCCGGGACTTTATTAAACATTTACTGCATTGTCAGTCATTTGCTGCTTGTCGAGCGGGTGTCTCTTTCACGTTGGTTTTCCAGAGTGTGGGTTGTGGTCCTCATCGGTTAAATTCCGAAATACTGAGTTCATTTTACCATAGGTTTTTTCTCGGTATTATGAAAATGAAGTACAAACCAAAAATCAAAAAGAATTTTATGAAACTAAGATTCTATGAACTTCTTTAAAGGATTCCTGTTCATTTCTTTTTTCTCTCTCTCTCTTTCTTATTCTTCTAAAATAGACAAGAAAATTATTTCAGGTCGCCCGTCCCAATGGCCTTTGCGCTAAAAAGAAAAGGAAAAGGAAAATCTTTGATAGAAAATGAAACTCAAACGTAATCGTCATGAAACTGCCACTTTCTAGATGCGGGGAATCTCCAGCCTTCTAAATAAAAAAGGAAGATATTCAAAATGATTTTGGAAATTTTTCTGAGAGACTAAAGAATGGTCACTGGAGTGTTTATTAATAATTTTTAAATGACCTACAAACTTCAAATGGTCGCTTTCATTATTCCTGTCATTCCTAATTCCGTTTGTGTGTAAAGCTTCTCCCGTCAGATTTGGAATCAGCCTAGGGACAAGACTTAGGTAATATATATAATATATATATATATATATATATATATATATATATATATATACATGTGTGTGTGTGTGTGTGTGTATGTGTGTACAAGGTTGTATGTATATAGAGAGTTATATATATATATATATACATATATATATATATATATATATATATATATATATATATATATATATATGTATATATACACACTTGTGTGTGTGTGTGATTTCTAAGTCGTTAGTAATCGTCTTATTTTCACCATATTCATGAAAATACACAATAGGAAACTGTTGAGCTGTTTACTAGACATTCCACTTGCTTTTCCATATATCCCAGTTCATCACACTCCTCCCCTCCCATTTTATTTTTACGTACCCTAAGTAAGGAAGCACACACGCAGTTGCCCACACGGTTACGTTCAACGGGGGTTAAAGGATGCGCAGGCAAAAGGTTATTGGCCTGACATCTAACCTTTAATGGCATAGAGCACTTAACGCTACAACTTTATCTGAGAAGATCTCTTTGTGAAATGGACTCCGTTGCACGCTTCAGCTTCGTATCCACTTGCCCAATAGCTTCCTGTTTTTGTTAGTTCTGTACCTTGGACGAAATTGTGCAATTCAGTTTGTTTCTGAACAAGGGAAGAACGCTGAAAATATATGTATGTATATTTTTCCCTTCCTGCAAACTCTCATTCTTTTCATTCTTTAATATTTCTAGGTTGATTACACTAAGTAAGAAATTAACCGTTCCATCTCTCTGAATGTGTTTGGTAAATGCAATTTTTTACTTTTTTTTTTACTTAGACCTTGTATTGCAGTCTATCTGACATTATATTCTCTCTCTCTCTCTCTCTCTCTCTCTCTCTCTCTCTCTCACACACACACACACACACACACACGCTTTTTTTTCTCATAAAACTCTCACAGGTACCGTTAATCAAGTGGCGAATAGCTATGTCCAGAAAGGACAAGCAACCACCGTTTTCCTGTTTTAGCGCGATTTTGTTCTAGGTAAGCATCAACCATAAAGTATCAGAAGAGAGCTGAAATACTTTTACAAGTATTTTAATTTTCATTTGCATTCCTAAAAAACAAACAATTGAAGTAGGTTTCAGGAACATGTTTTCTTTGCGTTATTGTTATTATTATTATTTTGTTAGCTTTGGTAATGTTTCTTGGCTATTAATCCAGACTTCCATTACTTTTTGAGATGGAACTCTCATGCATTAATACACAATGACGCTGGTACTTGTACAGATATGTGTGTGAATATACTGTGTATATATATATATATATATATATATATATATATATATATATATATATATATATATATATATAATATATATATATATATAATGTAATATATATGACCCTTGGTGGTCAATTCAGAAGTGTTTTGGTATTGTAGTAAAACTTTTCATGTGCTTTTGTAAGGTTACATGGTTATTTCCGTTTGCTATTTATAGGTATTAAAACAGCAGCTGACATTTTGCAATTATCAATTAACAGGAAGGATTAAGCTTTACTTAAATACTATTTTAGTTTATTTAACAAATTTAGAACTTCCGTCATTTTTGGGCAATTGCAAGCTGTCGCATTGCATTTGTTGATAGTATGTGTGTTTGCCTATATTGATTTACAAACTTTGTATTAATGTGCATATAATGTTTGTGTGTGTATATTACAAAATCTAAAAAGAAACTCGTGTTTAAGGATTATCAGCGGAAGCAAAACGAAGTCGAGGATTTATTTCAAAACGTAAAATGACAGAAATAAAAAAATATATATAACATGTGAGTCAGTGACCTAGTTATATTCTCAGAATAGCTTATGTGTACCGATCCTAAAGGAACGAATGTTCATGGCAATTGGAATGGTTGTGTAATTTCTGTGTTCAACGAATATGTTGCAATGGTCATTTAATATCCGCATTGTAATTA
>NC_089752.1:52641674-52651674 GCF_040412425.1 Macrobrachium rosenbergii | reverse complement strand
TGCAGGTACTCTTTGCTCCAAAGAAATTCTTATTTGACTGTGGCAAGTTGTGTATGAGAGAGCAAAAGTTTTTATCTTTTTATAATTTATTATATGTGCTCCATTTTTATAATGGGCAACTTTGATGGATCTTCAAACACCCATGCTGTCACGTTTTTATCTACTTGTGATGTTGATTAGCTGCCTTGCCTGACAAGCGGGAAACAGGACTTGATCCCACGTGGAAGAAACGCCTTTGATCACGTTTCCTGAAGCAATGAATAAGTACCTGGAGGTTAGGCAACTCTGATGGGTCGCAACCAGGGTAGAGAAATGCAAAAAAAACTTTGAGAACTTGAGGGTTAATTTCATATATACATATATTATATATATATATATATATATATATATATATATATATATATATATATATATATATATATATATATATACACATACACATCTGTATATACACATATACATATATATACCTATATATGTGTATATATATATAATCAAAAAGTCATATATATATATATATATGTACGTATGTATGTATATATATATATATATATATATATATATATATATATATATATATATATATATATATATATATATATATATATATATAGGGAGTTGTTTTCCTTTCATGGCGTTTATCATACATCTCTTTGATGGGGCCAAGTGAAAAGATGAAGAGGGCATCAAGTATGTGCCTCGATAAACCATGCCAAAGGAACCGAAAATCCTTTCGTCTGGTAAAGGAAGCGTTTTTGAGATGGATGACTTCCTGCACGCCTTCCGGTTTCTCTTAAGGACCCCCTAGGATATCTCCTTTCCATTCCTCTCCCTTAGCCAGCTTAACTGGTATATGTGTGCAGAGTTTGATATATACAGTATATACGGTATATATATATATATATATATATATATATATATATATATATATATATATATATATATATGACTATTTATCACATCACCGTGATTCATATACAATCAGAAAGCTACAAACGTCCTTTAATATCCAATTCACTCTACCTCGGAAATAATATATTTTCATATATGTTACCGAAGGAATTTTAGTTGATAATAAGTCCACCGTCCCGTGGGATCGAACCAGCGACGGACGAGGAATCAGGACTACAGTGACGCACTAACGAAATCGGCCACAAGAGAGGTATAAGTGAATAACATCTCCCATCAACTTACCCGTCGAACTCAGGTGTTTTGCGTTTGGAGACGATATCCACCCACCTCTGCCATGTTGACCGTGTAGTGCGTTTGTCGCACGTAGCCATATTATGACTATTTATCACATCACCGTGATTCATATACAATCAGAAAGCTACAAACGTCCTTTAATATCCAATTCACTCTACCTCGGAAATAATATATTTTCATATATGTTACCGAAGGGGAATTTTTAGTTGATAATAAGTCCACCGTCCCGTGGGATCGAACCAGCGACGGACGAGGAATCAGGACTACAGTGACGCACTAACGAAATCGGCCACAAGAGAGGTATAAGTGAATAACATCTCCCATCAACTTACCCGTCGAACTCAGGTATGTATGTATGTATGTATATATATCTATATATATATATATATATATATATATATATATATATATATATATATATATATATATATAATATTATGTGTGTGTGTGTGTGTGTGTGTGTGTGTGTGTGTGTGTGTGTGTGTGTGTGTGAATATCTGTTGCTCGTGCCTGTAATATTTCGTTCCAGTAACTAATATTATTTAATACTCTCTCAAAATATGAAAATTTTGCAGGTTTTATAACCTTGTAATGATAATTGTGAATGTTGATAGGGAAGGTATTACTATTCGCAGTGTAACAATTGCGGTATCATTACCGCCCTGACATTTTTATTTTTAATTTTTTACCATTATAATTGATTCAACCCTATTCAAGAGTCAAGCGATTGAAATATACAGTATATTGACGAAAGATCCTGTGCCAAAATCTCTGAAACGGCAAAGAAGTGAAAATGATTGTTGAAACTCGAAAACGAAAGGAGTGGATTATAATGTGACTGTGTAAGTAGTAGCCTGATTGTTCTCAGTAGTGATATTTTGATATTTTCATTTATTTCCATTAATTAATAACTGCATTATATATCAGTAAGAGAAAGTGTGTCCAGAATTCTATTATTACCACTTTATTCATTTTGTGAAGTAATTCGAATATATTCAATTACTTCATTAAGAACTTTAGCACCACTCACATCGTCTCATAATTTTTATATATAATAAACACGTGGTATTTGAGTAGTAATCAAAACCCGTTTTGAACCCAAAATTTTAATATTTGTTAGAAATGAGAATATGAAATTCTGATTAAGCGGTAAAGAGAGTGTAATATACATTTTTAATTTGTTAAAAGGTGGGTAATATTTGATGACTCATACATTACTCCCTTTTAATAGCAGTGTTAGAAAATCTGTTTTTAGTTGACGGCCACAAATAAGAAAATTGATTGTCCAAACCCATGACTTGGAAAAAAATAGATATGTTTGAAAGTAGGTTTTTAAGTAAAAAAAAAGGGGGGGAGGTTTCAATATACGTCTGCCATGAGTTTTCACTGTCTGCCTCTGGCGCGGTGGTAAATATTGTGCTTCCAAAGAAAGAGATAGAACGAAAAAGGTTTAAAAGAATGAAATATAAAGAAATAAAGTGAACCGGGAGATTCTTATCCTCTTTGCAGGTGGTTTCTTTCTCACTCCGTTTTTTATTTCTCTCTCTCTCTCTCTCTCTCTCTCTCTCTCTCTCTCTCTCTCTCTCTCTCTCTCTCTCTCTTCGTATTTTGTCGTTCGCTGTTAATGGCGACTTTGTATTGTTCTTTATGGATTCTTTGTGGTCCTTTGTCGTCAGTTTTTTGGTGTCAGTGGTGATAATTTCTTTTGTCTGTTCAGGAGACGTCGCTCTTTGTCATGAGGTTATGACTCTCTCTCTCTCTCTCTCTCTCTCTCTCTCTCTCTCTCTCTCTCTCTCTCTCTCTCTCTCTCGACTGAAATGTGGTATTCTGGTATATGTGTTCCTGTTTAATTATAACCTAAATATTTATATTTTTTTTGTTGGTATGGGAACTAAATTGCAACGATGCTTTTTATATTTCCTCACTAGATTATTTTTGCGTAGGTATATATATTTGCATATTTGTATCCGCACTTTGTACATTGACATTTATGGACCTGTGTGAGATGTTTATTCTGCAATTTTCCGTAAATTAAATGTAAATGTATCGTCCACAAATTACTCTTTCCCAAAAGTAAACTATATGAAGTACTTCAAAAGAATATTGCCTTTTTACGTTAGATTTTGCATACATTAACTTTTTTTCTTTATGTCGCTGGATAAATTTACCAGTACACTGGATAGCTGGGCAAGGTTCCCTCTTTGGATATCATTCCTGGCAGAGAGAAATATTCTGACCACCTTCAAAACAGCCTTGGAGTTTTACCATCATATTTTCGAGCAACTTTAAATGGAGCCGTGATTATTTTCAGACCAAGGATGTTGAAGTCATTTTTTTTAGGGGAGAGAGAGAGAGAGAGAGAGAGAGAGAGAGAGAGAGAGATGACTTTGAATACGGAAAAGCTGTTATGAAAAATAATCGGTGTTGATATTTGTTTTTGATAATCATCTTGACTGCATTAAATTATAATTTTGTTTTGTATTCCATATTATGAACCGACAAAGTTTCATTAATTTGTTAGTTGGCTCTTTTGTTATATTTTCATTATGGATGTTACAAGTTAGGTTGTCGTTACACAATGTAGCCTTATCAGTTGAATGGACTTTTTACTTATCAAAGGACATGAAGAAAGACTGCTGTGGATCGAATTGTTTTTGTGAAATATGAACAGCCTTGTAAAAGGTGACACGTTCCCACTTTTACTTAAAATCAAAGTTAGGTTTTTATTTGCACCTCAGCTACTCATCTGCATATTCCTGCAGGTTGCGGACACTGATGATGTGAGCAATACAGTCATAAGTTCTATAGCCTCTTATATTTCCGACGAGATCGATACACAACGCAAACCTCGATCTGCCGAGAAACATGTTCTCGAAACACGAGACTTGTCTGAGCATTCTTTCACCGCTAGTCGCGCGGAATAAGTGAAATATTTGGATCTTGTTAAAATGCCTTAACCAACCTACGGGTATCAGTGAATTCGACGAATTCATTCCTCCCATATTTTCGGAGATGAAGAATAGCCCGAGACTCTAGGCTATGCCAGGCCATTGGTTCTGATGTCATTATTGGCTTTTGTAGTTCAGGGTGCCAAGGTATCAGCTCTGAATAACCTTTTTGACTGTCCACCATTTACAATTATATAAACTAGAGTTCGGGCCTTTTTATCTCTCTATATTCAGAAGATGATGTCACCAATATATTAAGTGTATCTGTTAAAAACTGCCTGGAATGGAATTTGATGATATCTATAAATAAGTGTAGGTTAGTAAGTGAATGTTCATGATATTTGCTTACGTTTACTCACAATTTCAGCGCTATTGTCATTTCTTATTCTTTAGTGTATATGTAAAATATATTTATTCCTTTTGCTCGGTTATATGTGCATACTTATTTCTTATGCACAGTTGATGGGGAATACTAATTCTTCATCATGCATGATTTCAGGTATATATAATTCTTTGCTCATTTGCATGTATAGGTGAATACTATGTCTTTTGCATGATTACAGGTGAACACTCATTGGCAGATGAATACCCATTCCTCATGCACAATTGCCTGTGAACGAAGTTGTAATTAATTCTCATCCTATATCGAACGTTTAATCATGAGTAGAGCTAATCAGTTTCCATCCGTTTTGATGATGTCGTCTAATATCACTGCTTAAGCTTGTTTAATCACTCTGATCTGGGATCGATTCTTGGGCGGGGCTGATACGCATTCTGATATTGATAAACCCGAGATTCTTACTGTTTGTTCTTTGGTCATACCCAATTGACTTTTAGATCATTTGCCTGTTGGCGTGTGTGTGTGTGTCTTCCTAGTGAGCAGCATTATATTGGGCAATGAGTGTAAGATCGATGGAATTCTCTCTCTCTCTCTCTCTCTCTCTCTCTCTCTCTCTCTCTCTCTCTCTCTCTCTCTCTCTCTCTCTCTCTTCAGTATTATGTATGAAAATAGACTTAGTTCCCATCTCATATTGCTTTTGGGTTAAGATTAGATGTGAATTTATATCTTTTTCTGTCTTGGAGTTATATCAGGAGAGGGTATGTGAAAACATACCCTTCATTTGTTGTGACTGTTCATAATTCACGTCCCTGAGCTCTGGGAATCATGGTAGCTCGAGAGAGGAGGAACAAGCTTGATCATGAGCATTTGAATAACCTATTCTGATATAAATTTTTGTATCCGTTTGAGTACAGTTCCCTTTGAATAGATATGTGAGAACTACCTGCCCCTCGGATCACAATTAGAATGTTTCTCTCTCTCTCTCTCTGTCTCTCTCACTTCTCTCTCTCTCTCTGATGTCTCTCATCAAATAATTCTTCACTTTTTTTCTCTCTGATGCTTATAGATAATTTGGCGTTTGGTCGTTAGCTTACCTTTGGAAACCAAGTCTCTGTGTCAGGCCCTCGTCGTCAGCCATGTTTATTTGACACGGACACGCACTTCTTCGACACCCCATCCCCCCTCCCTTCCCCTCCCCCACATCCCGCCCTCTTCTCGCCCTCCCTTTAGGCATTAAGTATATTATATTCAATTATCGGTTCCAGTTGGAAATTTATGGGTCGTTTCGCAGTCTGATAACGGGAAGAAAATGTGCAACTCGTT
This sequence comes from Macrobrachium rosenbergii, assembly GCF_040412425.1. Classification (NCBI taxonomy): domain Eukaryota; kingdom Metazoa; phylum Arthropoda; class Malacostraca; order Decapoda; family Palaemonidae; genus Macrobrachium; species Macrobrachium rosenbergii. The sequence goes on along the minus strand of NC_089752.1, from coordinate 52,645,857 downwards.
TTTTTTTATTGAGACTCGTTTCTTTTTATTTATTTATTATTATTTTTTTGCGTGATAATGATTTAGTTAGAGTTTTATGTCTTTTCATCAAATGCATCAATTTTATTTTTGTGCGACTGGTGATTCAAGTTTATTTTTTATGTAAACCTGAGATCATTATTGTTGAATTAGAGACTTGTACATAATGCGTATATCAGTTTTTAGTAAGTGGTCTGTTTTGGCGTCACCGACCTTAGATTTTTTGACGAATAATGGATAGAACTAGTCAGATATGTAGTGCTTTTTCATGCAATGCGTATCTGGCGAATACGTAACATGGTATTAGTGATAATTTCATCATAGCGGATATGCTGGAATATACTTGCAAGCAATTCTGAACAACTCTCGTTGATTAGTATGTTATCGAAAGAATCATGTGGCGTTGGTCTGTATCTTTGTTTGATGCACTCTCAGTTTTCATAAAGTAATCGCTTATTGATGTTTTGCGTTGAATAGTGTGATTATGACCTGCAGATACCTATCGGTGACTTTGTAAGACGATTAACATCATTATTTTAATCACAAACTTTGTCCATGAAAGAACTGTCGTAATTTTATTAAGTACTGTCATATCATTATGACCTGAGTACTTTCTTATCATTATGACCTGCTGCTGCTCAGTAATGTCTTTGTGAGTGTGACCCACGCATGTAAAGTGGTGACTTCATTGTGTTGTTCCCACCGGTACTCAGTGCTGCTTTTTGACACGTCTGTACGACAGTGTGGCATTAACACTTAACATTGCTCGCTGTTGAATTTATTATTTGTCTTAATGACCCATCTTAGTGAAACTTTTTTCGTGCATGTTGTCATGACCTGTTGCACGTAAGCTGTTAAATAAATAGATGGTGAAATAACTTTGCTTCCACATAGTCGTGGTTTATCTTCATGAATAGGCCAGGCCAGATATTCATGATTACGGGGCACATTATTGTAATTATCACTCAGAAGGCGAAACCCCTTCATAAGGAACGAGCCCACAGGGGCCACTGACTTGACATTCAAGCTTCCGAAGAATATGGTGTTCATTTGAAAGAAGTAACAGAAGGTAATAGAAAATACAGAAAGAAGAGATCAGTTATTATAAAAGAATAAATAAATTAACAAAATAATTAATATAGATAATAATGTAAGTAAATTATGAAATAAAATGCAATTGAGCGCATGCACTCAGACATTCACACGGAAATAATTATAACCTGATAAATTAACAAAATAATTATTAAAGAAAAAATGTAAGTAAATTATAAAATACATTAAGATTGAACGCATGCACCCAGACATACACATGCAAATAATTATAACCTGATGCACTTCTTCATATTTCACACCATGCTATTATATCATATCCTTTGTCATGTTTGTGCTTGTGCAACTTTCCTCTTGAACGTATACTTGATGCATATTAATAAATCACTCGGTCAGACATTTTCCTCGATCAGTTTCCAAAGATTTATGTAAGTAGCGCTTCTGTAAGCTCTTCAGTACTTTGGGAATTAGGCCATAATAGTTACTACTCGTCGAAGAAGTCGAGATGTTATAAAAGGTGAAAGACACATTGCAGTCAGATTTAGGAGCGATCGAATGTTGTTTCTCCCTTTGGACGTGAACAAAGCAACTCGCATATTCCCTTTGACAACGGCTCTCGAAAGCTGCCACGTGGAAGACTTGAAAGAAAAGCTTCTGAGATTTATTACACGGCAAAGACAAGCTTTTTCCCCCCCTTGTATGGTTTTTTCTTCTTTTTTCCTTTTGATTTTTGTTTTGTTTTTTGTTTTTTTGCAGGAGTTGCCAAAGGATCTTTGAGGAAGCAAGAAAGCAATCCTCTTAGTAAACAGTGGCGCTGTATTGATGTGCTAATCCTTTGGGGAGATGGAGAAAGAATCTTCTTTCATGTAAATTTATATATATATATATATATATATATATATATATATATATATATATATATATATATATAATATAATATAATATATATATATATATATATATATATATATATATATATATATATATACATATATATATATCTTTTCAGGAAAGATATATATATATATATATATATATATATATATATATATATATATATATATATATATATATATATATATATATATTCAGGAAAGATATATATATATATATATATATATATATATATATATATATATATATATATATATATATATATATATATATTATATATATATATATATATACATTTGTATACAACAAATGAATATTAGCTGAAAATCTTTTATTTATTATTTTACATTGAAAGAAAAAAAAGTCGACAGTATTCTTGTGTTTTTTCTTCCAGTTATCGAGATTATTTGTTTTTGTCAGTGTAGCGAGATCCAGTGTTGGACTAATATTAGCAGCAGTGCTTAACCACCGAAAAACACTGATAATTATTTGAACATGTACAGCTGTTGTAACTGAAGAGGCTTGGTTTGGCTTGAGTTATAAAGCCGTGTAGAGGAGCCCAAAAAAAACAAGTTAGAAAAGTACGTAACAGAGGCTTGTAAAGGACGGCAAGGAAGTTTTTTCTCTCCTTTGTTGTTCTTTTTTATCAGATGAAAAGTTTTAGGTCTGTGTGGTATAGAAAGACTGCTTAGTTGAACAATTAAAGTCCTCTTGTATTAACGTCCATTTTCCAAAATATCCTTATAAGAAACATTGTAGAGAATAGGTTTGTTAAGGATGACTGGACTCTTTATGGGACAAATTTATATTAAGAATAAGCATATGCATGAGTTATGATCAACAATTAAGTCAGTTGATAGTATATTATAGGCGATTCGATGATGTTAACAGTTTATCAGTTTAATAGAGAGTGAAGCAAGCAAGTTAATTTCCTTAATCTGTAAATATACTGAATAATCAACTCGTTTATTCCCACCATGTAAAATGGAGTCAAGTGACAGGAAGAAGGAAAAAAAAGAGAAATCAAACAAGCTACACACACACACACACACACACACACACACACACACACACACACAGAGCACTGGAGCGGTTATCGAAAACCCATTGAGAAATTATAGAAAAATACATCGGCTAGATTTTAGGCCGTGCTATTATTGGTTCCATGATAGAATTTTTGCGTTGTGGGCAGCATAATGGGTTTTGTTGGGTGGCATTGCGTGGAACCTCGCTAATGCCAAACGTAGAAAGCACGCGGAAGCGAATTTCGTGTTGGGAGCATTTTCGTTTGCGGTGTGTTTGCATTTTTATTTATTTGTGTCCCCACTCGCTTTCGGTTTTCTGTCTCGTGTCGAAGTTCGAATGGAATGGGGTTGATACGAAGATATTTGTGTCGTTATTGAAATACAGTTTATTATGTCGATGGCAATATGAGTCATGATAATCATAGCGGTTGTAATAACGCGGCATGGCAATGTTAGAATGCTGTTTGTGGTTTTGATTCGCCCTTACTTCATATCAGTGGCTGTTCATTGTATGGAATATGTAAAGAATTTACATATGGGATTAAAGATATGTATCTCTGCTCCAGCTTGCTGAACCGACTTCATAATTTATTTTCTTATCTATGTCTTAAATGTCTTATTCAGGCTGAAGTATTATGTTTTCGTTTCCCTTCAAACTTTGCCTAATTGTTGTCTTACGTGATCTTGGCATTTTCATTTTTCGACCCATTAACCTTCTGATTATAGCTATTTGAGCCCCTCTTAGGGACCCTGATTAAGCTATTTAGTTTCCTGTTTGGTTGACAGCTTATCGCCTGGCGTTCGTCCTTGGCAAGCAAATTTTTCCTTTATGGACCCCTTCCTTAAAGACCCCTGAGATTTTGAGACGGCATGTTAGAGTGTTTATAGGTTGCCATGTTAATAGTTACAGTACCCAAACAGCTGGTCAGTGGGAGAGGGAAAGCGAGAGGGAAAGAGATTGATTCTTCAGCGGTGGCCGTTTCCAATGACGGCCCTTTCCAGCGACATCTGGAAAACGGCGTTAGGGTTCCAGCGCTGGAAAACGGGAGTTAGGGTTCCAGTGCCTGTGGGGTCTTCATGTCTCTGGCTTAAGGATGGAAACTTTATAGAGGGATTTAGGATGGTGGCTGGAATGGAAGCAGGTGTCCGCTTTCAGAAGGAAATCAAATTGAGAATAGAAAAGTGTTAGTAAAAGG
>NC_089752.1:52621674-52636674 GCF_040412425.1 Macrobrachium rosenbergii | reverse complement strand
ACAAATTCATAAAATTTGTTTGTGTTGCTTTTATTTCTGAAAAAATTCATGAAATTCCTTTGTGCTGCTTTTATTTCTGCTTATTGGTCTTAAAAAATTCATGAAATTCCTTTGTGCTGCTTTTATCGCTGCTCATTGCTCAACAAATTCATGAAATTCCTTTGTGCTGCTTCTATTCCTACTCATTGCTCCTAACAAATTCATGAAATTCCTTTATGTTGCTTTTATTGCTACTCATTGCTCTCTGTAAATTCATGAAATTCCTTTGTGCTGCTTTTATTACTACTCATTGCTCTTAACAAGTTTATGAAATTCCTTTGTGCTGCTTTTATTACTACTCATTGCTCTTAACAAGTTCATGAAATTCCTTTGTGCTGCTTTTATTACTACTCATTGCTCTTAACAAGTTCATGAAATTCCTTTGTGCTGCTTTTATTACTACCCATTGCTCCTAACAAGTTCATGAAATTCCTTTTTGCTGCTTTTATTACTACTCATTGCTCCTAACAAGTTCATGAAATTCCTTTGTGATGCTTTTATTACTTTATTGCTGCTCATTTCTCATAACTAATTCATGAAATTCGTTTGTGCTGCTTTTAGTACAGTTCATTGCTCTCAACAGATTCATGAAATTTTTCGTGCTGCTTTTATTACTACCCTTTATTTCCTCTCCATTGATCCAGTCTCTCACTCAGTTGTTCAACAACCTCACATGATGAGTCACTAAATGAGAACACAAGCTGCAAATTAATTATTATTTTTTATATTAAGACAGGTAAAAAAATACGAAACGAGAGAATTTTGCTCTGGGTGGAGTAGAGCAGGAAAGCGTGATTAAAAAGTTGATTAATGCTTATGCAAATTTAATTGCACGAAATTACTTTGCAAATTGTTATGTTTTGCCTTGTGTCTATGATTAAAAGCGGGCCCGTGCCGAGGTGCTTTTTTCAGTGATTGCTACCCAGTAGCTTTCTGCTACTTAGTAGTAAGCCGTTGGATGTAATTGTACTGGTAACAAGAACCATAGCAGTAATACCATTAAAGTTAGTAGTATCAGTAATACCGTTTTTGACGTATATTCCGAATTTCATGTGAAGATGTAACGCATTACTAACCTAAATCATTTCTCCTGGTATTTTAATCAATTATTTTAATTTTTGTCGATGTACTTCAGTACTTCCCATTACCTTCTGTTACTTCTTACCAATGAACATCATATTCTTTAGAAGCTTGAATTTTGAGTCAGTGGCCCCTGTGGGCTTGTTCCATATGAATAGGGTTCATCTTCTGAATAATAATAATAATGTAATAATAATAATATTAAAAAGGATGGCTTTATTATGCGAATTTATCTTATACGGTATCTCTTCTGTTTTCCTTATAATTCGCTTTTCAGGCTCAGCGATGTTAGTCAGCAACTGGCCAATATTCTTATTAGAAAATGGATAGTGTGTGGAATGCGGGAAGTCTTTTATTGAAAGACTCGTTCAGAAATCCGTGGAATCGTTCGTCGTCAGGACGGGATTCGGGTTCTACTTCAGGTTGTGGTACTTTCGACATGTTTCAGCCATCTCGTTGGTCATCCTCTGGACGTGGTTGAGAAAGATCTGGGAAAACAGGGGCTTTGGATCGGTATTTATCGGGGGTTCTTGATTGGTGCTGAATTATGATTGGCTGCCCGGGCAGGTCATCTCGGGCGGAGCCTTCTCTCGCATGTTGATGTTCGGGGCTCGTCTTGCGTGCGAACGGCACTGTAGTGCTGGGCAGGACCCACTCTGAGTGGGTCCTGGTGCTGGGGATGAATGGGAGAATTTCGATCCTCAGATGCGGAATTTTGATTCGCTCGTTCGCTGTGGGGGTCGCTCGGTGCAGGTCTCCTGGCGGCCCTGGGGAGGAGAAAGGTTTCCTGCATAATGTTGAGGGTTGGTTTCTCCTTCCCAATGTGCAATGCTTCCAAGAGGCGCAGGTGGCGGTGGTCCGTAGCTCGGTCAGTTATTTCCATATTCGTGATTATCTCTTTTCTCGCAATTCTCTGGTTATGGGCGGTCCTGGCATGGTTAAAGATGGCCGAACTACGGAGATGAACCCTATTCACAGGGGCCACTGACTTGAAATTCAAACTTCCAAAGAATATGTTGTTCGTTAGAAAGAAGTAACAGAAAGAGATCAGTTATTAGAAAAGAAATAATAATAATAATAATAATAATAATAATAATAATAATAATCCTTTGTTTCTGTGATGCCAGTGTTATACAAACAAGTCCAACCGTAGTCCATTATGATGTCATTGTTATTAATGCCGGAAATTGAATTTGATGCCGTCCATTTATGGATTTATTGCACGCCCTGGAGATATTGCATTACCCATGCTTAATGCAGTTTTTTGGGGGGAACTTAATATTTTAACCCAGTTCGTTAATTGCACCATTGTTCTCTCCCTCTTCGGTTTTTAATGAATATCAATCAAGGATTCTTTTGCGTATCCGGTTACCAGTAAACAGCTAATTACAATGGCTCTCGCGGGAAATTTTATTTCGACGTTATGGTGATGTGTGATTAATTGAAGTCGAAGGCAATATACTTACGTATATTTCCATTTCTGAGAGTCTTTTATCATTCTGGCTCCCCCTAAGTTTAGGTTGGGGACTTCTTATTTTCTCTGTCCATTAAAAACTTTTCCATGTCGTCGTTGTTATTATCATAAGTGCTTTGCCGCGGCGTTGATGATGTTGTCATTTGTTTTGGCGTTGTTATTATTATTGTTGTTGTTGATTTTGTTGTTTTACCCTGCTATACGATCTTCCCATTTATTTTTTTTTCTCATCTGCGTTCGATCGACGAACCGAGTAAGGAAAAATGATAGTTCGTAAGAAGATTATAGAAATATCTCTTTTTTTTGCCCAAGTTTTTGTGTTCACCAAAAACTTGGGTAAAGAAAAAAATAGGATATTTCTATAAATCTGCCTGAACCATGTGGTCTTAGAAAGACAGAGGAAGGAAGAGAGAAAGATAAAAGGAAATAACTGACTCAGTGAACAGAAGTCTGTCAAATTGTATCATTCGAATTTTTAGAAATTGTGAAAAGTACTAAGTAGCTGGAACAAGAGACTGAATTTTCCCCATATAATTGAAAAAAGAAATATCTCTCAACATCATGTGGCTGGAAGGAGAGTTTGAATTTTCTGCATGTAATTAAAAAAAGGAAAATCTCTCTCTCTCTCTCTCTCTCTCTCTCTCTCTCTCTCTCTCCTCTCTCTCTAACATCATATATTGGAAGGAGAGCTTGAATTTTCCGCATGTAATTGAAAAAGGAAAATCTCTCTCTCTCTCTCTAGAGCTCCTCTCTCTGTAATTGAAAAGGAAATCATTTCTCTCCATTTTCACCTTGTCTAGCGTTTCACTTAACGATGCATTAACATACCCTCTCCATTCTTGTTATTTGATCTGGACACTTTATCCTCTTTCTCTTTTTGCCTCGGGGGTTTATTTTCTCCTAATCAAGACGACTGCTTTTATTCAGCTCTTTCCTTTCCCTAATATTACCGGATTTCTTTTTATCACTCTCTCTCTCTCTCTCTCTCTCTCTCTCTCTCCCTCCTCGTTTTTCTCCTTTCGGTGGTTTCATCTCAATTATTTTGACGATTTTTCCCATTTACTTGTTTTGCGAGTCTTTTGTTTCCTTCGGCCCCAATTTTGCATAATTTGTCTAATGATGTATTGCTTTTTCCTTCTCGATCCTTGGAGGGATTTTATATGTGTCTGATAAGTATGTATATTCTTTGTTTCGTTAAGAATATGTAGCATTTTTCGTGATTTACTTACTTGTTGTTTACGTCTGTTATTTGTTTTTTCTTCGTTTTACTTTTACAATTTTGCTTGTTGCTTCTTTGGTTCACGTAATTTCGTCCACGTGTATTAGCCGTCTCTCTCTCTCTCTCTCTCTCTCTCTCTCTCTCTCTCTCTCTCTCTCTCTCTCTGTGCATTAAACTTCATGTGGCTGGAAGTAGAGCTAATTTGACATTGTATTGGAAAAAGCAAATTTCTCTCTCTCTCTCTCTCTCTCTCCTCTCTCTCTCTCTCTCTCTCTCTCTCTCTCTCTCTCTCTCTTTACTTGCTGCGTTCTCGATGTGGGATGGTGACCAGAGGTAATGGATTATTCACAAAGGGGAGACTGTGGCAGAAGACAGGTCATTGGGAAAATGGTTTTTCGTTTTTAATCATTTGTGAGGGCACTTGAAGTTTGCCATTAGTCTGTCCATTATTGTAAGTAGCTTCATTCGAGACTTTTCCTTTCGAGTTTTCTTAGCCATTTTCTTTATGTGTTTGTGTGTATACACACACACACACACACATATATATATATATATATATATATATATATATATATATATATATATATAGTATATACACACACACACTACACATACTATGTGTATGTATGTGTGTATATATGCGTGTATAATATATATGATGTGCGTGTGTACGTGTGTATATTTATATAATTAAATCACGTTTTTTAAATCACATTTCTCTCAAAGGTTAACCTGCATAAAAAGAGAGAGAGAGAGAGAGAGAGAGAGAGAGAGAGAGAGAGAGAGAGAGAGAGAGAGAGAATGATAAAGTCAAGGCTATCGGCCATATTTTGGCGTCAAAATTCGTGTTTGGGTGTAATGAATTCTCACTTGCTATCAAGTCGACGGTAACTGTCAGGGAACATGTCAATCAAGCACATGATTTAGCCTCACATATAAGGAAGAGTAAATATTGAAGGAATCTCTCTCTCTCTCTCTCTCTCTCTCTCTCTCTCTCTCTCTCTCTCTCTCTCTCTCTCTCTCTCTGGTTATAACTTGGTTGTAACTTAGCAGTGTTTCTGTTACTTTTTTCATTATTTTTTTTGTATTAATAATAATAATAATAATAATAATAATAATAATGTCGTTATTATTATTATTATTATTATTATTATTATTATTATTATTATTATTATTATTATTATTACAAAAAGAATCATTATAGTATAAGTAAAAACGTGGTTACGGTTAACCAAAGAGACAGTGATAATCCTACCTGAGAGAGAGAGAGAGAGAGAGAGAGAGAGAGAGAGAGAGAGAGAGAGAGAGAGAGAGAGAGAGAGAGAGAGAGAATTTCTGTAATATTTGCTTTTGTTGACTCAGCATCCAGAATGGAGAAGGGCAGAGGCCTGTAGCATTCTCATCGTAAAAGACTTAGAACCGGGTAGCTAACACCTTTTGGAGCCATCCTACCTCAATGGAAAACTGCCTGCGGTGACAGATACTGATACGATTATTATGAGTTTTATCTTCCATTTTACTTATTATATAAGTATATGCAATTGTTTTATTAGCATTCCTGATGACGTGTTATTGTACCAGGTCGCGAAAAGGAGTATGTCTGCTTTGCACAACTTTGTTGTCAAACGAAGACATCCGACTAGGTCATCAAGGTCATCCTTGAAGTAACTTAAGGGTGAAATTGAGGTCACTCCATCAGGTTTTGGAGCTGTATATAGCTGATCTTTATTAAATAAGGTCAATACATGCTTATTCTTATGGTTAAGAAACATTTTTAATCATGTTGAATCATTTTCCAGCTGTAAAGCTTTTTATTAACCTTATAAAATAATGGGGACTCCATTTATGTAATTGTATATTGTTTTTGCAGAGTTTCTGTCTTTGCAAATTATGTTTATCTTTGTTCAATTTATGTTGCAGTTAATTTGTGACCAAAATCATATTCCATTTTAGCTTTGGTAAGCTATTGTGAAATAATATTAACTAAGTCACAGTGAATTTAACATAATTAAATAATACATGTGCTTCATGTTTTAAATACCCCATTACGTAGTACAATCTTGAAACTTTAAAATATGTACGGTTATGTAAAAGGTCAAGGAAGGTTGTAGTTACCTGCTTAGCGATGGTATAGGAAAGGTTGTGGTAGTTTCTTGCTTAGCTATGGTATAGTAAAGTCGTAGCGGTCTCCTGCTTCGCGATGGTTTAGAAAAGATTGTTGTAGTCTCCTTCTTCGTGATGGTTTAGTAAAGGTTGTAGTAGTCTCCTGCTTCATAATGGTATTGTAAGGATTGGTAGTCTCCTGCTTAGCGATGGTCTAGTAAAGATTGTAGTCTCCTTCTTAGTGATGGTTTAGTAAAGGTTGCAGTAGTCTCCTGCTTAGCGATGGTTTAGTAAAGATTGTAGTCTCCTTCTTAGTGATGGTTTAGTGAAGATTGTAGTAGTCCTGCTTTGCGATGGTTTAGTAAAGATTGTAGTATCCTTAGTGATGGTTTAGTAAAGATTGTAGTAGTCCTGCTTTACGATGGTTTATCAAAGGCAGTAGACTCCCGCTTAGCGATAGTTTAGTAAGGTTGTAGTTTTCTGTTCAGCGATGGTTTAGTAAAGGGTTGTAGTCTTCTGTTTAGCAGTGGCTCAGTAAAGGTTGCAGTAGTGTCCCGCTGAGCGATACCCTCGGCTCCCGTGTTGGGTCCGTGGGCGTTTTCCAGGAAGAGTTTCGCCTTGTCATCTTTATCGTTCTCTTGATCGCGGCCGTTTACCTGCTCTTCGTTATTTATGTTCCAGTAGTCGTGATCATCAGGGTTTGCAGGAGATTTTTTTTCCCTTTGTGTGTGTGTGTGTGTGTGTGTGTGTGTGTGTGTGTGTTTTCATACCTGTCGGACGGTCGTTCTGCACATCTTTGCGAACAAGTGCAGGTCTAATTAAGTTCTTCATATTGTATTGCAGACCTTAGGGTTAAGCATTATTGCTGGAAATTTTACGCTGAGGATGGTGCGTCTTCAGAAGGACTTTACCCCTTTTTTTTTTTCACCCTTTATTTTTATTGTGGCAATTCAGTGTTCACAGACTTCAGAGGAACTGCATTCGAAATTTATATGTAAGAAAGGACTTCTACTTAACTAAGTGTTTATTTGCTTTGAATTAAAGATAAAGTATGGTGTTGCTGAAGCCTTTCCAGAGGTTTGTGTTTATTTATGTATTTATTTATTTATTTATTTACTTGTCAGCTATAAATTCCGCATCACACTACATCAAGTAATCCATACGTCACAAGACCGTAACTCACACCATTGCAGAAGAACGATAATTTATGTTTCCTGCGCTTTATTTTGTGTGATTTCTTCGGCGACATCAGGATTTTATGGCACGGTTATTGACATCCATTATCTCGAGCCGCTTGTCGTTGTCACAGACCTCGTTAATATTCCCGGCGGTGCATTCTTTGGCCCCGAAATTACAAAGTTTCCGACGCCGAGGATTTTCAACAACAATTTTGGCGAGTTTTGGATAACGTTTACGTTCTCTCCTTCATGGAAACCCGTTGCTACCTCACCCATGATTAGCATGCATGTTTTTGCAGTTTTATATTACTTCCTCCTCCTCCTCCTCCTCCTCCTCCTCCTCCTCCTCCTCCTCCTCCTCCTCCTCCTCCTGAGATTAGATGATTGGGATTCATTATACACGCCTTCTAATTTGGTCCCATTGTTTTTAGTATGAAAATATCATTGATGGATGGAAAGTGGCGGCAGCGCAGCAACGATTTTGAAGCGGAATTTGTATACGTCGTTATTTCACCTTGTAATTTTCTTTCTTCTGGTCTATTACGTGTGTTGCGTCGCGTAATCTTTGCAATGATGTAATGCAAAATGTAATAAACATCTTGGAAAAATATGCTGACGATCTAGGCTCACATTTCTGTACTTACCGCGCTTGTGCCATGTGTCCTTGCATGTTTCAATATACGTTCATTACAGATGTGTATGTATGCATGTATGTATATAATTATATAAATATATATTTTTTTTATTTATTTAATTGAAGGTAGATAAATATGATTGCGTTGATAAAGTTAAGAATGACTTATATCTATGCTTACTACTGTACTTATTATTCTGCAGAAATCGTGTTGTCTAGTGAAAATTTTTGTTCGTTGTAGTGTATTACCTTTTTGTTCCTCCAGTATTTTCCTTCGGTTTGGCAGTTTTTTATGCCTTCTTATTTAATGTTATTTAGTCATTTGTATTGCGCAAGTAAATATAGTGAACAAGCTTTTCTGATTAATCTCTGACGAGTGTTTTTCTGAAGATTGCGCTGTTTTAATCTTAGGTCGCAGAAAATCATTTTTAAACACTTCATTTTTAAAGACTCTCTCTAAATTGTACATTGTACTGTTTTATCAAAGTACACGGAAAATCCTTTTAAAGACAAGTCATTTTTTAGTTCTGCCACTTCCAAGTAAGTTAACGACCAGCTGGCCAGGATGCTTGCAAACTATGCTGCACGACTACAGCTGCTTAGGAGCTGAAGAGTTGATTATGAAGTGTGAACATCGTCCGTCTCTCTCTTATTGCGGGGTTGTATTTCCCTCTGTAATATCGGCCGAATTAAATATTCACGGTGTAGTTTTTGGCTTGAATAGTGGGCCCCCGTCACGAGAACTTTTGGTCCTTCCTTCCTTTCCTTGCTTGGTAATTGCAAGGGCTGAAATGTGATATATGGGCCTTGCGTGACTATTACTGCAATTTGCAGTACGTCTAAATGATAATGTCAAATCTGCAGAGAGAGAGAGAGGGAGAGAGAGAGATTCAAACACTGCAAATCGGTGTCTTTGTTTCGAATTGCAGTAGCACATGTGTTTTACTTGTCCAGTAATTTTCATGTATTTTTCTCAAACTTTTGCATCTTATCAGCTACTACATACACACCTTGTTTATACTGAGGTTTTTAAATTACTGCAGTTTGTAGCTCGTGGTGTGATATCTTTATCATCATGTGTGATCTTAAAAGGAATTGATGTCATAACATGTATATTACCTTAGGTTTTTCGGTTATATCATTTCCAAATTCTGTAATTACAAATATCAGAGTTATTCGAAAGTGAAATTCGGTGTTAGTTAAGGCTGTCATTTCCTACAATGTAGGAATTTACTTACTGTCACTTGTTACCATCATCTACAGAGCTAATTATTACTTTTGCACAAACTTGAATCATGCATATTTTCTTTCTTAGGTTATGAAGATGTATACAGAATAGTCTTCGTATAATAGCAGGCAAGCAGAGGATGTATTAATGTATAATTTAATCATGTCGTTGCAGTGTGCAGGTATGCATGTAATATGTACATACAAAGAGACGCCTCAAAAAAACTAATATTTTCTTAAAAGAGTATGAACGACTGACTTTTCACTTACGATTTATTAAAGACCCATTTTAAAGCCACGTAGTGTTCCATATTTCCAGCGGCCGTCAATCATATTAAAAAAAACAGGTATAACAACTCCGTTTACCTGTACCGCTTTATCTTTTAGCAACGTTGCCCTGTGTTCCTTGTGTTCCATGCACCCTGTCTTCTGGCTGACCTCCTCCCAGCCCCCTCCCTTGGGGCCCACTCCTTTCGAACTGACATAAATAATAGACATTGTTAGTTTTAGCTATCGTTGAGTGTCGATAAAGCAACACGCGTGATGGTTTCCATATCGATTTCGTTTGACAACGGGAGTGATACAGTTGTATTTTAGTCGTACGGTGCTGTATTGAACCTTTGGCCGAATCTCGAAATAAAGTGCTTTTACTATTTTGTTGGGGGGACGGAATTTAGGTATGTACTTGTTTTATTTTGTTTTTTGTTTTTTTCTGCATTAATTCAAAAATACCATATATATGATTTATATATACATAAATATTTATATTTATACATATATACATTACATATGTGTATATATATATATATATATATATATATATATATATATATATATATATATATATATATATATATATTATATACATATATTGTAATGTTTACGCTCGTATTTTTATCATAAATGTTTTAAGGTAACGTTAACGTCGTTAAAATATCATAAATATACCATGAAAGCATTAATAGACAAACCTAATATTGCATGCTCTATATATATATTTGAAGAACGTAGACTTACATTCATCGAATAAGTTGATTACGTCAACTTATTCACGTTCCAGAGAATTTGTTTTTCTTTTGTCAACCGATGCAATTTATATTGTTGTAAATGTATTCTGCTAGACTCTGGGTTTGAATGTGCATGCGTATTTTGGTCTGACCAGTAAGAAAAGCCTCATGAATGATGGATCATGGCATTCCGTGCTTAGAAGATTAGTTGTGTGTATGACTTTAGTTTTGGGAGTTGCATTAGTGGAAGTGATTCCTGAAAGCAGAGGAGGGTAATAAACACACACATACACACACACACACACACACACACACACACACACACACACATATATATATATATATATATATATATATATATATATATATATATATATATATATATATATATATATATATATATATATATATACACACTGAAAAATTACAAAAATATACACGTGATTTCCCAGCTTTGTGGCCCAAAGATGTGTTAACTACACGAAAGTACTTGACACTCGTTTTTCGTTTAGGTACTGTTCATATACCTCATATTCAAGATCATATTGTGTACGGAATAATTCCTCTCTCTTCTCTTCTCTTCTTCTTTCTTCTTTCTTTTCTTTCTCTCTCTCTCTCTCTCAAGTGTCGTTTTATATATTCAGAAGCTACACGATATATTTTACAAAACTTGCATGACAGACTTTTCTAGAGATGAGAACTAATCCCCATGAAGCTTATCGTCAGTATTATTTTAATCCAGCATTACTGTTTATTGTTGTACTGGAATTAAAGCTTCCCAGAACAATTGTGTTTTTTTATGAGATCTCCGCTGCTTTAAAGGACAATTGGAATCCTTTTGGTAAAAAATCCGTTTAGTGCATGATGCTCTTAGCGAGGGAATTAGAATTTTTCCCACCGTGTATAAAATGTCCACTGGGCTATTTCTGTGAAATTAAAATCGAAATTTTTGAAATTACTGGAATTACATTTTGAGAGAGAGAGAGAGAGAGAGAGAGAGAGAGAGAGAGAGAGAGAGAGAGAGAGAGAGAGAATATGTTTGTTTTCCCCACGAAGAGAAGTGTAAGGTCATAATCCGGATCGTAAGAATTGAAAGGGTCAAATAATCATTCTTCATGGGGAGGGGATGAATGTCGCCCTTAAGTAGGACTAGTCGATTAACTTGTCTTGGGTAGGATTATATTATTTAGGTTTTTATTTAGAATATAAAAGAGTAATGCGCATATGATATGTCATTATTATATATATATATATATATATATATATATATATATATATATATATATATATATATGTGTGTGTGTGTGTGTGTGTGTGTGTGTGTGTGTGTCACTTATACGTTGTTACTCTTTTTATATTCACAAATATTAAGCTACAAAATATCGTTTAATATCGAATTCTCCGTACTTTGGTAATAACTCAGACCCAAGGGAAATTATAATTGATAAGTGCTTCTCAGGGTATTGTGAATTCGATATTAACGATATTTGTGCTATATATATGCATATGTGTGTGTGTGTATCACATCACCACAGGTGAAAAAATGAGAGATTGGTAATACTTCCTAACCGGTTTCAGCTTTATTTCCAAGCCATTGACAGAGCACTGGTACATAGTGGTAAAAATGACACACCTGACATAAGTCAAAGGGGAAGCGATGACTGAACTCATTAGTGCTCTTGGTAGAAATCATGTCCCTATCCCTTTATGGAATTTAGAAGTCATGGCAGTTACTTTATTTATTTTCTCAAGTCAAAAAACCATGAGTTCTTTGACATAATTTCCAAGGTACTACTCAAAAGGCTATCCAAGGAATTTCACTAAGCTTAGCTAAAAATGCCAACGAATGTTCAAAGACAGTTTCTCTTCTTTTAGACTGGACGTGATCCTGATTCTGCCATGGGCAGTACCAGTCTCTAATACTTTCGTGGCTATTAGGATATTTTTATATAATAAGACCTTAATAGGAATTTTTATTGTTAAAGTGTATGTTTATTTAAATTGTGTAGGAAAATTTTGGGATACTTAGCTTTCACAAGGTTGTAGGTTTGGCTGGGGGATCCTGCCAGCCGCCCTTTCGATTTTGGGGTTTGTTCATAATTTAGGTTTACACCGATTCATTCCAGTTTGGATCATCATTGGTTACTACCCATCGTTCGAGTATAAAAATAAACTACAGAATATCAGTTTTTTTTTTTCATGCAAGAAGAACATTCCTCTCTTTCCTCTGTTTTAAAACCTGAAACTAATCATGTCCAAAAATTACTTTTTCATAGATATTTCCTTTGGAACATCAAACAGTCGGACTAAATGACGTATGCATGTCGACTTTGGGTCTAACACCTGGATTTCGCCGAATTGCCATAAGCCTGGGAAGCAAGACTCAGTCTTTACATTCCTTTCAAATACTGCCTGTTTTGGCCGATACTTTCGCATATCATCAGTGTCCTCTTAACAGGGTTGTGTAAATTTATAAAACGAGAGAAAAGAAAATTAAAAAGCGTATCAGTGATACCCCAGCTCTCAATAAATATTGACTTGATTCGGGGAGCTTTATTTTGGCAGGGTCATTTGATATGAATGTCGACCGCCATGTATCATATACACACATTGGAATTCCGCCATAATACACCGGGACATTTTCCGTTTTGTGTTTTTGCCACATTAAAGTTGATGTGTGTGAAATTATTTAGCTCGGCGAGGGTATCCCAGTACGGACGATTTTGTATCTCCAAATGAGATCGTTATTGCTCGTAACGGGAGATGATTTTGGGTCGAACGGTTTTATATCAATCGTGATCAATGACTTGTTCCACTTTTCGTGATGGCGGTTCGGTTTTGTGGGTACGTCGTTTTAGGAGGCTCTGCTTGTGATCTTTACTTAGAAGGTTTTCGATGGCTGGAACATGTTTTTACCCTCAAGGTTATGTGGCAGTGGTAATGTAACTCTTCATGTATGTGCTCCTCTCTTCACATAAATAATGTAAACAACCTTGCAGTAGTAGGTTTTAAGAGTAAAATATTTGTAAGGGAGAATGCATGGATACGTTTCAAATAATTCATATTTAAATCTGAATAATCCTAGATTGGAACCAAACATTCATCTTTTGGGGTGAGTTTTAAAGCAAATTATTAGTTCTCTCTCTCTCTCTCTCTCTCTCTCTCTCTCCCCTCTCTCTCTCTCTCTCTCTCTCTCTCTCTCTCATACACACGTACACACACACACACACACACACACACACACACACACACACACACACACACCACCCGATATTTCTTCACGTTCAGCTCTGTTTTACACAGCGGAAATATGTTCGCTGAATTTTTTTGCAGCCTCATAAAGCCATAGCTTGCGTTTCAATAATAGCATTCAAACTATGCATTAGAAGTCGTTTGTTTTAAAAACCAGTAATTCAATACAGCTATACGGACTTGCGTCCCTGCTGGATAATATGCTCGTATACCTCTGTTAGGGAAAATGAATTTCTCATGTAATTTAGTTCCCAGAATTGTATGAAATGTCAAAAAAAAAAAAATGGGGCTGTACTGCCTTTCTGCCCCGTCTCTTCTCTCTCTCTCTCTCTCTTCTCTCTCTCTCTCTCTCGTAGCTGCAAATTTTATTTGTTGGGATGTAAGCCGAAAGTTTTGAAATACAATGTATCTCTTTTCGTGTGTTGGGAGAGTTTGCTGTCAGTATTATGATATTATGATTGAACCTGCTAATTTGTAGGTTAGATGAATGTAATGTTTTGGTACACTTATTAGGTTCTATTTTGTTGGAAATCATTTTAGTGATATAACTATCTGTGGGCATTTCCCGTAGCTGTTAAACCATTATATGGAACCATCGTATGAGTTCTTATCAGCAACTAACTTGAGTCGGAAAAGAGAGAGGAAAAACTGCGACCGTATTGGCATTGCAAATCACTTCCTTTTTATCGAGACATTATCCCTTTGTAAACTGGCCTCGTTTATCGTGAGTTTGTTGGGCGGTAAAGACCCACGGAACACCCGATCGCCGGCCATTAAGCTGTAGACAGATGACATCCTGCGTTTATGGAGATGCTTACAATGCTTTATTACCCCGCGGTGATTGCCGCTCGAATGTCGCTGTTATGCGTGTAATTGTAATGTTTCGATACGGTTTATCTGGCCGTTATTATGACATCTGCGAGATGGACGGGAGCGAATGCCTTCGGCGCTTTCGGTTTCTCGGTTGGATTTGTTCCCGTCGCGCAGTTCGACTTCGCTTGATGACTGGGAAGCTGCGCTGTTTCACTTTATTGTTGGTGCGACTTGATGATGTCTTATTCTGTGCGAAACTGGGCTTCTTATTGTGGAATGGAAAGGGAATGAGAGAGAGAGAGAGAGAGAGAGAGAGAGAGAGAGAGAGAGAATGGCAGGACGAGACTTCTGTGGGATTTTGTCCTGTTCCTTAGGAATCGGAACCCACAAAGTCAAATTGAGAATAGAAAGGTGTTTTCGAGAGAGAGAGAGAGAGAGAGAGAGAGAGAGAGAGAGAGAGAGAGAGAGAGAGAGAGAGAGAGAGAGGTGGATTAGGGATTATACAATCTAGGATACTATGGTAGAGGTAAATAAGTATTGTAAATATGGAAATTAAGGTTAAAAAATTACGACTGATTATTTATTTACTAGGTAGATGCAGCTATCACACATGATGAGTTTCAGATTGTGATGTCTTCAAATCTATATGTTTACATAAAACTCACATACTTTTTTTTTATTCCAGGTATGTTCACTTCATCTTGTATCGTCAGCGGCGTCTGTCTGGTAACGTACATAACCTGTCAAAAAATGTATGTACATAATATGTGTACGTGTGTATGCCCGTATTACATCAGCATCTCTCGCATTTGAGGTATGCGCTGTTGAAACCAGTGTTCCAAATTATAAATCATTTTCGTCATGCTGATTTATTATTTACAGGGATAAAGATAGCTTTACCGTTAATTGCCATACTGGAATTTGCCGCATCATTATTGCCATGTAGAGAATTATTCATGCATTTACATTAGCTC
>NC_089752.1:52609174-52616674 GCF_040412425.1 Macrobrachium rosenbergii | reverse complement strand
TGTGTTATAAGGATGAAAGCATAGATCAGATTTACCCGTGATTTTTTGTTTTAAGATTCATCATAGCATAATGATGTGGGAAACACAGTAACCGTGAAAGTTTATAGTAGAGTAAGGTGAAGAGTATACAATAGATTTTGCCTCTTTTATTTTTAATGCTTATTCATATACTTATGACGGTAATTTTTTCAAAATGTTAGATTCCGGTAATATTATCCTTTTCTAGCAAACACGGCCACTTCTTCAGGGGACTATCGAACAAGCTCATTGTTTTGAATCGTCAGTGAGCGTACATAAATATTAGAATATTACGTATTCATTTAAGTACATTCATTAATTTACGTATATTTCATGTAGTTTTATATTAGAAGGGAGAAGTGGGTTCCATATTTTTCTAATTTAGTAGTTTTTTATTCTGATGAAATATGGATCTGTTTTAGTGGTACTTTTATTATTGTGGTTGGTTAGTATAGATATTTTTTCTTGGTAGAACACTTATATTATTTTAATTTAAAAGAAGTCGGTGTCACTGACAGGTTTTCGAAATTATTCTATCGTGTGTTGGTATATTTACTTGAAAGCAGTTATGGTGGGATTTCACTTTGTTAAAATGATTGTAGTCAGTTATATTTATTTTCTCAGTGATTTGGGTACTTTCATGAAACTATCGAACAATATACCTAGTAATGAGGTGTAGTTGAGTAAAAAGTCAGAATTAACATAACTTCATGAATATTCATGTAACTCAGTGACTCTATTAATCTTCAAGTTTCTTCCTTTTAGTGATTATTAATTTTTCTCTCCTTTTAGTTTTCTAAAGAAAACTATTGCGTCGGCTTTGTCTGTCCGTCCGCACTTTATTCTGTCCATTTTTTTCTGTCCGCCCTCAGATCTTAAAAACTACTGAGGCTAGAGGGCTGCAAATTGGTGTATTGATCGTCCACCCTCCAATCATCAAGCATACCAAATTGTAGCCCTGTAGCCTCACTAGTTTTTGTTTTGTTTAAGGTTAAAGTTAACCATAACTGTCCTTCTGGCAACGATATAGGGCAGGCCACCACCAGGCCGTAGTTAAAGCTTCATGGGCCACGGCCCATACAGCATCGTAGCGGCTAGATCACCAAAAGATGGGTCTATTTTCGGTGGCCTTGATTATGCGCTGTACAGGAAACCCGATTGCACCGAAGAAACTGCGGCGCATTTATTACTTGTTCTTTTACTTCGTTGCTTTTTACAGGGACTTATAACAATGTAGCTCAACGTGTGTTTTGCAAATAGCTTTTGTTTTTAGTTTAATTATTGCAGAAGTAAATAAGATTTAAAATTTCATCCCAATAAAAGTGGAAATTTTTGCGACCCAGGGCGACGACATGAAATGATGGCGCAAACATACGAGCACGCCGTTTACCGCATGATATTAGCATTCTTTGTCGGCGCACGGTGGCAGGCCATCGGGGCTGCTGCTACGGATCGCCCGGCGCGTTTTCGTGATTTGAGACATTTTTCGCATTCATACTCACATCGTAATCGCATGCCTCGTTCGTATTAAGGGTAAACAAAGTTGATTAAGTCATGCACTGCCCGCTGTTGCGGTGCCATGTTCTTTCATTTTATTCCTCTTCCTCCTCCTCCTCCTCCTCCTCCTCCTCCTCCTCCTCCTCCTCCTCCTCCTCCTCCTCCTCCTCCTCCTCCAACAACAACAACCCGAAGTTTTATTTTTTAATTTGTTTCTGCACATAATTGGAAGGGGATCCACGAAGGTCGAAATTCACTTGTCTCTTAAAAAGAGAAGTGATAAAGGAACTTTTTAGAATAAGATTGATAATCACAGGTATTTCGTCCCGCGTTACCGTATGAGAGTAACACGTTCCTTATGCTATTGGGCGTCCGATCAACGAAGTTCAGTGCTTGGAGGGGTAACCACTAAGAAAAAAATTAAATATATTCATGTGAGTGTGTGTTTGTATGTGTATAATTATACAAACTGGGATTGTGGTAAGCGGTGAAAGAGCTGTTTACTAACGTAACCATCTAGGTTGCTCTATTAGTTATCACTATTATGTTGATTTTGTGTTTATTTAATTACCTTTGAATGACTGCAGTCACTTTTAGCCACTTTTCTTCTTTTAGCTAAGCTAGCCTTACAATTGAAATAATTTTATATATCAGTAATAAGAAAAGTAGCAGCGACATTTAAAATAGGTCGGGGTGAAAACAGCTGCATAATTTGTTCAACAACTGTAGCTCCAGTTTTTAAGAGATTTTTATGTGGAGGAACTTTCTTGCGCTTGATAAAGTGAGTTTGGATACGTGTTTGTGTTTGTGTGTATTCGTTAAGCACGTATTGCGTAAACTTTTGAAGGGGGCAGTAGCAGACGTCCCCCCCCTTTGAAATTGGAGCCCCCGAGGGCGCTTTTCATCGTAGATTATCCTCCTCCTTCCACCCTCTGAGGGGTCTTTCACGCAAGTTTGCCCTTTCTCGTTACACGTTGGAGATGAGCGGATGGAGGAGGAGGAGGAGGAGGAAGAGGAGGAGAGGTAGGGGTGAGAGGCAGAGAGAAGGCTTAAGGAGGAGATAGGTGTAAGGAGGGCGACTCTGAAGACGATCTGCACAGAGAGAGAGAGAGAGAGAGAGAGAGAGAGAGAGAGAGAATATTCTGCGAATACATTCCCAACCTAATGCTCACTTGAGTCAATTTCTCGAGATTACTTGGTGATGTAATCCGCGTGTCATTTCACGCCCTCTCGATTTCTTAACCTACCTCTCGCCCAAACCTCCCCCTACCACCTTCCCCCTTTCCAAACTCCCCTCCCACTTCCCTCCTAGGGCATCCTCATCCTCGTCCAGCGATAGGACCCCCCCGTCTTCCTCCACTTCTCGATCTCCTACTCGTACACCGTCCCTCCGCCTCCATTACAGTGAATAAGCTATCTTTGTGTAGACATAAAAGTGTGTGTGTGTGTGTGTGTGTGTGTGTGTGAGATTCATGTATTGGTGCACACACTCACACACAGACACACACACACTTACTTACGAGGGGAAGGGAGAAGATATTGATTCTTTGTTTTTGTTAATCAGCTTTACGTTTCTTGTGTAGGGGAGGATTTTTTTTTCATGCATTCTTCAGATGTAAATTATTTTTCACATCTTCCGCTGTTAATTACCAGATTTGTAGTTGTTGCCGTAATTTCATTAAAGTTAAAACATCATATTATGATTTTTTAGTATGTGCTCACGATATTTTTGTATCATTATTTGTTTGTACCCGTCATAATATGCACACTTTCTCTTAATTAAGATTTAACTTTTTCAACTGAAATCACACAGTAACAGTTGGTTATGAACGTAGAATTACTGAAGAAATATTTTGTACCACACTTCTTATATACAATATATTACATATCTTTCCAGGAATACTGGAAAGGTTATAGCAGAAGTTGTTTTATTTGATTTGTATAAAAAGTTAAGTATATCTTAGGGCTGGCCCGGAGGATTAGATTTATTTTACGAGGCTAAGAACCAACTGGTTACCTAGCAACGGGACCTACAGCTTTTTGTGGAATCCGAACCACATTATGACGAGAAATGAATTTCTATCACCAGAAATAAATTCCTCTAATTCTTCATTGGTCGGTCGGTGAGTCGAACGCTGGGCCATCAGCGTGCTTGCCGCCGAGAGCTCTACCCACCCCTCCAAGGAAGAACTTAATATATAAGTGCATGACGGAAAGACAGCACGTTAGTTTTCGTAGATTTTTTGTCATAGAAGTTTTGTGTACCATCTTTTTTGTGGCAACACGAGAGACCGATTTTTTAGGCAAATATTGCAGATGGGAGTCTTCACGTTCTCTGTAGCTTTGTTCTTCATTTTCAGCGTTGGATCATGTCCAATGAAGGCTTGTACTGTTTATATTATTATTATATTATTATTATTATTATTATTATTATTATTATTATTATTATTATTAACTTTGTAATAAAGACCTTCATTAAGTTTTTATCTTCATTACTTTTTTGGCATTATCGCAGTAGTTTACCAAGTATGGAATTTACTCCGATTAAGGTATTCTTGATAAAACGAAATTTCTGTATGGATAAATATTGCTGCTAGTGACCCTCAACATTATTATCTTGTGCTTTTTTTTCCTCGTTGTTCTCATGTGCGTGTAAAGTCGGGAATGGGCAATAGCCAAGTGACAGAGACAGTAGTAGTAGCCGTAGATGTAACCAGACTACCTCATTACCATCGCTCTGGCACCTGATGCCATGCTCTGTCTCGTCAACCCCCCCTCAGTTCCAGAAATCATCTCTCCTCCTCCTCCTCCTCCTCCTCCTCCCCTTTCTCCAGGCTTGCTTTTGTTTGTAAGTCTGGAATTCTCGCTGTCTGGTCTCTACGCCTTCGTCAAGTTTAGCGTTATGATTTTGTTTATCGGTCGATAACATTTGCTTCCGAGTCCATTTCGAAGTCAGTGTTTGAATATCATTTGAGTTTTGTTAAAGCTTCAAACAGTGTCGAATGTTTAAAGTACTTCCTAATCAGCGTATGTATTTTTGTTTTTCAGGACGTTTTAAAAGTCATAATGTTGTTATGGGGACAATTTATTCGGCGTTATAGAGCATCAAATGTCAATAACCGTTGAGCGTAAAATAACATACCCTTTCGTACCAAAACCCCTCTCTCGCGATAAACGTTTTTATAGTTATTTACTTTTGCAGAAAAATATGGAAATCAGATAAAGCTATTACGCAGCTGCGCTTGAAGGTACTGGATGTAAATAATTAATGGAAAACCTCATTTATTAAATGCTAATGTAATATAAAATAATTTATGATTCGTCCCTCGGTGACTTCACCTTTACGCTCGCGTCGTTTGTTACTGTTTACCAGGTGCGTTATTGTCAGTCAGGGTGCTGGTGGTCGTATCCTCTCTCTCTCTCTCTCTCTCTCTCTCTCTCTCTCTCTCTCTGTCTGGTAAACATTTTTTGTCTTCAACCTGGAAAATTATGGTATTTTCTGATATTCATTTTTTAACTGCTACGACGTGACATCAAAATGATTATCCTTGGAGATGGCCATTATTGGATGCTTAAGTCATCGTTATACTTTTCTTAATAATAATAATAATAATAATAATAATAATAATAATAATAATAATAATAATAATAATAATAATAATAATGGGAATAAGGATAACATAAAAAAGAATGTCATCATTATATTTTTCTAAATAATAATAATAATAATAATAATAATAATATAATAATAATGGGAATAAGGATAACATAAAAAAGAATGTCATCATTATACTTTTCTAAGTAATAATAATAATAATAATAATAATAATAATAATAATAATAATAATAATAATAATAATGGGAATAAGGATAACATAAAAAAGAATGATCGCACACTATACTGTATGTTGATATCGATCACTTGGGCTTATAACCTTTGCTTTGATTGCGTGAATTGCCACATCCTTCATCTGTGGCTAGGGGCGTAATTACTGTAGATATAGCGATGAGTCAAGAACTCACCTCCACTGAACTGGTATTTCTCTCAGTTACTCTTGCGGAGACGAAAAATGAAAGGCTTCATTCAATCAAGAGGGTTTTTCCCCCCTTTCTTAGTTCCTGTAATTCAGTGATTATCAGATGGATGTGTATCTGCGTAGATTTTATTTTTATCAGTTAAAGGTATTCAAGTGATATCTGTTGAAATCTACGCAGATTTTATTTTTTTCAGTAAAAGACATTCAGTTCATTTTCGTATGACTGTAAATCTAAGTAGATTTTATTTTTTATCAGTTAAAGGTATTCAAGTTATGTTCAGTGGGTTTTTAAAAACGCCATTTTCGTTTGATGCTGAGTGGAAAATTAACAGCTAATTTGCTTTGAATAATAATATTGAAAATCAAGCTATTGAATTTTCCTCTTATCTGAAACTTGATTTCCTAATGTTTTTTTTTTTTTTATCCGTGTCATTTTTAAAACTTTATTATTGTGTGGAATATCAAGTGTAGTACTTGCTTTCCCTGCGATTAGCATACCACAAGCAGGTGTAGCCCAGCCCAATCCAAATGTTTGTGGGAAGGGCTGAAGCGGACCTCAGCCATCCCACCACCTCAGCCTCTGTTACACTGTTATTATTACCTTCATCACCTGCCTCCATTAGATTGTGGCCTGGGTGAGTGTACACCTGAGATAAGGGGTGTGTTTGTGGTGGAGGTTATTAGCGTGGTGGCAGATAGTGGCAGCCATTGTTAGCCTGATGAGCTTAATTATTACCTGCCACATATAGACCTCTCAGACAGCGCCACCCCTTTCCCCCAATCCTCTGCAACCCTCCCCCCTCATAACATCTCATCGGATCGACATATTGTTACCGGTCATGTTACCTCGAATTCAATGAAGGATTCCAGACCGGGAATAGGTTGACGTGGAGAATCCCAGCAGTATTCTCTCTTGTTCCCCGTTCCTCTTCGTCCATTCCTCTACCTCCTCATTTTCCTGCCCCTCCTCCTCCTGCTCATCCTTCCATCTTTCTCCGTCTCCGGTTGAATGTACGTAGGATTTCCTTGCGTTAGGTTCGTGGAGAGTCGTGGTATTTTGTTTCTCTCCTTTCGATGAAATAAAATAACCTTAAAATCTTTAGTGATTTTTATAAGAGTTCATACTGGTATTGCCTTTTTATTAGAATGATATGTTAATTGTTATTTTAGGAGAATTTAATGAAGCTGTCGTTAATATATACGGTACAAGTCTCTCTCTCTCTCTCTCTCTCTCTCTCTCTCTCTCTCAATCGAGTTTTAAAGTTGTTATTAGTTCATTTGTTTGATGATAACTTTCTGTTTTCCATCACATGTCCCCATGGGGAAAATTTTTGATGTGGCCTTATAAGCTTAAATGAACTTCACATATTGTTGGTTATTCAACAGAAAGATTTATTAACTAAATAGATACGTAAGTCATTGGCCTCAGCGCCCGTGGATAAATGAATTAAAGTTGTTGGTTTATTGTATAATAAAAATTATTGTTTTCTTGTGTAATAGATGAATTAAAGATATTGGTTTATTGTATAATAGATTAATTGAAGCTATTGATGTATTGTATAATATATGAATTAAAGTTATTGGTTTATTGTATAATAAATTAAATGACGTTATTGATTTATTTTATAATATATGAATTAAAGTTATTGGCTTATTAAATAATAAATGAATTAAAGTCATTGTTTTATTGTATAATGAATGAATTAAAGTTATTGGTTTATTGTATAATAAGTGAATTGAAGTTATTTGTTTATTGTATGATAAGTGAATTAAAGTGATTGGTTTATTGCATAATATATGAATTAAAGTTATTGGTTATTGTATAATAAATTAATTAAAGTTATTGGTTTATTGTATAATAAATGAATTAACGTCACTGTTTTATTGTATAATGAGTGAATTAAAGTTATTTGTTTATTGTATGATAAATGAATTAAAGTTATTGGTT
>NC_089752.1:52596674-52604174 GCF_040412425.1 Macrobrachium rosenbergii | reverse complement strand
GGACAAGAAGACTTTTGTAAGTTCTGTAGTGTGTAGGTGAAGGCACCGTATGCATAGGAAATAAGAGATTAACGTAACAGCATACTTGAAGGCTCCAAAGTGGAAAATAAGGAAGTGTTTGTACATTACGAGACGGAAAGATGTAGATCTCTATTTCTCAAGAGCAGTTAGCGTAGAGCTCCCAGCGATGTTCTGTTAGGGTGTAGCTCAAAATTAAGGACTCTATATCGGGACTACAAAGTCTACCCAAAGCCAAATCAAAGTCCTTCAAAAGAAGGCATCACGGCGACCCCATATAAAAATGGGAACAAGCTGGGAAGAAGAAGAAGAAGAAGAAATGGATGTAGAGGCTTCATTATAACATTGCAATCAGCCCAGTGCCGGTGAAGAAGCGACGCCAGCTTATAAAGGAAAGTTCAGTCGGGAAAGAGTATTTATCAAGGCCAGGATGATTTGCTTGTTAAGGTAGGCTATATGAAATGTTAATTAAAAAAAGATGACATGGAACATATCAGAGCACTTAATACCCTAGAAGCAGGGAGAGAAGCATATAGTGAACAATAATTAAAAGTGAACGTTAAGGGAGCTAATCTGAACATAACTTTAAAAACAAAAACAAAAAACTAAACCAGTTTCAAAGAAAGGGATGTCCAGATAAATACGAGTACATGGACGAACAGTTCACCAGACTGTCTCTTGTAAGTATACATAATTATGTTTCTTATATATATACATAAATATATATGCGTATATACAGATATACATACACGCGTGTGTGTGCGTGTATACTTGCTACTTATCAGTAGACATTTCATCTCTGCAAGAATGCATGTCAGACTGAGGTGAATTATGCTTTGTCACTCTTCGTCCCATGTCAGCCACTAAGCCAAAACACCATTATCCAGTCTGTTTGAAGAATGTTTTGGCTCGTGTAAATTTTTGTCTTGAGGTATTTTGCTTTCTACCTTAGACTCTGGAATCCACCTAATGGTAATTTGATTAAACCTTAAAGGAGCTTTGTATACTAATCAAAAGATTTTGTTGGGAGTTTGAAATGATTGCTTATTGTTGCATAGTAACCCGGCACATATCCAACCATTTATCTGTAAGTGGATCTAGTTGAAGTTTTTTGTCAAGTGATTGTTATTACTTGAATATGCATGAAGAAAACATTTCCGTTGTGCAGGTTAAACGCATTAATGTCTTTTTTTTTTAAATAATAAGTACCTTAATATTTCATAAATAATAATATCTTTGTTTTTAAATAAAAACTAATGTCTCAAGTAAGTACTAATGTCTCAGGAGAGTTCATTGTCCTTCTCTTTACGAAAATTATAAAGAGGATCTGATTTTTCATATTATAGTTTTCGGCATGTTGTGGCATAACTTGTTGCTTCTGATGGTTCAAGGCCGTTGTTGTTAGGCTAAGCTGGCCTTATGCCAGCACTAGTTCATGCTCTTTTGTGCGTCCCTTAATACAGAAGAGAGAGAGAGAGAGAGAGAGATACATCATGGTGGCCAAGGTCTCGTTAGCGGTCAACGCACCTGAGAGAAGCGGCCGAGCGACGGCTCGCAATTTCGATCTGCCTTTATTGGTGGGCACTGACGCGTACCTAACCCGACTGTCAGTGGCTGTTATTACCTGCCGTCCAAGCCATGTGATTGGTGCTCAGCCTGCTGATTGAATCAAGGATGGAACTGGATATCATCATCGTCACCTTGATAGGTATGGTTGGAGATGGATTATGTAAAGGCCCTGGGGGCCGAGGGGGAAGAGTTGTTTGATTTTAGGGGTATTGGGGAGGGTATCGTATATAGGCTGTCTTTGTTGTCACATGTCGAGGTGATCCTTGTAGGGTTAAAACGTTGCCTATCGTATATTCATGGACCAATGGCTGAACTACATTCTGTCCCTTCCAGATGCAAATCGATATCCAGGGATATAAAAGAGATTGGGGTTTTTGTATCCCCTGCTTTGCTATACACCGAGATCATAATCCTCAGAATATGGCTGTGAATTGATGCTGCTGAGTTAAACTTTTTTCTTTTTTATTTCCTTTTTTTTGTGTTCACGTCGCATTAGTCTTCAATTGACGTAATTTTTGTATTTTTACTGTTGTGTATATTATCTGAAATTTTTTATGTTTGCAAATTTAACTGTCCCTTACCTTCTGTGGGATGAATTTGTTATGTAAATCAGGCAGAATTTATACCGTATATGTATCCCGTAAAGTAAGTACCATGATGAATTATAATTGCAAGATAAAACGATTATTTCAGTCCTAAAGCCCATCTATTTTTTTATGCAAAGTAGTTTTGAAATCTCTCTCTCTCTCTCTCTCTCTCTCTCTCTCTCTCTCTCTTATTCTCCCATAATCAAAAGACAATGGGAAAATGGCAAGGGCTATGGGGAGTTGTTATTGATATGATATGCGTATATGTATATATATATATATATATATATATATATATATATATATATATATATATATATATATATATATATATATATATATTATTTATACAAGTATATATATACATAATGGCTGACATAGGCCTTTACCCGACATTATTACGTTTTTATTCCAGTCATGTTGTATTCATTTCATTAGAAGCATTGGATTGGTACATAGGCTTGTTTTGTAGAAAGATTATATATAGGACAATTTTAATAATTTTCTCTCTCTCTCTCTCTCTCTCTCTCTCTCTCTCTCTCTCTCTCTCTCTCTCTCTCTCTCTCTGTTTTCAAATATACATAGGTTGGTTGTATAAAAAAAGTATGTAAAGAAAAGATTGTTTTCTCATTAACCCCCTCTCTTCGTACCCGATATAAAAGTGATTTTGCTCCTGACGAAAAAAAATCCGACTAATTAACCCGCCGTTGATAATGATGACGATGATGTCATGGTGTCAGGTGAGAAGGGGAGGAGAGGGAGAGAGAGAGAACGCCCTTCTTCACCTCATTATTGTTATCTCGACTTCCTCATTACTACCTTCTTGTATTTGAACATTCACACATTCACCTCCTCCTCCTCCTCCTCCTCCTCCTCCTCCTCCTCCTCCTCCTCTCGCCAGGGCATCGTTCCAGCCTTCATCGTTATCACTGGGATCTTGCCATCACGGCATTTCGACAACTCTTCAGGATCATTCATCAACTAGAAAATGCTGCGGATTAGACGACGCTCTCTCTCTCTCTCTCTCTCTCTCTCTCTCTCTCTCTCTCTCTCTCTCTCTGCTGTCTTCGGACGAGGAGCGTATAAGTGCGTTTCCTCTTGCCTTTAAATGTGAAGTATGTGCCTGGTTGTTAGTCGATTTTGTGTGTTGCAGCTGGGTTGGAGAGAGAAAGAGAGAAAGAGATACCATCATATCGTAATTACCCCGATGAGGAACTTCTCACCCCACTGAGATAAAAACCATTCTTAAGATAATGAAGTATTCTCTCTCTCTCTCTCTCTCTCTCTCTCTCTCTCTCTCTCTCTCTCTCTCTCTCTCTCTCGTTCGTGTGATACCACTGGCTCCTGCTGCCTGCCCACGCTCTGGTTGAGTAACGTCCCCTGATAGGGATGAAACAGACTTGACGGTTGATAAACATGATCTTTTAATGGGAGGAACATTTGATAAACAGTTTGTTCTGGATGTGGGTGGAATGTGAGTGATGGAGGATCACGTTTTTCGGGTTAAGAGCCAAGTCTGTAGAATATGGAGCGAGAGGGTCGTGTATTTGCTTACGTAGCCCCTTTTTGTGTTTTTTTTTGGGGGGGGTGATTAATGGGAAAGTATGTATATTCCTGAGAGATATTACGGTGAATATGGAATATTTGGAAGTATGATTATTAATGATACATCAGCTAGTTCATTATTATTATTATTATTATTATTATTATTATTATTATTATTATTATTATTATTATTATATATAAGATTGTAGTTTTTTCTAGGCCCATTTCTTGACTGTAAGATATTTCAAACCATAATGATAAAACTGTCACTATTATTATTATTATTATTATTATTATTATTATTATTTATATACAAATTTGTAGTTTTCTCTAGAGCCCATTTATGAACTGTAATATATATTAAAACAATTGTTTGTGATATAACTATCACTCCATTTATTATTATTATTATTATTATTATTATTATTATTATTATTATTATTATTATTATTATTATTATTGTTGTTGTTGTTGTTGTCTTCTCAAAATCCCTTCACTTTTCCTGTAAAGAAAAACCTTTTTGTCGCAACTTCATCTTTAAACCCTGGCTCTTCCTGAAGTTTTTTTTTTTTTTACCATCGATTGTTGCGTTGCCGTGTAAGACAAGAGGAAAGAGGAAAGTGGGGGATCTTACCTGTCCATCGGCTCCGCCCCCGGATTACTACCTTGCCGATGCGCCCCCCCCCACACGGATTCCTACAGTAATTTCAATTCTTATCAAAAACATTGATATCAGATCTGATACAGGGTGCGCTCTGGATTAGGGTCGCTTAAACAACATAGTAACATCACTTTGGAAGTTTGAATTTCAAGGTAATGGCCCCTTTGGGCTTGTTCCATATGAGTAGGGTTCGTCTTTTTGAATAATAATAATAATAATAATAATAATAATAATAATAATAATAATAATAATAATAATAATAATAATAATAATAGTAATAAATCTGTTATCTGCTTTTCTAATTACTGATCTCCTCTCTCTGCATTTCCCCTTACCTTCTGTTACTTCTTTCGAATGAACACCATATTCTCTGGAAGCTTGAATTTCAGGTCACTGGCCCTTGTGGGCGTGTTCCATATCAATAAGGTTCATGTTTTGAATAATAATAATAATAATAATAATAATAATAATAATAATAATAATAATAATAATAATAATAATAATAATAATAATAATAATAAGTTTTCTAGCTTATTTCAAAATATGTGCACTGGTTGATTAGTGATGGCGAAATGCAACAACGAAGAAAGCTGTTCCATCGAGGTCACAGGCCGTGACCATGTGCGACAAAACCTGGCCATCTTGGATTCCGGATTTTGTAGAAATTGAAGAGCAGAGGCTTCTGGTGTTAATGAATATGCCAGTAAATACGGGACCAAACCAGCGTCGATTTTGGAGATGTAGGGTTTATTATGGCCGTCGTGCCTACGCTGGATATCACTTAGTTTTCATTTCTTTCATTCTAGCACCGTTAGAAAGCCTTGAAAGTAATATATATATATATATATATATATATATATATATATATATATATATATATATATATATATATATATATATTCCTTGCTTCTTTGAAATTATGAAGGCTAAAATACACACATATCTCTCTCTCTCTCTCTCTCTCTCTCTCTCTCTCTCTCTCTCTCTCTCTCTATCTCTCTCTCTCTCTCTCTATATATATATATATATATATATATATATATATATATATATATATATATATATATATATATATATATATATATATATACATACATATATATAGCGTTCATATTCCAGTTTGAAAACGTATTCCTTATCCATGCCAACTGTTTACGACAGTTTGCTATGATTCTACCAATGAGAATTTTTGTATATGTTAGAGAGAGAGAGAGAGAGAGAGAGAGAGAGAGAGAGAGAGAGAGAGAGAGAGAGAGAGGGGGCGGGGGAGACTTTAACTTTAAATATCATTTATTCACCATTTTTTTCGGGATGGGCGAGTAGGGGGAATCCCATTTTACGATTCTGATTGAATATTTAACATTTTCATCAGTTGTTGTTGTGTACTGCGAAAGTTTTACGTCAGTTTGTTTATACAATATTAAACCTCTCTCTCTCTCTAAAAATCAAAGTGACTGATGTTGTCTCTCTCTCTCTCTCTCTCTCTCTTCTCTCTCTCTCTCATATCAAAGTATATATATATCATGATTTCTATATAATATATAATATATATATATATATATATATATATATATATATATATATATATATATATATTTATTATTTATATTTTTTTTTTTTTTTTTTTTTTTAAGAAAAATTAATCGTTTTACAAAACGAGGCTCGTCATTTCCCTCATGAATGCACCGAGTGCAAGAAAACCTGGAGTAAAATGCATTTGTTTCTTCCGTTAGCTTTTAATCTTGTGAAATGGTAAATCTCATCTTTGCGTGTTGCTCGAAATTTCGAAAGTTTTAGTTTTCGTTTTTGCTTAGTTTTTTTTTATTTCCCCGTCATTATTAAGAACAAATCCCCCAAGTTTTTTTGTTTGTGTGTTTAAGAAATCACACGAGTACTCCTTTCATCATACGAACAGTAAATGTGTATTTTCATTTGATGTCAAAACATACTTTTATAAATTATTACCTGTTCTTTTAAGTACATTGAGTACGTGGAGCACGTTTAGGAAGTTTGATTAAATAGGAGAGTTGGTGGATGGTGGGGCGGTGCTGGGTGGGTGGGTGTTCAGGGTTTGGCGTTGTTTCCCTCATCTTCAAGGACAGCCTACACCAACTCATTCTTGCGTGAGAATCGTTTGAAGAACGAAAAATCTTTGCTTTGTCTAGCGTCTTCTATTTATATTGTTGATAAAGACTGTAACTTTATTACTATTATTGATCTTATTGTTAACTAATAAGGTTATCGTAGAGGAGAGCAAGCCTGAGAAGTGTTTCAGATGATATCAAATACAGTCGCATTTCCATCTTGAGCTTGTCTGGGTGGATATGTTCAAAACACTTTAATATCAGGACCGCTTTATAGGCTATTTCCTTGAAGGTAATATGCTGTAACAACAAAATACATTTGTACCAAGTCACTTGTAACTGCGTGCACGATTTTTCCTCATTCCCGAACCAGTGCTATTTGTAGCAGTTTGTTTTTGTGTATCGAACAGCTGTCAAAAGTAATTCTTTTTCCTGGGTATCAAATGTAGGTTTTAAATGTTTTTTGTTAGATGTACTAGGGAATTTTAAAGTGGCTGATGTAACTTTAATGCTTCTAATAAAAAATTAAAGAAAGAAGACATCTCTGAGGACAACGATATTTAAGGACGTTAACTGGTCTTCATTCTAGAAAGCTTACGTCATGTTTTAAGTGAAGGCAACAGTTGTAACTGAGGTATTGCGGATTTGATTGTCATCAGATGAGAGAGAGAGAGAGAGAGAGAGAGAGAGAGAGAGAGAGAGAGAGAGAGAGAGAGAGAGAGATAATTGCCATGCAGAGTGGCACCTATGAAACATTGCCTGCTTGCTTATGCTGTCGTGGAGATGATTTATCACTTTAAGTGGATACGGACTTTTTATGTCTTTATGTGGAGATAATGGTCTTTTTCTTTTAAGGATTCCTTACTTCTTATCCTTTTCCTCCTCCTCTTCCTCCTCTTCATACGCTGGACCTCGTGCCCCTCTACACCACCCAGTGGCGGAGTAACTCGAGACGATAATCTTAAATGCTCTATCAGATTGCCTTGTCTCTCGTGGTCTTTCTCTCTGCAAGGGTTAAGGCACTGAATGCAGCCTG
>NC_089752.1:52444174-52591674 GCF_040412425.1 Macrobrachium rosenbergii | reverse complement strand
GGCGTCGAGTGACTCTTGAGATAACTGCTTCCCCCCCACCCCCTTCATTTTTCGGAAGCATTTTTCTGGTCGCACATGCTGTGCGCTCTTTCTCCTCGTCGTACTTTTAGTGAGGTGGTACGCCCACACTCTCGTGCTAGGCAATGGCTGGGTTTACTATAAAGTCCTTTTAGATAGCTTTGTCGTAACCTCCGTTTCAGTTTTGCAGAGACAGTTAAATATTTAAATATTCAGATATGAAGCATAATGTAGGGTTTGGTGTTCTATAGTAATATTCTGATATAATGTGGTTCACTGAAAATTATAATTTATGAAGCAGGTCACAGTCTAATACGTTTTCCATTTCAGTCTTAGTAGGTTTTTATTGGCCATTGACTTCGTGGACTAGGATCTGTTACATTGTGCTCGGAATTTGGTCTGAAAATACACCGTACAATATGTCGTGGCCTCTCTCTCCTCTCTCTCTCTCTCTCTCTCTCTCTCTCTCCTCTCTCTTTCTCTCTCTCTCCCCAAATTTCCTACCATATGCATTCACGGCTAGTAAACCTCTGGAATGGCCTCCTTGGTACATTTCAGCCATCCCTAATCAATCAGTGCATATATTTACGTATACACAAGGTAGATTCTTCGAAATCCTGTTGCATAGGCAACGGTGCGATGCCACCGGCCATTTCAGCTACCCAAGTAAAGAGGCCCGCTTTCCATCCATTTCCTATGTCAGATATAACATCACTTTTCCAGTAACTCGCCGATCTTACTCCAAATAACATTTATCAAGACCTTTACAAACAAGTACTCCCCCACCTCTTGACTGACGGAACCAATATATTGGTAAATTTCTCTCTTAATACATTTGACCTTACAGACTAATGCCACATTCATTTATTGTATAAGAATGGTGGCCCAAGACTTGTTTCATGATTGCAATTGATGCATCAGTTGTTTCGACTTTCGATAGTGAGGGTTTAAAGGTGTTGATGTAACACGAACTTACATACACACACACACGAAATCTCCTCTGGCTTTCACCCCCCGGCCATTAATGTTCCCAAATTCCTATCTCCTCGTCATGCCTGTGCTTCTTAAAATACAGTAAGAGTTAAGAAAAAAGTGAGAGAGAGAGAGAGAGAGAGAGAGAGAGAGAGAGAGAGAGAGAGAGAGAGAGAGAGAGAGAGAGAGAAGTGTTCATGTGCAAATGATCTCCTTAAAGGTCTTGTCTTAAGACCATGATGTTTTTCAAGCAGTAATGAGATCTTCAACCCTAATTCATGCGGCGGAGGCGAGGCATTTTCCATCATTAAAAGTTGGTGGGTTTCGCGTCTTGTATTTACGAGGACCAGACACGAATTTCGCTACAAACCTGACGCCGCCGATTTATACCTGTAGGATTTTCTCTCCTTCTTAAATGACTTTTTTTTTTTTTTTTTTTTTGAGCTTCGATGCCGAGATTTTTGGTCCGGACACTCCGGATTTCTTGCCCTTTCTTCATGACGTCAAGACGAATGGAGAGAACGGAAAGTGTGATAAATATTTTTCTTTTTCGTATCGTTAGTATACATTTTTGGTTCTGCGTTTGTACTTAATTATGTATATTGTTTTAAAATGCTGTGGACGGAACGATTTGATTGTACCCATATACTTGTATATGATTGCTTGTATGTAGCCTATGTATACACACGCCTATGCGAACTAACATACATGGTGTAGTAGGGCTGGTTCATTAGTCTCTCTCTCTCTCTCTCTCTCTCTCTCTTTCGTGCCATGATCTCTGAGTTTTTTGTGACAATCTGTCTCTACAGCATTTAAATTCCTGTTCCTCCACTCCTCTCTCTCTCTCTCTCTCTCTCTCTCTCTCTCATGATCTTTGAGTTTTTTGTGACAATGCCTCTGCAACATTTGAATTCCTCTCTCTCTCTCTCTCGCTCTCTCTCTCTCTTTCTCTCTCTCTCTCTCTCTCTCTCTCTCTCTCTCTCTCTCTCTCTCTCTCTCTCTCTCTCTCTCGTGCCATGATCTTTGAGGTTTTTTTTGACAATCTGTCTCTGCATCATTTGTATTCCTTTTCCTCCACTCTTCTTTTTCATCTTCTATCCCTCCCCCCTCCTTTCAGTCCTCCCCTCCCCCTCATCTTCTCCAGGTGGTCCGGTGGACCTTGTAAGCAAAATTGAGTCATTAAGTGCGGCCAGCGAGGGCTGGCTCCAAATACGGCGAAAACTAGTTGCTCTTGTAGTGATGGGCATTGCGGGGTTGGGGGGAGGGGGAGCAGTACTTCGATGATTAGGGCATTAGGGTATGGTCGGGGGAGTGGGGTGTTCCTAAGGGTGTTGTGATGGCGGCGATAGTGGTATGTAGTTTGTGTGTCTGCCAGAGGTATATTCCGATTCTGAACAGATAGTAATGATATAAGTGTTCTCTCTCTCTCTCTCTCTCTCTCTCTCTCTCTCTCTCTCTTTGGTTTTGGTTTGGTTTTGATTTAGTAAAAGTATATGGGCTATATAATTTTCAGTGGCATATTTCAAATGTTATTTTTTATTACTATTTGTTTGCATTTGATATATATTAGTACTTAAGGACTCTCTCTCTCTCTCTCTCTCTCTCTCTCTCTCTCTCTCTCTCCACTCCATTCCAGCGTTTTGATTTGAAATGGTGATTGAATTTGTTGTTGTCTCACCGTTAAAAACTATTCAAATATCTTGACTGGCTCCTTTTTTGCGACTGAGTGGCAGAGGACGTGGCAAGTTAATTACGGAGGAGTGTGAGTACTTTGCTCGTGATAGTTCCCCCCCCCCTTCCCACACTTTCCATTCCTTTAGTGGCCAGCTTCTTAACTCCTCGTCAGCGGAGTATGAATGATGACCCGAGCTTCGTAATGTTTTACCTTTTCTTTTGTAAGTTTTTATTGGGTGCCGGAGAACTGTGTTGTACTTGGACCCAGAGGTTTTGTGTGAATGCCTCTGTGTATCTTTTTTCGTATGTAAGTTTGCATTATGCTTGGATATGTTTATATGTGGGTATTGTGTGTATGTGCGTGTACGCGTCTGTACAAAAGAGCGTCTTCATAGAAATCTCAGTTGGGAGAATTATGAGCTTTCGGCCATGTTGGTGCTCTGGTGAATCAGTTTTAATATTGTCCAAAAGTTAATGAAAGCTAACTTGGCGATCTCAAGGTCTTACTTTAGGAACTTGTATGTTTTCGATATACTAATATTTCCATTTATACAAAAGTAACCCAAAAACAAGGTTAATGAGAAATGTGTTTTATTCTTGCGAAACCGTTCTGAAATGTAGCACCTAATATCCTATGCATTTTAATTATGAAAAAGTAATTGAAGACCAGTTCCCGTACACTACTAGAAAATGGAAGCCCAAATTAGTTATGAAAAAATCATAAATTTCCCAAAGTGAAGAGGGAGAATTTCGTAATTTGGTAAATATCCCCAAGACAAGAAGACGTTACTCACAGACCTTCCATGGAATCCGTCCTAGGAATTAATTTCGAGACTCCTACATCTCTTAATTCCCCTGCCCGCCTCGTAAGGAGAGTTAAGTTAATAGCCAAAATTTCTTCCAGTCCTTTTCAATTAGGTCGTGTATTCGTAGCCCGGGTCAACATATATCTCGAGATGATGTACCTTGTATTCTTAGGCCTTAATTGATGGTCTATTAGAGCGCGAGACCATAATTAATGTCTTGTGCCGAGGGAGAGGAAGGAATTATTGCCAGTTAATGATTATTTTTGACAGGGAGGGGAAAGACCTTGGCTTACTCTGGGGAAGAAGGAGAAGTTGCTCTCTGCAAATGATATAGGAAGGAGGAAGGTCTAATTGCTCGCCTTTGTGGTCAGGGAGGGGGTTGGGAAGGATGAGGAGGGGGGGAGGGGGGTGTGGCAAGGAATTCGGAAAGTTAAGCCGATAAAGGAAGGAAGAGGAAGGGAAGATGCAGAAGGAAAAACGCTGTTGAACTGTTGTTTCATCAGTTAAGCAAAATCTTTTTTAACCTTTGCTACTTAATCGTTGTCATTTCTTTGTGAGGTCAGTATAGTGGCATTCCTTTGCTTTTTCTTCAGGTTCGTTTGTTGTTTGTGTTAATAGCATTTGTAGAAGTGTGGAAGGTAGGCCGGTAGCAATCCACAGGCCTAGCAAAATGACAGACATGCTGCATCCAGCCACGGCACCCATTTTGGCTGATTGCACCTTCCGGGGATGGGCAATGGAGTTTCTACGCCTCTATGAGAACGTATGTGTATGTTTGTATATATGTCTGTATGTACAGTAGAATTATTCATATATGTTTTCATTTTTTATGTGTTTCTGAGATCCAAACAGAGAAGTCAGTATGAGAGTATAACTTCGATCTGAGATTATTATAAAGTATCCTTTTCCTTAGACAGTAAAAGTAGAGGCCAATGGTTTATGCAGATTTTTTGAACCCTCGGAGCCTGCGTCCCTTTTGCGCACGCGCGCTTGTGCGTATGTGTGCAAAAAGACCACCTGGATCGAGGACCACCATCAAGACTCCCGTCGGAGTAGTTACCAGGGAGGGGGAGGGGGGTGGTTATTGGGGAGGAGGCAGGCACGCTCGGAAGGGGCTGCGGCATGGTGGGGATGAGGGGTGTGGTTGGTGGATTGCTGTTGCTGGTGTAGAGACGGGGTGAGCTTTAAGGATATAAATATTTATGAGAGGAGAATGTAACACGGCGTCTGGAGTCGAGCTGAGGCTTTGTTTTATAACCTTTTATTTCCCAGGTATTAAGTCTTAGCACCGGTGTGAGAGGAGAGAGAGAGAGAGAGAGAGAGAGAGAGAGGAGAGAGAGAGAGAGAGATCTGTGACAATGCTACCGTTTCTAGTTCTATTTATTCTCGTCCACTGGTTTTTATAGTTGGTCCCCATTAATAAGCTTGTAGATTTGTTTGTCACAAACATATTAACTGAATAATAACTCGAAGCGTTCTCTTTGTGATGTAGGTGAATACAACAAGTAAAAAGCTCTTGACCTTTCGGTCTAACCAACTGACCAATTGTTTGAATCCAAGGGGACCGTTTCTTAAAAAGGAAAACAAATGGAGACAGCCTCTGTGAGCTTGGTCATTGCATTATTACCTGTAATTTGGGAATTAATGACAGCCGTGTGTTCGTTGCACCACTTTTTTTTTTCATTTTTCCTCTTGGACAAGAAGACCCAAGAATTAAGAAATACAATAAAATAAAATAGTGTTGGGTTGTTGAACGAATTGCCCAACCCCCTCCTTCACTTCCACTTCCCAGCTGGACTTTCAATGCAAAGCAGATGGGAGCCGGACAAGGAAGACAATTATATATTTCGCGCATCAGTAACCAGATACCACAGCCTCTGGGAATATGCGTCAAGACGCTGCCCTGATATTGGGACTCTGCTTCGCTTCTGTCTTGTGCGCTGCGAGCGAATAAGCCTGGTACTGTGTTTGCTCACGCTCTGCAATATGATTATTTGCCCTAATAATATACTTCTCTTATGGGTATTGAATGAATAAGCATGGCACCGTACAGTGTAGCTGTGTGATATATATATATATATATATATATATATATATATATATATATATATATATATATATATATATATATATATATATATATATATTATATACTATGTAATTATACAACTACTTTTTGTATGAATGGCTAGTTTTGGCAGTGTGTCGCCTACAGTCTTAGAGTATAATGTATCTGTGCTTGCTTACATTCTTTGTATATTGCATGTGATTGCATGAGTAAATTTATTCCTTATTAAAGCATTATCATGGGGTATAGGATTTCAAGTGCAAGTGGAATGTCTCTGAAATTTTCAATTTGTTTTGTAACTTGTTATTGTGAGCTTGTGCTTTTGCTCTGGTTGATCCTAATTTCTTTAGTTTCCTAATCTAGCGTCGCAACGACTGTGGTCTTCGACACCTGCATAGAATCATTTTGGTATGTTCCTGAATACCAAGAGAGTCATGTGTGTTGCAATATAAGAGATGTTTTAGAAAATTTATTGCTTCTGGGATCATGTGCATGTACATGCTTGCGTTAAGTATTGAAAACAAAAACTGGCAGCATATACTTGCTTCCCTGGGTACTCTGCTCTGTGCAGGAATGCGCTTGAAAAACAGTATATTTGTCATACGTGCACAAAAGCACAATCATCCTTTCAAACAAAAATTCCTAAAATGACAAATGATAAATGCCGGCGGGTGATTCTCTCTAAAGGAGAAATGGCCTCGATGAATTTTCCCCTCACAGACGATGACTGTCTCTGGGTCTCTAAGGTAAAAATTAAAATAGATGTGTTGTAGGTAAGTGATTTCTGTAAGGGTTGGGGAGCATTCGTTGGAAAAAGAGGTCCTTTAGCCCAGGAGTGTGTGTGTGCAAAGAATATATTCACCGACGTTAAAAACTGGTGGTTGGTGGTTGCTGTCAGTGACCCTGACGCCTTGAGATATTACTGGACGTGACGTTAGTTCTAATCAGGAGCTGAACAATGCCACGTTATCATTAAGTTTGTTCTCTCTCTCTCTCTCTCTCTCTCTCTGAGACTGTTGAAGAATACGGGGTGTGTTTATTTTGGCAGTTTTTAAAGCTTCATTTTTTGTTTAATTTTCATAAGACCCTGGTGTAATTATATCATCATTGTGGCATATTGTTTTTGTAGTTTACGGAAGATTTGGCTTAAATTCTGCACATGGCGTTAAAATTTTAAGTATTAAAAATAAGGCCGGTATTGGGACATCGTGGTTACACATTGATAAAGATGGATAATGCATTGCTAGCACGTGTCGAAAAGTTTTTTTAGTACCTTGTGCAAGAACTGTGCATTGGTACCGCATCTGAATTGAATTGATTATTCTGAGGCAGCTGCTACTCAGTGGAATTTCTGTTGTGGTTCGTGTGTCATCTGAAACCTTCAGAACACGACACACGTAATATTTTCTTGTGGTGGTAGGTAGAGGGAGAGATGTGTCGTGTTCAAAAGAATTGTCTTAAGAATTGTCTTCTAAATTCGTCACATTTTTTGGCCAGTTCTTTGTTTTTTATTTAATTATTTTTAAGAATCATGCACGAGATGCCCTTGCTGATTTGTGACATGTGTTTTGGGCTGCCTTTTCGTGGCATGAGTGGAGTGACGTGCTTTCACATTAAACACCTCAGTTCTGTCACTTCGACATGTTCTTACTTAATTGTGTTGAATGCACGAAACGTGTGCGCTGTTGTATCTTCTTTGAGAGCATAAAGGACCAGTGGGCTGGACAAGCTAATGTCCTTTGTAACGCCGGGCTAAAAAAAAAAAAAAAAATATATATATATATATATATATATATATATATATATATATATTATATATTATATATATATATATATATATATATATATATATATATATTTAAAAATGAAAATAGAGGAAGAAGCTTTATTTAACCACGCAGGAAGTGGTAGTCTTGCCTGAAAGCCGGTAACCCAAATCACTCTTTGAATATTAGCATTTGACGTAGAATATGCTGTATGGCCTCTCCCTGTGAATGGTATGGCTGCCAGCTTCCCGGATTTCGTCGCCTTGTGTACGTATGGATCATGAGTTGCATTGTTGCATTGCAACCGTGGGGGGTTAAATATTTCCTGTCCTCAATTTACATTCTCTTTGTCATGTTGTTAATCACAAGCTGGACTTGGTACTTGTCATCGGTAACGAATTGTTGATGTCTGAGGAATTGATGTTTGGATGTTTTTTTCTTTTCTTTATTCTTCGAGTTCTGTTTGGGTTTATATTGCTCGGTGAGCTCATGCTTTACCGAGGGTTAGTGATTAAGTCTCTCTCTCTCTCTCTCTCTCTCTCTCTCTCTCTTCTCTATATATATATATATATATATATATATATATATATATATATATATATATATATATGACTATTTATCACATCACCGTGATTCATATACAATCAGAAAAAGCTACAAACGTCCTTTAAGATCCACCTGCTCTACCTCGGAAATAATATATTTTCATATATGTTACCGAAGGGGAATTTTTTTTAGTTGATACAGTCCACCGTCCCAGGTCGAACCAGCGACGGACGAGACTCAGGACAGGGGACGCACCACAACCCAGTCGGCCGGTCGAAACAGTGATGGACGAGACCAGATTGTGACGCACTAAACCCAGTCGGCCGACTGCTAGTGCGTCCCCGTAGTCCTGAGTCCTCGTCGCCGACCGTTAGTGCGTCCCTGTAGTCCTGAGTCCTCGTCCGTCGCTGGTTCGACCGACTGCTAGTGTGTCCCTCAGTCCTGAGTCCTCGTCCGTCGCTGGTTCGACCTCACGGGATGGTGGATTATTATCAACTAAAAATTCCTCTTCGGTAACATATATGAAAAATATATATTTCCGAGGTAGAGCTTAATGGATATTAAAGGACGTTTATTGATTATTATATATATATATATATATATATATATATATATATATATATATATATATATGTGTATATATATATATATATATATATATATATATATATATATATATATATATATATATAAATCATGAAGCTACAAATGCCGCTTTAATATCAAATTACGCTACCTCGGGAATATCTCCGACGGAGAATTATCACCGAAGGGAAATTTATAAGTGATAAATGGATTGGTACTGCCGGGTCACGAACCCTCGACACAGAACTTATCCAGCAACTCCAGTCGACGTTACCACTGAGCTATCAAGCTACCACTGAGCTATATATACAGTATATAGTGTGTGTGTGTGTTTGTGTATAATGTGTGCGTGTCTGTCTGTGCATGCGTGTGTGTGTGTGTGTACATAAATACACATACATTACACACATACACACGCGCACACGCACACAAATACTTACCGTATACCCTGCATGTTTCTGAACATGATTATGTAGTGGCCACAAAAGAACTGGGTACTTTTTTATGCGTCGTTCCTCCCAAAAAGGAGAGGAACATAATTCAGAATACTTTATTATGCAAGACTTTGCCCATTTTGGTAGCGCTGGCAACGAGTCCTATTGAAGTGGGACCACCTCTCAACTGGTGATTGGCAGTTCCCTCGCTTGATAACTTCATTACCCCTGACAGTTTGAGTGTATATTCGTGGCCTGCCCACAATAATGAATGATAAATCTCCAACGCTGAATCGCTCGCTCGGGCTGTGGTAGTCATGTGCCCACCCGCACGTTTCCTGCCCAGGCCAGATAGGTGCGATTTTTTTTCTGCAGGTACTGTCATTTTTTTTCTTTTTGAAGACGGTTGCAAGAGATTGGGTAGCAAGGGAGATGTGCTGAAGGTTTGCGTGCCGAGGCTCCTATTAGTATGCCGTTGTGAAAATTGTGCTCCTCCTCCTGTCCCTCGCCCCCCCCCCCTCTTTTACTCACCCATCTCTTGTCTTGTATCTCATCCCTTGGCTGGGTTCTTCACTTGCAATGGCTAGACAGGCTCTTTTGGGTTGAGGTGTATAGACGTATGTTCTCAGTGACACGGCACATTTGCTCTGCGCTCCCCCCCCATCCCCTCCTTTCCTCCTCCCCCTACCCTAAATACACACTCACACACACACACCCGCTTACCCGAACTAATCCTTTGCCTCCTTTAAACCCTCGGACTCCTCTGAGACTGCTCCTTACCCCCATCCTTAAATGGTG
This sequence comes from Macrobrachium rosenbergii, assembly GCF_040412425.1. Lineage (NCBI taxonomy): Eukaryota > Metazoa > Arthropoda > Malacostraca > Decapoda > Palaemonidae > Macrobrachium > Macrobrachium rosenbergii. Next base: position 52,582,007 of record NC_089752.1, on the reverse strand, counting down.
TTACCTTCCATTGAAGTTTTCATTTCCGCAGGGTTTGACAGGAGGAAGATTTTCTTTCTTTTTCTTTTTTTTTAAGCTATAGACGGAAGGTTAAAAGGTGCGGAGGAGGAGAAGAAGAAGGTCGTCAGATGATTGAAAAGAATTTCTAGGCGTTTTGAAGGCTGGAGTTCAAATCAGAAGTGGGAAAGGCTTCAATACGAAGATGATGGTTTGTTTAGTACTGTTTCCTCGATCGTTTGTTTACTGTTGTTTTCCTCGATCGCTTGTTTACCGCTGTTTTCCTCGATCGTTTATTTACTGCTGTTTTTGTCGATCATTTGTTTACTGCTGTTTTCCTCGATCTTTTGCTTATTGGTGTTTTTATAGATCGTTTGTTTGCTGCTGTTTTCCTCGATCTTTTGTTTATGTTTTTCTCGGTCGTTTGTTTGCTATGATTTTCCTCTATCTTTTGTTTACTGCTGTTTTCCTCGATCGTTTATTTACTACTGTTTCCCCCAATCGTATGTTTACTACTATTTTTCTCTATCGTTTGTTTACTGCTGTTTTCCTCGATCGTTTATTACTAGTGTTTTCTTCGATCGAACTTTAATTTGAAACGAAGACATTCTTCAAGGACAGTTTGAACTGATTCCAACACATTAAGAAAATCACGTATTCAGCTCATGAAATCGCAAGCACTGAAGTCTGTTCTGCCAAGATTTTGTTTTGACTCTCTTGCAGGTCATATTAGGGATGTCATTAATTTGCAGCGAGAGCATAGGATGAAAGTCTAATGTTGTTATCAAGGAGGGTTGATAAAGACAACTTTTATTACCTTGGCAATGTGTTATTGACGTGATGAAATAGCTATAAATAAGTCATAAAGCTGATGTCCAGCATTGGCTGTCGTCTAAATTTTGTTTACAGACCTAATTGCAAGGCTTGAATTGTACCGTATTGAAATAATGAAAGATACAAATAAGCATACGATACCTGGATCGACTGAATGCATTATAGGTATGTGCATGCACTTTTGCTTCTTCTATGCAATTACTATACGCTAAAAGATGTACATTCACATACACACACACACACTATATATATATGTGTGTGTGTGTGCATGTATGTCTGTATTAATATATATATATATATATATATATATATATATATATATATATATATATATATATATATATATATATATATATATATATATGTGTGTGTGTGTGTGTGTGTCTGTGTGTGTGTATAAAACAATTTCTGTTCCGCAAATCCCAAAGTATTTAGAGTGTAGAGCCCAGCCAGTGTACTAAATGTGAGGGTAAATTAAACGTTTGGGGTTAAATCATCAAAATAACATTTTATTCAAAATAGAACACTCATAATCCCCTTATAATTTTCCATTAACCTGTATTACGTTGCATTAAGGAATATATCACGCTCGTGTGTTTGCGTCGATTCCCTGTTTGCAACGTATCCACTTAGCCATGATTAAAGTTCCTGTTGTTTTGAAGTCTGCGGAGTTTTATTTATATTGGTGCGACCGTTGTTGTTGTTTGTTGTGGTCTTTTAATGGCTACATTCCACTGAACGAGCCCATGTTGGAGGCTTCTTGTGTCGTTTCTTTTTTTTTTTTTTTCAAAGTTTTCGTCAGTTGTTTTTTTCTCTTAAATTGAATGTGCTTAACCCATGCTGTTGATGAGGAGTATTGTTTTAAACGTTGGCTTCTTCCTCTTGTTCTTTTTTTAGCGTTTAGAATTACGATTTGGTTGTATGAGTAATTATATGTAAATGTATGAGTATCCCGCAGCATTGTTAAAAAAAAGTATACCTTAGTTTTACCAGACCGCTGAGCAGCATTGTGACTTTGTTAAAGGTCATCAGAAGTTTTTTTGTAACAAGTTATTCATGCACAGCAATTCAATGAACTGAATAGGAGCGACTCGCAGTTTTCCTTCAGGAGTGGTATATCTGGGTCCTGGGTAAATATATCTGTGGACCGACAGGTGATGGCCGAAAGCGGAGCTGGGAAGGATTTCATTTAATGGCTATTGCATGTAGGTGTTTGCGTTGTTTCACGGGGCGGGACCCTTGTACTTTCCTAATCTCGTCCCCTTTGATAAAGACATTATTATGCGACACTCTTGACCATGTGCCTGGGTGTGTCTGTTCGTGCATACTAATCTCCTGGAGGGCTTTGTTACGCTATTGCGACCCGGCACGCCAGATGAAAGGTTGCTGCCATTACTTGATGGCTGATGGAAGTGATGGGGATTAGCCCACAGAGGGAATAGGAAATGGCCGTGATTGTTACATTAGGGATGGGGATGTTCCTGGTAATCCCTGTATATACGTAATTGGGTGTAATGAGGAGTACCGGAGTACCGCTACCTTCCAGGGCCAGCGATCGACGACGGCGCTAAGTCGTAAACACGGTAGCTTCCTTCGAACCCCTTCTGCGTTGCAGTCAGACCTCACTTCGGTTGCATAATGCATGTTGAGGCTTATCTGTTTTGTGAATGAACCTGGGTCCGGCTTTCAAAACTAGTTTGATTACCCAAGAAGTCCTTTTTATGAGATTAAATGGATGAGGAGCATTTGCATGTGTTTTCGTGTGTCTGTGTTGTGAGAGAGAGAGAGAGAGAGAGAGAGAGAGAGAGAGAGAGTTGGAACACTGTTTTCCAGACGGCTATTACTATAAAGTTTGAGGTAGGAAACGGTTGATATCAACCCGTGATATGAAACACTGACGGGAGACGTTGATTGTTCACTAATTTGATTTTTGTGTTCAAAGAAAATGGCTGAAAAAATACTAATTTGTGTTGCGACGAGCTTGTAATTATCGTACGGCAAGAAAGTTTCAACATTCCTTCTTCATTTCTTTTATGCCTTTTGCAGTTAGTCTTGACTGTTTATTTCGAAGAAATCACGCAAGGTCGAGGATAGAGAATAATTAAGTTATTAGAAAAGAGAGAGAGAGAGAGAGAGAGAGAGAGAGAGAGAGAGAGAGAGAGAGAGAGAGAGAGAGCCCTGAGAAAATGGTGTGGGCTCATTTTATGTTTGGGATTTCCTCACATGGAAGACTAGCCTGAAGGGGAGCAAGTGTCTCTCTCTCTCTCTCTCTCTCTCCATGGCGTGTTGGGAGTTAGTAATATCACAGTGTCATGTAAAAGAAGATTCTCTGATTAAATGCGTTAGTCGTAACACTTTTCATCTTGTTCTGTGTTCCTTTCCATCCCTTGAAGCGTACCTCGGAGATTGTTCTGTACGGTGCCATAAAAGTGTGAAGGTTCTTCAATATTTTGTAGTTGTTGTTGTTGTTATTTTAAAACTGTTAATGAAAAAACTATATTTAGTACATCAGTGTACCATGTGGAAAATGAAATTTATGTAAATGTAGTGAAAATCTACCAAATAGAGGCTGTATGCGGAAAACGGACATACCTCTCTCTCTCTCTCTCTCTCTCTCTCTCTCTCTCTCTCTCTCTCTCTCTCTCTCTCTCTCTCTGCATAAATATTTCCCTAGGAAAAATCTTGTCAGCAACCCCCCTTCGATTGGTTGGGGAAATGCCGTCAAGATTAGGCAACAAAGGCATTCGTGTAATTATGCGTATGCGCATTCGTAGCCCAAAGAATAATTACTTTGTATTTTTGTGTTCACGTCTTTATGGACGCTTAGCGTGTAACTGCGGTAGTCTCCCCTCCTCGTAAAAGGAGGTGGATAAAAATGCATTGCGGATATCACGACCATTTCAGAAACATTTTCCTTTGGCTTCGTCTGTCCCGCCGTCTGTTTCCTTCGGTTCTTATTGCTGGTCAAAGCCCGGAGGAGCCGCCAGTTAAATTGGAAGAGAGAAGAGAGAGCGTTGTGTAATTTGCAGTCATTTAATAAAACTGAATTGGAGACCGTTGTGTAATTTGTAGTCATCCTTCAAACTATATAACGGTGTCATGTATTTCTCAAGTCCTCCTTCAACTGTATAAAAGTGCTATGTGTTTTGAAGACACACTTCAAACTGTGTTAGTGTTAGGCAATTTCAAGTCCCCCCCTGAAAGTATAAAGAGATCGTTGTGTAATTTTGCAAGTCGTAAAATTGCATATAAAAGTAAAGATTGCAGTTCATTTTCTTTTCTCTTTTTGTTCCGTGCCATATAGTTGTACCATAAAAGACTCTGTAGTTTCAAGCTTCAATGTTATATAAGCTAGCTTTTTAAGTTTTTAAAGAGCAAAGGTAATGGGACAGACAACCTAATACCATTTTCTAGCCCGGAACAGAAATAGAAAAAAAAAATTCATATTTTAGTTCGGCGTACATTCCTAAGTTATTTACCAATTTCGAATCTTTTCTTTAAGTAATATGGAATGTGTTAAATTGACTGACAAATATCTTATACATACCTACTGTACGTACGTTAATAACATTTGATATCCAAATTAGACCTTAACTAATTGTATAGCGTCTTTTGGGCGATATGCTAATGCGCTAAGCGGATTCTGATGGCAAATGGAACTCCGTATGAAATACATGCGTAATGAGGCCAGCATACACGTACTCACCCTCGACGGGATTACACCTTTGTTCCGCGGGATTACAGTCCTCCCTTGTTTCTCGCAAACCATAACTAATCATCTTACCCATCATAGGGGTTACACTCCAGAGCTCAGATTTGCTCTTAAGGTCCAGGCTAAGCCCGGATGCTTAGGCCGACTTTGTTGCCTAGGGAGTGCCCGGGACTTATCATCTGGTGCACGGAATCAGTCATTTCTTCATATTGCCAGTTTTTCCTTTATTTATTTACTTCTTTATTTATTTTATTGTAATGACTGATAATTAACATTCGAACCAGTGTGTATTGTGTGTATTTTCAAGTTGCCTCACGGGTACGTAAGAGGCTCGATCATAATATTGAAATTAAAAAATTTCGTCCCTTCAAGTTATAATAAATTGTTGCACGAGATTGTGTGGGAAAGATGATCTTTGTTTGTGGTTATCAGAAAAGAATGTTTATATATATATATATATATATATATATATATATATATATATATATATATATATATATATATATAATTTAATTTAAAAAGGATGGTATCTAAAGGAGATTTTATTACTCAAAATAAAGTTACAAGCTTTCAAGGACCAAACTGTATCCCCATTGTCCGGTAACTACCGAACGATGGGGACAGCTCGTCCATGTAAGCTCGTAACGTGTCAATAAAATCTCCGTTAGATTCAGTCCCCGTTGAAATGAAGTCCTTTTATTCTTTTAATGAGTGCATAGTACAGTAGTGCAAGTGGTCAAGTTTATATATATATATATATATATATATATATATATATATATATATATATATATATATATATATATATATATATATATATATACATACGCATATGCACACACACATATACATACATACGTACTAAAATAGTTAGATAGATAGTTCAGAAGCCAATTAAGTGAATTAAAAGTCAGCTGAGGCATTGCCCTCTGAATTCCTTTTAGCTGGTGATAAAATACTAAAATCCTCAGATTGGAATCGTCTGTCGTTATATCTTTTTATATATTATGTCTGTCTAGATTTGTGGTTACGCCCGCTTTCGTTAAATGGTGTAAATTGTCCGTTTATTTATTTTGAAGAAATTAGGTTTCTTAGAGTGAATTTAGACGACTGCTGTATTTGTGTGGGTTCGTGTTTTACAATGAAATATCATTTTTCGAGATTGACGTTTCATTATGAAAAATATTCTTAATTTTTTATGCCGTATAATTACGGTGCACTATTATATTGGGGGCGGCTGTTTAAAAATAACCCTGTATTATCAAGGAATCCGAAGCAAAATTGAGTTTTGTTTCCCTATATATATATAGGTTTTTTTTTCCTCATTGAAAATTATGTTGAAAAGCAAATTATATGTGTAGAAAAAGAAAAATCAGTTCAAGTTTTTTAAACGTGTTAGAATTTATATTGTAAAGGCCACGGTTTCCATTGAAGAAATATTCTCCCTCATTCATTTTCTTCGGATATCCAGGCGTTCATGAAGTTTTGGGAAAACAGAGATGTTAAAAAGTCATTGGGGGATTTCCAGGGCGTCGAATTGGTGAGTGTGTCAAGATATTTAGATTTAAAATGATTTCTTACGTTTAGTTTAGGTGTCATGTACATTTCAACCAAGATCCATTCGTATATCCCCCTAGCGGGACACCGAAACATCATGTGGATATACGTAGATTTGCATCTTCACCGATGTAGATCCCCTTGCATCGGCGCCATGAATATGGAGCAGGATTTGCAAAGCCAATCGCTTATTGAAAGGTCTGTTTGCTTTCTTTACAAAGCCTCTCCGCTTATTGCTCCACATCTGAGTCAGTGTCATGAAGCAGAATGATCGCTCTAATCTGGACAGGTGGGTTTTACGAATCCTCCGGTCCTTATGGGCTTTGGAACATTGCCATCAGAATTGATCAAAGAATTAAGTAAGGGTCGTTATTGCGTTGAATACATTTAGCTCTCTCTCTCTCTCTCTCTCTCTCTCTCTCTCTCTCTCTCTCTCTCTCTCTCTCTCTCGAAGATAATTCCCACCCGGAGGGTTGTAACCATCATTGCAGGTAACATTCTCAGGTGAGCAGTGAAAATTTTAGTTTTCTGGTACAGAATAGTAACTCAAAATTGGTGGTTTTTGAAAGGGGCAGACTTGATTTACTGTACGTTGGTATATTTGTAGATGAGATGAAATGACAAGACTTTCCATGAGTAATAGAACTGTAGAGGGGCGTTGCATTAGTTAAACCATATACTTCAGCATTCTGTACTCACACCACTTCGGATTCTCCAGTTTTATCGTAAATGCCCTTATACCGACTGCGGATTGAGGTGTAGGCCCCGTGCAGTCGTTATAGATGCTGTGTTTACCAATGGTATACTCCTGTTTGCTAGTAGTCCAGTCATTTCGTTCTGCTTCATTCAGGCTGTTGCTGATCTATCTTACTGACCCTTCACTGTCAGCTTCACCATAGCAATATTTCCTAACCCTCTAAGATCTGCCCTTCCACCATATGCCCCTCCCCCTCCCCTTTTCAGTGTCCTATACATTTCAAACATCAAAGATCCAACTATTGCTCCATTTCCATTTGCAATCCTGAGCATCTGTTGTAACATCGTTTGTTACTCTACACTCGATGCGCAGTGTTGTGTTCACATTTACATCTTTTCCTCGGCGACCATACAATCACTTTCCTTATAGAATATTTACCTCCGGTTTTATTTCAGGTCACCTTAAGCTAGGTTTTCTTAAACATTGTCCTTTATCTATGAGGGGAAATTTTCAAACAAATCACGAGCTTTCTTGGTCGTTACTCAAATTCACCTGACATCTGAGTAAACCACAAGAAGGTGCTAAGCTGAGTTGGTTATGAAGGCGTAGTCACGGCAAGGGAATAGTGTGTGTGTGTGTGTGTATGTGTGTGCGCGCGCGTACGTGCGGGCGTGTGTTCATGAACCTGTTGCTGGCCGGAGCAGCATCAGTATTTTATTCGCCACCACAGCAACGCGAGATGGCGAAAGGCAAGACAGAGTATGTGATTATAGCTAATGCCTTAACTATTATTATTGCCTTCTCTCTCTCTCTCTCTCTCTCTCTCTCTCTCTCTCTCTAACCGGAGATTCACTCAATTAGAGTCTTTGACACTCGCTTAAGTCTTTGAAAGGATTAGTGCATAGTAGTTTTTTGCTTTTTTTTTTTTTTTTTGTTGACTAAGGAAAAGTTGTACATTTTTATTATTTGAAATATTTGTTCGTTCATGGACCGTGAATGCCAACTTGCACTTTTATTTTTTATTCTCGGTTTAATTGTATTTTGGGTGTTCTGTTTAATCTGATGACTCGGCCGTTTCTCTCTCTCCTCTCTCTCTCTCTCTCTCTCTCTCTCACTCTCTCATACACCATTATGTTTGCTCGTGTGCAGAAGGCGCTCATATAAATGTAGTTTATATTTAAAAACTGGTTTTATATCTTTATTTCTTGTTGACTAAGGTAGTTATGCATGTCTGTATCTTAATATATGTGTGTGTGTAAACAGTTTTATTCGTTTTGTTTCAAATGTGTTATCTTTAACTATATTTACGCTGCTGGAACAACCCCAGACCGAATCGAAAGGTGGCTGGAGTTCATAATTGTACGTGCATGTGTCTGTCAGCAAAGGTTGACGGATGGCTAAAAACAAGTGTGTTCTTTTAAAAGCATTTGGTGTTCTCATCGATAAATCTGCTGATAGACACTGTGTTGGGAATTAGATATTCTGATGGGAAGCTGAGAGAGAGAGAGAGAGAGAGAGAGAGAGAGAGAGAGAGAGAGAGAGAGAGAGACATTGTGACTCGTATCTTGTTGAGATCACCTGTTGTTTCTTTAATGAGGAAGATGGCTTCCATATGCTTATCTTTAAAAGGATTGTGTGTGTGTTTTGGGGGGGCCACGGTTTTCTTTACTGCTTGGTTTTTATTTCCTTGGTAGTGTAATTGGCTAAGGTCTAATCGGTATTATTTTTCTTAATCTATTTGCAACGTATAATTGTCTCAGCACATTACAGTCTAGCGTCCCAGAACTTGACAAAATATGAAATGACCCAAGAAAGAAAGTATAAACAGTTGACTCAGTAACTATATTGAGAAAGTAAATCTTAAAATAAATATCAGTCGGATCCAGTAGAATGCCTATACAGTTTGTATGGTACTTAGGCCGTCGTCACATTGGCATATTTTCGGGGCTCGTTTTGCATCTTGTTGCCAGAGCGTACCCAAAGTAGCCAGTACCCGGCAGTGGCAGCAAAAAGGGTATGCGCTCATTGTTCGTATTCTTGAAGGCAAAGATCACCCACCTTTGTTTGCGCGGGAGGAAAACCCTTGTCAATACGCTTCCAGCCGGCGTCAGTATAATTTGAATCACTACAATAGAATTATGGTTCACTTATGTTATCATATTTATATTAAATAACCTATTCCCGTGCTAACACATTGATAATATATAACCTATTCTCTGAACTAATGATTTCCTCAATTATTATTTGCAAAACAACAGTTATCAGTTCTACTAGAGTAAACCTATAGCGTGAGTATACGGTCTTTCGAAGCCAAATCTCTTATGTCTTGTTGATGGATTGTAATTTATTTCCTTATATTCCCATATTGGCCTGCTTTCCGTAATGGAGCTCTTGGGCATATAGCACTGTGGCTAATAATAATAATAATAATAATAATAATAATAATAATAATAATAATAATAATAATAATAATAAAACTAGCATCTGTGTTTTTAAGCATAACGTTCAAATTAACACATTTATTTACGAAATGGGTAGCATTAAGTAAATAACTTGGTTAAATACCCATTTTTTGATCCCTGAATTAAGACAAAATTCATTTTTATATCAATAAATTGATAATGTTCCCCCCAAAATTATATAATATATATGTATGTATGTATGTATGTATGTATGTATATATATATATACTGTATATATATATATATACTGTGTATGTATTTGTATATATATATATATATATATATATATATATATATATATATATATATATATATATATATATATATATATATATATATATATATATATAAAACGTCCTCGAGACACCACATGTAACATAGACATGCCCTGGGATGATGTCAACTTGACACTTGTAGACAGCAGCTCAAAAGTTTAGATGTGACTCTAATTTTTCCTTCTTTTTATTTCATTTTTTCTAACTTGATGCCGAGTCACAGCAGTGATATATAGCTTTGCAACGCCCTGTAGCTTGTGCCTGCTCATGTATAAATCATCATTATGGCCCGATACACTCGTAGTATTGCGTTATTTATCTCCCTTGGCCATTTGAGGGTACAGTGACAGAAAGGGTACGGACGGTGCTGGGCCTTAGTGACACGATTTTTACGATTTTTTTTTTTTGGATGTTTTGATTTTTTATGGAATAATAATAATATTATTAATAATAATAATAATAATGATAATTATTATTATTATTATTATTATTATTATTATTATTATTATTATTATTATTATTATTATTATTATTATTATTATTATTATTGTCGTTTGTCAGTTACTATGTCACGATTTGTTGTTAAACGCCTCTTTTAAAAGAAGTTTGTCGACGGCGAGGAAGTAAATATGACAGAATGTTGATTTACTGGTAAATGATGAAGCGTCTAAAGATGTTTTGCTATCCTTTCCACATAGCCAGATTGTTGTAACAGCATGTTACGTGAGATGTTGTATATCTGTTTGTTAAAATATTTGTGTTTTTGCTCTCTTGCTCGAGAGAGAGAGAGGGGGAGAAGCTAGGTGCTTCATAATTTTTGACATTACATAAATTGGAGATAGATACTGATGAAAAACTCTATGTGTATCTTTACTTAACCTTTTTTGAGTTCGGGGAAAAAAGTTCGTTTTACTCTTTAACTTCTGTGGCAGCAAGAAATTTATCATGCGCACAAAGCTTCTGTCTAGAGATATTTGTTAATTCATTGTTTGTCCTCAAACAGCACTGGAATTTTGTTTGAGCTTTCGAGCGTTTATCACATTTAAATTAATTCAGCATTGGCCTTCGAGAATTTGATTTCGGTGTAGAATGTAAATTAAGAAACTAAAACAAGAATTGGGGAAAGTCACTCGATTAATTTGGCTACTTTAGTAAATTGGAAATAGATAAGACGATGAAGCGAGCGAGGGAATATGGTGAAAAAAGAAATGGGTCTGGTATTTTGGGAGGAGAACTGGTTCCTCAGGTGTCGGAATATGGGAGATATGTCATCTGTATGTGTCTTCATTTTCTACTTCCTTTTGTTTCTCCACCCAAGTCGTGCGTGAAAGGCTCTCTCTCTCTCTCTCTCTCTCTCTCTCTCTCTCTCTGTCCAGGTTGTCTTATTTACGGTTTAATAAAAGTTGTCACAGCATCAACGTAGATATTTAATTCAGAGTAATAGTAGAAATTTATTATAAAGAATATTGTCATTCAGATATTTTCTTCTGTTTGTGTGTGTGTGTGTGAGAGAGAGAGAGAGAGAGAGAGAGAGAGAGAGAGAGAGAGAGAGAGACCGTCGAAGTAATCTGTCGAAGGCGGCTTGATGTTACCTGTTAGCTCGTAAAAGTGTTCCATCCCTGACTCTTAATTGGTAGTAATTACTGGGTCCTGTTTTATTACTAATAGTCTGCTGCTGTTAGACAAACACATCACCTGTCCACGACGCATTTAACCTGTGATTATAAGAGGTGGTCCCAAGAAAGTTAATTTAGGCGGTTAGAAAATAAGGGACAAAATGTAGGAATGAGAAAACTAGTAGGAGTGGACTCCATTCAGCCTCGTAATAAAAACAAGTAAAAAATGCGCCAAAGTATCGTCGGCGCAATAGAGCTTTTTGTACAGCCGCTACGGCCTATACTCAAGGCCACCGAAAATAGATCTATTATGGTGGCCTCGATATAATGCTGTATGAGTCGCGGCCCATGAAACTTTAACCACGGCCCACTACTGAGGCTAGAGGGCTGCAATTTGGTATGTTTGATGATTGGAGGGTGGATGATCAACATACCAATGTGCAGCCCTCTAGCCTCAGTAGTTTTTAAGAACTGCGGGCGGACAGAAAAAGTGCGGGCGGACAGAGAAAGCGGCACAATAGTTTTCTTTTACAGAAAACTAAAACCGAACTCTAAGATATGTGAACGAGAGGCGTAAAAGGATAAAAGGCTCTGTAGTTTATTTAATGAGAAAATAATTATGCTTACTGCCTTGGTTCAGCTTGCGAGTTGAATTCTCAGATTTTGTACGAAATGAATTTCCTAGTGAATGGGTACCAAATACATGAGCGATTCCCAGACACTCTTTGTTATTATTATTGCCTTTTCACCAGCAGGCTTCTAGAGATCTGGTTTCTTATTATTATTATTATTATTATTATTATTATTATTATTATTGTTATTATTATTATTATTATTATTATTATTATTATTATTATTATTATTATGCTTCTATAAGATATGATAATAATGTGATTTGGTAAAGCTTTACATAATGTTAGCCCTGAGTGACTTGTGATTCTGATTAAAACATTTTTTATTTTCCCTTGATACTTTTGATTTTCGTTTTGCTGAAGTCTTGGTTCCCTTTGGATTATTTTTCTGAATTTCTTTTAACGTTACCTTCCTTTGCCTTCTTCGTCTCGTGCCCCTTTGTGTAGCCCTTTTCATCATCTTGTGTAAACCAAAAGGCATCGAGGGACCCCCCTCCCTTCCCCCAAAACACCATCCTGCCCCTCCTGTTTCTCCCCCACGTCCCGTGTGCCTTGTCTCTTTCATGCACTGCAACCCTTTCCTCGCTCGTCTTGATCCCAGCGTTATTTTTCCTTCGTCGGGAAATGGAGAGAGAGAGAGAGAGAGCGAGCGGAAGACGTTTGCTCTCTTTTGAGTAGCTCCGGCGTCTGCACACTTGAACCTGCAAACGAAGAGAGGCGATAACTTTAATCTGCAAATGAAAAAGGGGCTGGTGGGGAGGGGAGGGGACAGGGAAGGGATGGGGTATTCCTTCTTGCGTCGTGTAGACACAAGCCCCGTCGTTTTATGGCTTCCATTGACGGAAGGCGTCTGTTGAGACTTGCATCAACAGCTTTTGTGATCTCAAGGAGATGTGCGGCCAAGAAAGTGGGAAGATGCCTGAAGGAGGAGGGCGCTAGACAAGGGCTGCATCCTTCTTCATTTTCCTCTTCAAACACACATTCTCTCTCTCTCTCTCTCTCTCTCTCTCTCTCTCTCTCTCTCTCTCTCTCTCTCTCTCTCAGAGCTTCTCTACTATGTCCCAATCATTTTTAAAATCAATATAAATTCTGTCACGAATACTTTCCCCATAGATAAGTTATCCTTTTCAGCTTTCAACTTCATGAAGGTAACTAAATTGAAATTAATCGCATTTTATGGATAATATAAGTAATTTATGGACCGCTAGACATCCAGAGACATAGATATGAATTTTTGAGTTAAGGAAACCACATTGCATCTTGAAATCGGTGTCTTCTGATAGGCAAAGGGTAAGAGAATGAAAAATGTTCATTATCATCTGGGAGGTACGTGTGATCAGTCTCTCTCTCTCTCTCTCTCTCTCTCTCTCCATGGAGAAATCCGCGAATGAATATCCACGGAAAAATGAATAATATATTTAACGTTTCGAAAATGAATTAAATAATCTTTTATCTCTGGTATTCAGTTCAGAGTTTTCTCTCTGTACCAGGACATAAACAGTTAAGTAAGTCTTAAGTCAGGTTATGGCACATCAGGTCCAATTCCAAGGTCAATCCGAGAGCATGACCTTTATAGCAAAGCCAAGTAATGATCAAATCCCCGTAGAGGAAGTAGCACCTGTGGGAGATGTTATACCCCCACCATTCTCTCTCTCTCTCTCTCTCTCTCTCTCTCTCTCTCTCTCTCTCTCTCTCTCTCTCTCTCTCTCTCTCTGTCTCTCTCTCTCTCTCTCTCTCTCACACACACACACACACACACACACACACACACACACACACACACACACACAACATGCAACAGGAAACTGTGCCATTCAATTCCACCACAGAACTAGAACTGCTGTCAGATGCTCTCTATATCTACCTTTATATGCTATCGTTTCAAAACCCAGCTGAGATTACATGTACTTCATTCGCACTATCATTTAAGCGTCATACTGGAGATTCATAACAAAAATCATTGTTTTTAAAAACCCAAAATTTTACTGTTTAATTTTCGACAAGGATACTAAATACAATGTGTATATTTTCCTGTAACGCTTTATTCTTAACAATGCTTAACAGCTAATTCCAGTTAACACTCACATACATTTTGCTCAGCAGTCTCATAAAGAAAAGATTAAAGGAAAGAATAACGCAGATGATTTCAATACTCATGCAATTAATTCCTTAGTAAATTATTCTTCGAGATTTCTTGGAAGTTCGCGGATCTTGCAGGATGAGCCAAGATTCAGTGCCACCTAACATTTCGGTGGCCCTAATACAGGGCGAAATTCTGACTTGGTCTGGCACCTTATATTCAATACTTAAGGCAGATCCAACATCATTGCTTTCAGTAATTGCAATTAGTAGTATCTAAGCCCACACAGGGGAGGACCCTGACGAGGTAATCCCTTACAACCTCTTAGAGGGATGGAACTGATCATCAGGTAATCTCTCTCTCTCTCTCTCTCTCTCTCTCTCTCTCTCTCTCTCTCTCTCTCTCTCTCTCTATATATATATATATATATATATATATATATATATATATATATATATATATATATATATATATATATATATATGTAATGAATGTATGTATATATATATATACACATACATACTGTGTATATATGTATATATATACTGTACATACGGACATACGTGAATTTTTGCCACATACATCGTGACATTTTTTCTATTCATAATTGTGAAACGTATGTGTTCATGTTCATGAGTGGAAACTCGGCAAAAGTATTTATAGACCATCCAAAGAACAAAAAATAAAAAATACTCTCATTCGTAAGAAAAACATACATGGAAGTTCAGAGACATGTTTCGGAAGTGAAGAGAGAAAAAGTAATGGAGCAGTTCATACGGAACACCCCCTGAATGAATAAAATTTCCGTTAATGAAGCAACTCTCGGGAAGATAAATGGTTCAAACTTTAGATAGGAAGTTATTGCAGTTTATAAGAATAATTTCCTAAGGAATTAATTGTATGAGCGTGTTGAAATTATTTGCGTTGCTTTTCTTTCAATCTTTTCTGTATGAGAGTGTAGAGCTAAATGTATAATAATGGAGTTAGTTATAAATATTGTTCAGAGTAAAGAATCATAAGCAATTATACACATTGCATATTGTATCCATGTGGAAAACTAAGCAGTAGAATTTTAAGTTTTAAAAACGATAATTATTATTATGAATCCTATACTATTCAGACAACGGTGAGACCTCACAGAGGCCAGGGAAAGAAACAATGCACAGTACTGATAAGAGGTATTTATTGAATAATGTAACATGGCGTTGCAGGAACTATGGTCATTCTGAAAGGGACTTTAATTATCCCCACTCTGACGACAAGGGAAGAACTTCACTTGTTCACACTACGGATTCAAGGCTTCCAGCGGTAAACGTATCCAAAAGTTGTAAGGAAACTGAGAAGGGTGGAGGTCATTTTAGCTTTTAAAAATGAATGTTTCGGTTCAGGGTCACCCGTAAAGTCTACTACATCTTTAGTAGGGAAGTTAATCCAAAGCCACGGTAGTTAATGTGGGTGTAGGCAGCTGTTTTGATATGATCACTGACATGGGACCTGTCCAGCTTGGTTGTCTCTTGAGGGTTGTAGCTTCACTGGCCACGTGACTAGAAAAAAGAAAATCGTCTGTTATATTCCATTAAAAATGATGATTGTGCAAATTATTCTAGCGACCTGAAAAATCTTATTTAAAAACGAAAGGGGTTCGTTATTTCTCTGATAATGGAGAAAAGCTTCGCCGGAACATGGAATAATTAGTTTAAGAGTCTTGATGGGTTTATAAGCTGCTACCGTAGCACCGGATGTTTTCGAAAAATATTCAGGTAAAGTAAATGAAATTGGAATTTGTTATATAGACGCAGGAGTACTGTTCTTAGCCACGTAAAATAAGTCTAATCCTTCGGGCCAGCCCTAGGAGAGCTGTTAATCAGCTCAGTGGTCTGGTAAAACTAAGGTATACTTAATTCATTGAAGTATCTATTGTATTGAAGACTCAAAATTTGGTTTATAATTCTACCAAGGGTAAATGTGCAACGCACTATGGCGTAGTCTGTTTTGATAAAGTGTATTTGCTTTGCATCATTCTGTTGTGAATGAGATATGAAGGGAAAAATAGTTTTTTAATACGTTCCTCTTAGACGTAATATTGTGTAACATCCATGTTATGCTATCCCTCTGAAATAGGTTACAAACATTCTTAATCTTGCTTCATAATATTTAATCTTATTCAGTGCACAAAGAAGACTGTTGTTATCATGATACTCCAGTCAGGTGTAAAAAAGCACCTCTCGCTTGTTAGCATTTGGTGTATGAAAAGATTCTCGACGGTGTCAAGGAGAGTTGGGATTCCATTTTATTGCCTTGAGATGTGAAAACAGATATTTCTCGCCTTCCGTTCCGTTGTTTTTTAAAGGTATTGACAGGTCGACACGAGTCAAGACATCACTTGAAGATATTTCGCAACTAGGAATATTTCGATTCGCATAACTTTCATGTTTTTTAATATTTTTCCCGCTTACGTTTTTAAGATTTTCAAACCTTATTGCATCACGAATTTAAATTTCACTTTATTTTCTCCCTTTTCTAACTTGTAAGTAAATATTAGCAGAAGCAGATGGTTACGACAGAAACGAATTGACACTTGACACATTAATAGACTTTTTATTCGACTAATGCTGAGATTACGTTTCAGATTGCCCTGTAAACACCATGGGTAGGTTCTGCTCACGTTTCAGCCCTTTCTCAAGACCATCAGATTGATTCACGTAACTCATACAAAGAGAGAGAGAGAGAGAGAGAGAGAGAGAGAGAGAGAGAGAGAGAGAGAGAGAGAGGATATGTAAAACGGTTTTCGTGTGGGGTGACGATTACCTCGTCGTCCTTTGTTTTTTTCTTCTCTTGTTCTCCTCTCTTTCCACCCACAGATGCGACCCTTAACAGTCAGCTAATAACCAGATACCATAGCACATGTTGGTTAACATTGTCTGTCTTTATTTGCAAGTAAACACACCAGTACCATTCTGTGCCTCATCAGGAGTGGGGATGGAACGCGGGTTCGTCAGTTATGAGCTGATTACTACCCATTGAATTACGAGAGAGAGAGAGAGAGAGAGAGAGAGAGAGAGAGCCGCTGCCCTTTATTTAGCAGTCAGTGTTACTTGTAAAGTTAGCGTATCTTGTTTTCTTTTATCAACATTTACAGTTTTCAGTAGGTTCACTTGTTCTTTTTTCTCTGTTATTTTATCCTTGTTCTTTATACTAATATTTATTAAATGATAATTGGTGTAGACCTTTCCACACGATTATTGAAAATTGGCATAATATCTGATTCTGTTTCGTTTTGGCTCCATTGGTTAAATATCATGAACTAAGAAATAAGACAGTCAGGAAACAAATCTTAACACCAGAGGAAACTTAGTGTTTGTTCCCTCTTGGGAGAAATTAGAAGCTCCAAGTACTGAATGTGTACTGCCTCTCTCTCTCTCTCTCTCTCTCTCTCTCTCTCTCTCTCTCTCTCTCTCTCTCTCTCTGTTGCAGAGTGCTTGCAGCTCATGAACAGTATCAGAGTTGGAAGCATTGATCTTTTAAAGCATTCTAAAAATACATTATGTGAAGTAATCTTAGCCAGTCGGATTATCCGGAGAATAGACTAGTATCTTTCCTTTAATTTCTCTGTTTATTACGCTGATGCCGAATTCTTGTCGGGTATCAAGAGCTAAAACCACACGGGGTGCTTGTGTAATCTCTTATGCTTAAAGGGGAAGCACTGGATCCTTCGCATCCAGGCTCTTCTCCCCCCTTCCTCTACCCCCTTGCACTGAAACCTACCCTTTCCCCACATTTATTCTTCGTAACGAAAATAGGAGCGCCTCATTGAAATGTCTTCCCGTGTGCCATGATTCTGTTTATGTGAGACTTACAGTATACACTCTCGAGAGCTTTCATTTCAATCATGGAAGTGTTGCTGGTTGCAGCCTACTCAAGTCGGCGTATGCTACATACTGTAAAATGATACAGATGGAGGTGGTAGTGTTTGTTAGGACTTCAGTGTCCAAAATTATTGAATTCATGTATTTTCCCTTTTTTTTTAATTGGTTGTGCTTGCTTTCATATTTCACTGACTGGTAAATTTTTTAATGCTTTTTTCCGTTGTAAGTGTTGCAAAGGCAGAGGTACGTTTGTTGTGTGGGTGCGTGCTTGAGTGCACCTGTGTGCTTGTGTACTGTGAAGCCGGACATGACATGTGTAATTACCATATTATCTCTCTCTCTCTCTCTCTCTCTCTCTCTCTCTCTCTCTCTCTCTATATATATATATATATATATATATATATTTCTATATATATATATATATATATATATATATGATTTTCTATTTTCGTCCTTACATCAGTGAAGACTAATCTCCTCAGGCCATTAACTTTATGAGATGGTTCGTCATTCTTCAATGGTTTTTATGAAAGCCTTTTGAAAAGATGAAAAAAAAATTTTAAATATTTAAATAAATTTTTTTGCAAATTAAATTGCACGGACACTGTATTGCCTACTTTTGGCCTGGATTTATACCTAGCAAGTAAGTTAATTAATAAATACATAAATAAATAAATGGAAGGAAGTGATGGTAAGCCTTTTTAAGTATTAGATTGTAATGAAAATTTGGAAAAAATACCCTGAGAGAGAGAGAAGAGAGAGAGAGAGAGAGAGAGAGAGAGAGAGAGAATCCCAGTGTTTGGCAGTGTATGAAAAGAGATAAGGGTTGACAATTTATAATAGCAGTGTAATCAATAGTTAGTATCAAGTTAAAAATCTGGAGAATAATTAGCAATACTTTTTCTATTAAGCTAACGAGTTGACTTTTTACCGCAAATTATAAGCAGCAGGAGTAGCGGTAAAAGTATCAGGATCAGGAGCAGTAGCAGGAACAGCAGAAGCAAAAGCAGCGGTAGTTTTCCTATTAGACCAAAAGGTCTTCTGAGGAGTTTATGTCGTTCTCGGTGAGGGAACTTTTGCCCCTCGAACTGCTGGGAATAAAAGTTAGTTTTTAATTGAGTATTTAATGGAAATAAAGTTCTTTTTACCTGTGTGGTCCAATTGGCAAAAGGCATTTCTCTGTTTGCGTCAGTTGCCGAATTAAGATCATTTGCTTCGGGGGAAGAGAGAGAGAGAGAGAGAGAGAGAGCTTTTCAGTTATTGGGGATCTTTCCTCGAATATTTTTTTATCTTTAAAAAAAAAGTGTCATGATTAATATTTTTCGTGGGGTGTGAGTTTAAGACAAGAGTAATCTTAGATTTATTTCAAGTTAGCTTTTGGGCGGATTTTCATTCTCCTCTATTCTGGTTTAAGTATTTAGCTTTAATTATTTGTCTCCCACAAAATAATCTTTTTTTCTTTTATTCTCTTAACCTCACGCTTAATTTCCCAAGGCGTCAGACAGTGACCCATTCCTCTGCCTGAAATTTATCTTTTCGCGTTCCCTGGAGTTTCAAGAGTACAGTGAAAGGATTCTCTCTCTCTCTCTCTCTCTCTCTCTCTCTCTCTCTCTCTCTCTCTCCTGCTCACGATCGAACCCGCGTATGATCATTGAGTGAGTGAGGAAAATAGGTATGTGTGTGTTTGCAAGTTCTTGAAAAATCCAATATACCTCTGTTGACCTAAGCTATGAATTATGTACCTGGTTATGTCTCGACTGTTGAGGGCCGCATCTGGGTTGTACAGTGAGAAATAACAGATGTGAGTGATCAGCGTTCCATCAAAACGAATCCCATTATGCATTACAAATGAAGGGTCTCGGTTGTGTAATCCTCAAACCATTCTCAAGATATAGGCTACTCCTTAGGGGGAACGCCGTCAGTGCACCCCGCATGCTACACTGTAGGCATTACTTAAGGTTCTTTGTGGTGTCCCCTCGGCCCCTAACTGCAACCCCCTTTCATTCCTTTTACTGTACCTCCGTTCATATTCGCTTTCATTCCATCTTACTTTGCACCCTCTCCTAACATACTGTAGTGCAACTGCGAGGTCTTTCTCCTGTTACACTTTTAAACCCTTGTTACTCTCAATTTCCCTTACAGCGCTGAATGATCTCATAAGTCTGAGCACTTAGCCTTTGGCTTGAATTTTATGTTCCATTCTATTCACAAGATATAATCTATTTCCAAAGCAAACAATATTTTAGTAACCCGAAACATAGATAAGATCCATACTTTTCTAGTAATAAATTTTATCACATACTCGAACTCATTTAATCTGCAAAAAGTACAAATTTGGTGGCCCCGCGTAAATACGAAGATATTCAGGGTGCTGCACTCCCTCCCCATATAATTAAGTTAAGTAGACGTCATGTAATTCGTAAATTTTGGCTCCACACATGAAATTAGGCGTGTAGTTTGTGTCGTCACGCGGAAACTTTGTATTTGAAGTGTCGGATGAGCCTGCAGCTGAAATTGCAACGCACATTTGCCTTTATTAGCCGAGTCAGATTTGGTTCGTATTGCCAATCTCCATTCTGTGAAAAAAAAAGGAAATTGTGCTTTTTTTCCACGTTTTCTGTGCTTTTTGCTTCTTGAATTCTTCAGGCTTCAGGTTTAAATTTCATGGAGATTCATTATTATTATTATTATTATTATTATTATTATTATTATTATTTGCAGTTGTGTGCGTAACCTAAGGGTTAAAATGTTCTAAGTACTTTGGTCCGTGGTGAAACGTTAGCCCGTATTTTGTACATATCGTAACATATAGAGACAAAACACGTCACGTATAAGATCATTTCATTATTAAAAAAATGAGAGGACATGCTGACTGCGTTTCTTTTATTGACCAATTAATATTTGTATTCTTTGCAGTTACATCCAACAAAATGACTGAATACCAAATAGTAGCCTCCTCGTGACAGAGATTCGCTGTAGAGTTATTGTATTTATCGGTACCTCAAGAAATCTGTATATTTCCTGCATTACGAACTTACAAGAGATTTCAAAAGACATTCTATTTCTCTTCAGTAGTATGTTTTCCGCTCATGTGATAAAAAAGAGTTAGTAAAGAATACCGTCAGACCTCAGGGTGTTTTCTGGTTTATCTTTGATACAGTTCTTATGGCTGCGTAATTTCATGAATGAGCGCGGCATTAGATTCTTTATAAGATAATGCTGTTTTATTGCTGCTTCAGAGTGACTTTTACGGATGTTCTCGTGTCTTGTTAGCGGTTGTTATTTACGACGCAAAATGTTTGGCCCTTTTTTTTTTCCTCGGAATTTTAGTTCTCCCAACATTTGACATATCTTTCTCTTTTATCTTTCGAGTGGCTGGTAATCAAGGAACCTAGTAAAGTCAACTACTTATTTTGTAGGACTTACTTCTCTCTCTCTCTCTCTGTCTCTCTCTCTCTGTCTCTCCGTGCAGGTATGAATACTTCTTATTTAAATACTACTCGATTTTTTCATCGTGCGCCCACCCATGCACATAATTTTATTGGTGTACACTGGTTAATGTGCTTGTGTGTGTGTGTGTGCGTGCTTGCGTGCGCGCTCTGTGCGTGCTTTTCTGCACCCGCCTCGCTATCGTAAGATGTCAAAGAGATTCCTTTCTCTGAAATGTTCTTTGAAGCGTGGTGATCCGCTCTCCTTGTCTCCCTGACTTTATGAAATAATCTATTTTTAGTTGTTCTGTAGATACGTAAGACTGAAATATTGGTTCGTAAATAGTTTTTTTTTTAATATTTGAAAGATGGTTTTATTAATCTTGGGTGTTTAGATTTTTGTTTTTTAAAAGATATTTTTGAATTTCCTAGACCTTATCCTGATATAATTATTTTTGCACTTTTTCTTTCCTTTGGCTCTTTTTCATTAAGCCTGAGAGAGAGAGAGAGAGAGAGAGAGAGAGAGAGAGAGAGAGCATTTTTTTGTTTGTTTTGTTTAAGAATGTATCATTTGGCCGTAACATAGGCTTGTCACTTAGCCTAATTGATAAAAACGATGAAAGAAAATAATAGGGTTTTACGAAAGCGCTATTTGATGTGTAGCTCTTAATCGCTAGGACGACACATTTTCACATTTCGATTATGTTCATTTCATTATATCCCTTATAACATGAATTATATTCATGTGTTTAGTTTTTTACTCTGGTATATCACACAGAAATCTAATGCTCCGTGTCCTTTATTTGACATATTAAAAATTAACATGACGTGACAGAGAAAATTAACATAAAGTGACAGAGAAAAATTAACGTGAAGTGGCAGAGAAAAATTAACATGAAGCGACAGAGAAAAATTAACATGAAGCGACAGAGAAAAATTAACATGAAGTGACAGAGAAAAATTAACGTAAAGTGACAGAGAAAAATTAACGTGAAGTGACAGAGAAAAATTAACATGAAGTGACAGAGAAAAATTAACATGAAGTGACAGAGAAAAATGAACGTGAAGTGACAGAAAAATTAACATGAAGCGACAGAGAAAAATTAACGTGAAGTGACAGAGAAAAATTAACATGAAGCGACAGAGAAAAATTAACGTGAAGTGACAGAGAAAAATTAACATGAAGTGACAGAGAAAATTTAACATGAAGTGGCAGAGAAAAATTAACAGAGAAAAATTAACATGAAGTGACAGACAAGATATCATGACCTTTCTTAGCACCTAATTTTGTTTTGTCGTTTGGATTACATGCACGCCTCTAGGTAGTTATATGGGCTAATCTGTACAGGTAAAGCGGGAGGAATTCACAGGTATCCTAGGTAAGGAGGTGCGGGCTGCTGTTGACAGTGGGTGTTGTTATGTTGGGGTTGGAGTTGAAGGAGAGGGAGAGCTGCCTTTAGAAACCAGAGAATGCCTGGATCTTGATAACAACTCTCTCTCTCTCTCTCTCTCTCTCTCTCTCTCTCTCATGGTTGGTGAAAATTTTTTTGTATCAAAGAAATTTTCCTCCTTATCCGTCATTGGGATCCCGTTTTGTTATTATTTGAAAGGTTATGAAATGAATAACTGAATATTCTCTCTCTCTCTCTCTCTCTCTCTCTCTCGTAGTGAACGTTTTTCAGTGTATCAAAGAACTTTCCCTCCATATTCGTCAGTGGCATTTCTTTGTTCCGTTATTTCAAAGGTTATGAAATGAATAACTGGACATTGTCACTCTCTCTCTCTCTCTCTCTCTAATGAAGTGAATTTGTTTCAGTGTATCAAAGAAATTTTCTCCCTAATACGTCATTTGCATTTCGTTATGTTATTATTTCAAAGGTGATAAAATGAATGACTGAACTTTGCCGCATTCTCTCTCTCTCTCTCTCTCTCTCTCTCTCGTCTTCTCGCGCGTTTAAGATTCCTGTTCTCTTTTAAGCACGGCTCGAATTTTAAGACAAATTGACTCCAGCTGGCTTGAAATATAGTGATTTGGAAGTAACGAGCCGAATTTTGACCTGTGTCGGCATTTGCATGAAATTCCTGCTTTCCTGCTTTCATTATTCCAAAGGGAAAAGGAAAAAGATTATTATATTTTCTCTGCATTCATCATGAAGACTTGAATCAGCTTTTTATTTCCAAGGGTTAAGGATTTTTGGTCTCTTGGAAACTGCTCTTCCTTTGACTTTGGCCATTTATAGTTTTATTTCTTAACTCTCTCTCTCTCTCTCTCTCTCACGCAAATATTGCGCACACACACACACACACACACAGTAATGGTTCGTCTTGAATTCGTATTTGTACTGCAGTTACCCTGCAACAAAGTCAATTCTGTTGTATTTTTAGCTGTTTATTGCATGACCGAGTGCTCATTTATTTTTCATTCTAGATATTATGCCCGTAATCATTTTGAGAGTTCAGTCGGTTCGTAAATTGCTTTAATTACTTAGTTATTTTCTCCAGGCTTATGTTGATAATAGCAATACTGTAATAAGAAATGAGAACGTCTTTTTTTTTTTTTAGGATTCACATAATATTCATGTTGGGTCCGTTTTGTAAAGAAATGGAGGATAGGAGAATAAAAAAAATGAATCCCATTTCACTCTGAGTTTTATTACGACAATTAGAAGGCTGCTGACGTGATAATTACGGTAGAGTGTCATTAAGTCGTTTTTGTGTGTACGAAATTGTCTTCATTATCTTGGAAGTTGCCCGGGTGCATTACTATAGATGCTAATTTCGCGTTTGTGGATTTTGTTAAGTTCGCGTTGTTTTGGCGTTCAGGAGGTTGCGTGTTGCGAAGGTTTATGCTGCTGGTTTTATTTCCGACTTATTTTCAATTTTCGATGCTTAACCTGGTAGGGGTTCTTGCAGTAGGAGTTAAGACGAAATATTTTGCCCTGCGTAACTAGTTCGTAAAAAGAATGCATGCTTTATGACGTTCTATTAGTAGTTGCTCACCGTTAGAAAAAATTCTCTCTCTCTCTCTCTCTCTCTCTCTCTCCAACTGAAATTATTTGAGAGTAAAATTATGAAAAGTTAAATATTAATAAAATTAAATTATAAACTAATATAAATTCCATTTTCACGTTGTCCCTGATATACTTCAGTATCGTAGTATATTTAATTTTCAATATTCAGTTGTTTCAGCTTAGGTTACAGATGCATTCAGGACGCAGTGAAATTACAGAACTATAATTGTTCCTGATACTGACTTTTATAAATAAGTTTTGCATATATATACATGTATATATAAATATGTGTGTGTGTATATATACATATGTATGTATGTATATATATATACATACATATATATACATATACACACACACATATACATACATACACTCAAGATTCTAATGTAAGCGCACACTGAAGGTACAGCAAAACACGTGGGCTTTATAATAATCATGTAGGTAATAATAATGATAATAACAATGATAATCCATCAGCATCATAATTATAAATTAGGATGAAAACGGAAGAACGAGATTAAGAGCGAATAAGGTTTTTCAAGATATCTTGGCAGTTAACCGGATAATCAGTTATGAATAGATTAGCTTTGATCTTGATCTATAATTTCGTGGAACACATGAAAAATTAAATGGACCTTTTCGAGAGGTAAAACACGCTCACCACGATCCGTGTTTAGCTGGCACTATGGTCACACTGTGTAGGGTACTTGCCAATGTTTAGGGATGCCAGTAATCAGGTGTTTTTGTCATTGTTTTTTGCGATGTTCGACGGGGTACCTCAAGAAAGGATCAACGAATTTCGGTGAATGGTTAGTTTTCTGCGTTTATCAACGAAGTTTTGGTATTTTGTGGTTTCAAAACGATCTCATTCATTAAAATGGATTTCGATATTCCCAGTCTTTATACATGAAACCAGCAGACTAGCTCTGTCAGTTCGAAACCATTTTTCAGTTTTCTGTAAAAGAAAACTGTGGAGATGGCCATTTCTTTGTCCGTCCGCACTTTTTCTGTCCGTCCTCAGGTTAAAAACTACTGAGGCTAGAGGGCTGCAAATTGGTATGTTGATCATCCACCCTCCAATCATTAAACATAAATTGCGGCCCTCTAGCCTCACTAGTTTTTATTTTTATTTAAGATTAAAATTAACCGTGATCGTACGTCTGTTATTGACATAGGTGGCAACAACACATGCCACCACCGAGTCGTGGTTCAAAGTTTCATGGGCCGCGGCTGAGAGTTTCATGGGACGTGGCTGAGAGCTTCATGCATCATTATACGCTGTACAGAAAACTCGATTGCGCCGAAGAAACTTCGGCCCATTTTTTACTTGTTTTATAATGATGATAATAGTAAATGTTACTGCTCATTCATTGTTACACTTTCACATGTTTACTTTGGAGTGGACTATACAGATGTGTATGCACTACTGAATGTTCTTCGCTGTACGTACGTATACCCCTTCATTGGCAGAAGTTAATGCTAGTGATGCTTGTTAATGAGAGTTTTGTTATACCTTTACAGTAGATGCTTCTTGCAAATGCCATTTATATCACTGAAATGAGTTCATCACAGGAGATACCAGTTGAGAAGATTCTTAGCTTTGCTATTTTCTTCTAAACCCACTACTTCCACAAAATATAAAACTAAAGTCGTTATTAGACTGATAAAGATGAAAAGATGAGAAAACCAATAATGTGAAGAAAGGTTATGCATCCCTTCTCTTCGAAATTGGTAATCGCAGAACTAAACTGTTGTATCTCCATAGATAAGGGCAGGAAAACGCAAGAATGAATACGCGGAGAATATGTCCATGTTTCTCCTTAGAGTTTTATTGCCGTCGGCATTGGAATCGTTAATCAGTACCTCGTCCTGTAACTAGAGAAGCTCGACTAGGGGCGGAAATCCTGTGGAAAACAAAGGGGGAAACAAAAGAAGGAGTCGTTGGCGAAGAAGACGACTCCCAGTGGGAGCACCGGAAACATTAATGCGACGTCGAGAAGTTCCTATAGTACTGTACTACGGGATGTCACGAGTCTCTTGGCAGGCTGTGACAAGCAGCATTGCCATGTCGGGACATGGGAGGCTGTGTGACGTAACATGACCAATGGATCGTCGCCTCAGAGTTTGCGTTTTCTCTCCTAAAGGACAGACATATTCTCTCTCTCTCTCTCTCTCTCTCTCTCTCTCTCAGTATAGGGTATATATAAAAATGTTAATACATAAATATGGTATATATAAATGTTAAATGTAAAAATGTGTATATGAAAATTAAATATTAAAAATAATATATATATACATATAAATGAAAATAGATATTAAAATGGTATTTTATATATATACATATATATATATAATATATATATATATATATATATATATATATAAGTATGTATGTATGTATGTATGTATGTATGTATGTATGTATGTATGAGCGTATTTCGCCAAGAGGAGGAGGACAGAAACAGATAATAAAAAAAAGTCTGAAAAGTGTCGGAGATGGAAGTTTTGTCCGCCCTCAAGGAAGAGATGACTCGGTGTGTTTGTTCACCTACGACGCCGAATCCTCCTCCCACTGCACTGTTGAAATATGCTAATCACCTCTGGTGCCTGCAGTACATACCTTCCACCCAACCACTTAACACTTTATCTTTGCTAACATTACCTCGGTCAAGAACGTCCCGATCCACATGACTCCGCATACAAGCGCAAACCTTCGGTAAATATTTGTAAGAAAAGCACGAGAAATAGTTTTTTTCGGGGAGCTTTTCTTTTAAAGTCGTTATCGTCCTTTCCTTAGCAGCTTGTCTTAAAGGGTGAGCCAAGGAAAATTGTCATGGTAACGGGAAATCGGAAACGTTTTTTCTTCTTGAAATTTGTCTGTGAAATTTAAGTTATTGAGAAGGACAACTGTAATACGGTGGTAAAGCCAAAGTTTTGCAAACCACTTTGATTTAATTATATATATATATATATATATATATATATATTACTAAAAAAGGACCTCATTCAAACTGGATGGTATCTAATGGAATAAATCTCCATTAGGCACCATCCAGTTTGATTGAGGTGCTTTTAGTAATTCTACTAATGCACAGAACAATTGTGTATGTGATAAAGTTAATATATATATATATATATATATATGTGTGTGTGTGTGTGTGTGTGTGTGTGTGTGTGTGTGTGTGATATTTTTCCATAGTTGGTTTTACCTCAGTCCTTGGTGTGAGTGATTTATAAATGGAACATTACGAGGATTTTAGATGAAACGAAATTTTTTTTTTTTATCTATCAAAAATAAAGCTTAATCGTTTTATAGTGGTCCTTAATAGCAGAGCTCTGTACCAAAGAGAGACGGAAAAAACTAAAAAATGGAGAAAAAGAAAAATCGACGAGAAGAAGCCTGCCACCAGCCGGGCAGGGAGACGACATCTTTACTATTAATTATATGCAAAAATGTGTCACTACCAAGCGGCCCAATAAAAGCTGGGACGGCCCTCTCGGATTACTCCCTGCGGAGATCCCTTGCCGCTGAGGTTCCTCCGCAGGTATACGGAGGAAAAGGTCTCTCACAATGGATGAGGGCTCGAGGTGGAAAAGAGAATTTCTGGCCAGGGGCAAGCCAAAGGAGGACCCACGGCGACATGACTAGAAAAAAAATGATGCAAGGGAGCTGCAAAATAATTATTGGTCAGGTACTTCTTTTATATATTGGCCTTAAAGAACTTAAAGTCTGGACCCTGCTCTTTGCAAATGATTGCGAGCGTTCTTTGTCCGTGCTTCCCCTCCAGACTTTTTGCGTTGTTCTGATTCACATACATGTCAGAGAGAGAGAGAGAGAGAGATGATAAGAGTGCCGGTTAGGCGTGGAAGAATAAGAGGTTATGCACTCGGCAATAAACTGGTTATGTTCAACAAGACCAGTTACCTCACACATTGAGAGAGAGAGAGAGAGAGATCGTATCTCTCTCTCTCTCTCTCTCCTCTCTCTCTCTCTCTCTCTCTCTCTTCCCTCTGGCAACCCACCTTGCAATGCACCTTCTTAGATCTCAGCGATACTATCTGTCAAACTTGCAAGGATTTGAACCATGACAGTAAAAAAAAAAAGGGTGTTGTACGGCTAACTTGATAGGTGTAGAATTTGTCGACGTAATATTATTATTATTATTCCCAGCCATATGAATGGGGAACTTCTTGGAATACTATTGCTAATATGAGATTACGTATTTTGCGTCGTCTCGGTTGGCTGGATCTTAATTCAGAGGTCATCACCAGGTCCCTTATTCCTTTTTAACATCTTTCTGCACTTGCAAAGTCCCAAGACGCTGACGTCATTCTTACAAAATGCCCTTAGGCTTAAAGCACCGTCTTTTATCCCAGGCAGCCGACGGGCGAACGAAAATATTCTGAAAATTAACAAAAATAATTCCTTTCAAACATTATGGTAGCGAGATATCACTGTAAGATAAGTAGATTTGTGTATGTTAGATATTTACGCGAGGGCTATGAACACACCTTATACCCACTTTCCAAGAGGTTCAGTGAGGACTTCACGGAAAGATTTGTTGATTCAAGGGTCTTACCTCCAAGATGATAGGCCTCTTCAGAGAGAGAGAGAGAAATTCTGAATCATTTAAGAAGAGAGGAGAATTTAGGATCAAACCCTAGGAAGGAAAATTAATTTAGGACGAGGAAGACAGTGTATATAGTTGCGTCTGTGGTGTAACAGGATGTTTCGATGACGAGGGAACAGATTTTGATAAAACATGAAAAAAATATTCTTTGGGTGGCCTACTCCAGATGACCAACCTTTGGGGGATTTTGTTATGATCATTAACCCTCCCCAACAAAGTCCATGCACGTTATGCTTACCTTGTCATCACAACGCCTCCTACGCAGTGCAAGTTATTTTAGTCAAAGTTCATATTTGACATACATACAGTAGTCGTTAATGAAGCCCTTTCAGATGACACCGGGGTTAGTAATATTGTGACCTTGATTATGACCCAAAAAGAAAAAAAATAAAGGGTAGGACCCTTCGTGTTTCACGAGCGCGTCTTGTCGGGAGAAAACTGTCGGAATTATTAACCTTTGTAAGAACCATCAAGGTGTTGTCTTCAACATTTCATCAGTCGGAATGTTCTTACGGAGGAGTTAGTCGAGGGTCGCTCAGGGAAGGGTAATGCTGAATACTCTGAGAATTATTCTTACCTTCGTTCCAGAATCTTTAAGAAATTGAAAACGTACTCGTCTATCTCTGCGAACAGTGTATGTTAGAGCTCTCTCTCTCTCTCTCTCTCTCTCTCTCTCTCTCTCTCTTTTGTTTTGATTTGAAAATAGAATTGAAAGCATTTAACCGATGGATGTTTAATTTTTGTGCACAAATGTGCTAAAACGTTAGATTTTTATCATTTAAAAAAAATTCTCAGAAAAAGATCTCAGAATTACGTGGATCTCACGTTCCTTACATTATTAAGTTATACGAAGAGTACTATACTGGTCCCACCTTTATTGAATTTCTGAAAGCTTTTGGCTCAAAATAGACTGTACAGTAGTTTACTGATTTATACAATCGTGATAATAAAAGAAATACTTGTGACAATTAGCAAAGCATTAAGCAATTTCTATTTCGTGTACATATATGATTTACATGTATATAATATACTTATCATAATTATTGTGTCATTTAGTATATTTGCATATTTTTAACTGTTGATGTTAGATTCCAAAAAAACGCTAATCACACAAATGACCTATGAAGGAAATTTGAATCCAGTGTTGTAACATAAAACTTATAAAAGTCGGTTCCACTTGAACTTCCCATGAAAGCATATTTGAAATGCTGTATACAAAATTAATCTGTTTACCCTCAAGAGCAACTAGTTTCCATCAAGAGCTTCCCTAATACTTCGTGATTTGTGTATCAGAAGCAAAGTTCAACGAAAGTCTATGAGTGACATAATTGAAAATAGCGGAACGACACGTAATTGTTTTGAATCGAGATGCCAATTATTTATTTATTATTCATAGCGCGCTAGATTCGTAAATGTGGGACAGAAATTACTGCTGATTAGAGATAATGGCTCCCATTGAGGTTGTATGACCAGGCGAATGAATTTTATCTTCACATAACCTTTGCCATT
Source organism: Macrobrachium rosenbergii (assembly GCF_040412425.1). Taxonomy (NCBI): domain Eukaryota; kingdom Metazoa; phylum Arthropoda; class Malacostraca; order Decapoda; family Palaemonidae; genus Macrobrachium; species Macrobrachium rosenbergii. The sequence goes on along the minus strand of NC_089752.1, from coordinate 52,551,697 downwards.
AGAATAGCAGTGTCCTTGTAAACACACACACACACACACACACACACACACACACACATATATATATATATATATATATATATATATATTAATGGGAATATGCTGGAAAAATTATTGATTTTGAAGTAAACGGTTTCCAAAATAGAATATTCTCAAGTATATTTTGAAAAGAGACATCCCTGATGAAGATATTTGCTAGTCTCTGTTAGTACGAATTAGAACTGAGGAACAAGTTGATAGATGTAATGTTGAGAAAAGAAGGTATATTTTTTCGTTATTTGGTTGAAGAACGGTCAAGATTAGATATAAATTTAAGGTGGAGTGCAAGGAGTGAAAATTCAGATCAGTGACTTACAAGGTGAAAGTGAGGTGAGCATAAGTAGAAAATCAATGAAATATGGTCTACATACAGTTAAAGGTGTAAAAATGAGCATGTAACATTCCATGATTGGGTTATGGTTACATCAGAATACAGGAGGGTAGAAACGGAAGGAGTAAAAACAATTAAGAGGTTGGATGAGGAAATGAAAGGCTTATTATATTAATTAAAGGAAATTATTAATGTGCAAATGCTTTACAGAAGAGAGGTTCATGTACAGGTACACCGGGGGATGGACACGGTTGTCAAGAAGTGGGAGAGGAAAAGAAAGCCAAGTATAAAAGCGAGAAGGTGACTAAGAACTTTGTTTAGAAAACTAAGTTATTCTACAGTGACTTATGTTTAGAGAAGTGTGACGAATAAATGGATCTCTTCAATATAAGCTGTTTGCTGTGAGTATAGTCTTGGGTCGGTGGAGTGAGTATTTTAAAGATTTGTTGAGCGTGGAAGATGGAAGAGAGGCAAAGTTGATTGGCACTGTGGTGATGGTTTGATAGTAAGGCCATGGTTTATAAGGTGATGTAGGATGATGGAAAGGTTCTAGAGGAATGGGTGAGAGGAATAATAGTTAATTCTACATTGGTCATAGAAATAGAAACGAATGTGGCAATTATAAGAGTGATACGGATAGAACAATGATGGATCAAGTGTTTTTATGAAACAGTTATGCGAGAAGTTCGAAAGTAAAGTGACCAAACTGACACATTGGAGTGGAAGTGCCTTAATACACAGAAAGCGCCAGATTGGTGCAAGATTGAGGTAGTGGCGCCCTTTTATGGAGTCCCTCGTGCTGCTGCTGAGCCTTGTCTGCAAGTGAATAAAGTGGCTGATATTCTGGGGGCTTTCTGCATAGGGGCCTCATCCATCATAAAATGTATGAATGTCGGAGTGACTGCTGCTTTGTTTTTTCTGTGGACCATCCCCTATTGGGAAATGGCTTATTGTATATAACATATGTGTGTTTTTCCTCGTGTTCTGCATTTGCAAGGCCAGTGGTTCGACTCCCCGCTTACTACAGAGCAGTATACTTAGTTGTGAATGCCGTGGAATAAGCGTCAGCTAGGGTAAAGAAAAATTCCTGTTGAAAACTTGAAGGGTCTACCTTCTAAAGTGTGAAAAGATAATGTACTTGTGTCACAGTTGTGTTTGTACATAAATACAGGAGTAGGTGTAATAGATATATACTTGATTGTTGTGTTCCCCCTGATTACTGAAGCAGTTTTCATCAAATTCCATTAGATTATTCTATTCTTATCTTCCTACCATCTCAGCCCCATCTTAGCTTCTCAGAGAAAAGGGTTCTCTTGCCTTTGTCCCTAGCACATTAGTACAGAAAAGGGGGGAGGAAAACAGACATATCCTGACCCCTTTTGTCTCTTCATTTATTTCCTTCCTTTGAAATGACAGATTGAATTAAATATTTATTCCTCGGTCGATCTCTAATAGACATAAGTTTACTTCTCCGATGTATACCAAGTTGGCAGAATTTGAATAGTCGTTCTTGAAGGCTTTTTGCTCACAGCCCCTTCACGCAGGCTTCCATTTCTTTTATGCAACTTCCCTTAGGTCACGTCGATGATCTTTTCTGGCTTTGGGGTTTAAAGACCAAGAAACGTGTTGGCGAAAACTTGAAATTCACAATTCACTGTTGCATTGTCATTCATTTTGAGCATAAATTCATCGCTTACTGATGTACCGTACATCGTCTCTCTCTCTCTCTCTCTCTCTCTCTCTCTCTCTCTCTCTCTCTCTCTCTCTCTCTCTCTCTCTGTTGACCTACTGCTTGCAAAGGCTTTCACCCTCGTTACTTATTTACTTCTCTCTGTCATGCCCTCATTAGATAAAAGCCTCGCAATTGGATGCCTCTCCAGCATTCAGAAATTAATTTCAGATGATTCCGCGAACGTTTCTTACACCGGAAAGGGCCAGCCAGGTGCTTTTCGTTATTGATTAAAATAGGTATTTCCAGGTAAGACCTTCCAAACTTTTGAAATTATATATATATATATATATATATATATACATATATATAAATATATATGTGTATGTATGTAATGTATATTAATCGATAGCTCTAATGGCTCAATTATACGTCTGACATTCTTGCTATTTAATATTAGGCGAATGGAATATATTACCAGTAAGTCACTTGACAGAAACGGAGTTAGTCCCCTTTTAAGGTTTTTTAAAGGTGATCATCAGAGAGTCATTTCAAGATCGCACTTGGATAAAAAAAAACCTTAAAGTTGTTGTTTTTACCTCAATGACGTGTTGATTCTATTGTCAGCTTCATAGCTTCACAGAATTCTATAATGTAGTGAAAATTTACTGGAACTTTTTTGACAAGTTTTTCTGCCCTGCCCCCCAAAATTTTGGTTTGGTTTTTCATAATTGTTTATAAATATCAAGTACTTTCATTTTTTTAGATGCCATTTATAGTGTTCTACCATTATTGTGTTCTCCCGTCCATCCAAATTTCTTTATTTCGGTGTCGTGTTTTATGATAGCTTAATGTAGTGTGGATACATAAACACGCACACACCTACCCACACACACACACACACATATATATATATATATGCATATATATATATATATATATATATATATATATATATATATATATATATATATATATATATATATATATATATATATATATATATAATATGCTGATGTTATCGTGACATTACATTCTTTACTACTGTCTTTTGTAGTGTATATATATATATATATATATATATATATATATATATATATATATATATATATAATATATATATATATATATATATATATATATATATATATATGTATATATAATATAACATGCTAATGTATCGTGACATTACATAATTTACTACTGTCTTTTGCAGAACTTACTTTGCTGGAAACGAAGATAATAAATATCCATTTAATGAATCATTACAGCTACATAAATTTTTGAAATGGCTGGCATAAGTGCTGATTAGCAGATACTGAATCTCTCTCTCTCTCTCTCTCTCTCTCTCTCTCTCTCTCTCTCTCTCTCTCTCTCTCTCCATTAAAGGTGAATTAACCAAGCGTATGAATAAAGGCTCTTGTGTCATCAGCTAAATCAATTTGTTCCCGGTTTGAACTGAACTGTAGGGATATTTTCCAAGAAGTCCAACGAAGACTGCGGGTCTGTGTGCTATATTGTGTGTAGGTCGTTGGAATACTCGGGTACGAATTGGCTTTTGCACTATTCATTGTTGTTTGCCTTGAACTTTGCCTTGAGCTATATCAGGGGTAATTGCAAAGGTGGTGTACTATACCCTGACCATCCACACACACACACACACACACACACACACACACACACACACACACACACACACACACACACATATATATATATATATATATATATATATATATATATATATATATATATATATATATATATAAATATATATATATATATATATATATATATATATATATAATATATATATATATATATATATATATATATATATATCAATGCAGCACGAAGGACGCGTGCTTGAGAATATAATAAATCGTCAGAAGGTGAGTGAAAACCGGGACTTTGAACAAGTACTTTCGTAGTTTACATTTTCAAATTTCATGCTGTGAATTTGAAAATGCAGGAATAAACTCTCCTTCTGACGATATGAATTTTTGTCAGTTGCACCGTGACATTTTTTATACTCACAAAATTAAGCTACAAATATCGCTTAATATCGAATTCACTCAACCTCGGAATAAACACCAGATGGACTCGAATCACCCAGTGGTTGGGGAACGACTCCTTTTCAGGAACGCGCTGCCACTGAATGTGTGTGTGTGTGTGTGTGTGTGTGTGTGTGTTTTTCATCTAACCTTCAGTGTTTCTCATTGTCATTTACTTCGTCAGTAAGAGCCAGGCCTACGTTACCTAATCGCAGTGTAAGTATTTAGTGCAAAGGACAGTTTTACATTCTAAGAATAGAAACTAATACTTAGTTTTATTAATATTTTTTTTCTTCCTTCCAGGGACAAGGTCATTAGAGTTAACATGAACAACGTCAGCCAGACGAATTGTGAGGTAAGCTCCATCTTTTGTCCATTCTCGTATTAAATTTGTTCACCATGTAACTAAAAAAAAAAAAAGCTTCATTCTAGGATTCAGAATATGTCCTAAATTAAGATGATTTATGCTTGGCGTCCATATGATTATATTAAATATGGTTGTAAATTTTGTATGTATATTTTACGCACCGCATGGGAATTATTACGTCTGAATTTCTAGGAGCGTTTGCCAGATAATGTTTTGTTTCTTCCCCAAAGTGTTTGATTGGATAATATTACTAGACGCCGTTATATTTAAGAATCTGCGCTGGGTTTTTTCAGAGAAGGATCCTCTCCGAGATTATACAAGAGTAGGTTTTTTTTACACAACGTAAAAGCCATCTTTATATTGGATAAAAAGTTACACCGCTTTACAACACAGCATTTCTTTCCGCAGTCTAGTTAAATATTTTTTTCACATTTATGTGTACTTATTCTTGTGTGCCAGACTTCCACCGAGTAATACAGTACATCCCTGTAGGATAAAGGAAAGAGCACTGCAAAGCAGAACAAGATAATTTATATAATTACCAACAAAGAAATAATGAAACTAGAAATATTCATAAATCAGAGGAAGGTGTTTAAATATATCATAAAGTAAAGAAAAATCTAAATCCAAGAAACCGTAAGCCCATGATACCGAGTCTGTGGTATATAACCTTAGGTTTAAAAAATGAATGGTGAATACCATGCATAAGCGAGCTAAATATGGTACAGAAGACGACGCAACACTCAGATGGCGGCAGATTAGCAAATCCTGAATGGAAGAGGAAGGCGTTGAGCCGTGGCCACCGGTTGAGCTTTTCACCTACTCAAGTGTAGCGTCTAATTTTTCATATTTTTCGTTTCCAATAAAGAAAAACTTGGGCTCTACTCTAGCAGAATTTTATTTTAATTTATTTTTTTCCGTGGAGGAGCCGCGGTTGTGATCACAGTCATTGTATTTTCATTCTGAGAAAATTGCTTCTACCGTAAAATTAATTTTCTTGTCGGCGCTAGTATCTGTTGAATTTGCAGTCATTAATGGTGTGGTTTATTGATGTAAAATCATGGTTGTTTGTTCAAAATCACGTTTTGAATGTAAAGTAGGCTACTTTCGAGATCAATAAATTCTGATTTAGTCTTGAATAGATATCGTAGGGTTTATGTTTGTCTAAGCTTAAGGCAGGTCAGTACTGAGAGAAGTCACGCCAAACCATCATTAATCTTCTGCCATTTTGTGTGGCGTTTGATTACATTTCATTTTGTTTAGTTTTGTTTTGTTTGATTAGTTGATGTTATGTAATGAGAGTAAAGTATAATTAAGTAAAATACCCATTCGAGATATTTTAATTATTTGCGATGCAGGACATCATAAAAAATTACACTTGCAGGACTATCAAAGACAAAAATGTTCTTTAAAATTAACTGACAGAAAACCAGTAACTATTACTATATAATTTTGATTGACATGGATGAAATGATTTAACTACATCTTGTTGGACTGTGAATAGTTTTACGGGGCTCTTTAGTTGGTTTAAACCCCTATCAAAAAGTGAAGATACTGTGTAAACGCAGATATCAGTATCCAGTAAGTTGGAAATGCGGAATTACAGAGATATTGAATGATTCTGTTGTACTTGTTATAAAATCCTCTAGACAGTATTTATCTCCGTATTCATAAAAAATCTAGCCCGACGTCTCTTGTTTTTAGGGATTCTGTATGTACGATATGACGACACGCTTCGAGGTTCATTTTTGTTTATAAAATTGCATTGTGGGTGTTACATTACTTTTCCCTATGAGTCAAGCCACCATCTTTACCGTCCATTGTAACGGCCACTCCAGCAACCTCCCTGTACAAAAATTCTGACATTTTTGTGGGTGACGCCATTGCACCCGTTTTTGTTAATAGTGAAATTATTTCTTCGCTGTTGCAACTTTAAGAAGAGTCGGATGAAATGAAAATTGGACAGTCAGGTTAATAATAAAGGTAGGATAAACAAGGCGTGAAACCAACATTAGGCGGGTCTAGAATATGAGTCTTGGTATGAACACTTACTGAAGCCCTTTAGGTATTTTTTTTTTTTAGGTATTATTACAGTTTCGGTCAAATTCGGATATCAAATATTTTTTTACTTGCTATCATATATTTTTGTCATGATTCATACGAAATACTTACTCGCATCTTCCGCAAATTAAGAGTTACGGAGATATTTGCCGATGAATATTGTGCCTTGTTGTTAGTCGTAGGTAGATGTATCTGTCTAGCACATAGTACCCTTTGTAGAATTGGTTAGGTGGGGTATTTTAGGATCTGTCCTTACAAGCATAGCTTACCTGTTTACCCAAGGTTAAAAAGGTAGCATTCAGTTGGGTAAAGCTCCACATTGTCAGGGGAACAAGATTTCCTAGATGAGGTTAGGACGTGTCAGTGCCATTAGTGATTATACACGTGAACATGAATGTTTTTTCATGTGTTCCTCTCATGTTTTGAGCATATTACACCATTGCAATTGGGAATGTTCACTTTTTTCCCCAACCAGTTGTGCCCGGAAGAATTCATTGTAGGATATACTATAGCCTAGGAGGGTTAGGCTGGTTTGTTATATGTTTCATGTTAAAAATTATGAGGAGTTATTTGATCCAGTAGGAGTTGAGTATGATAGACTTAAAATGAGTTTGATACTAGAAAAGTCTCGCTCTGTTGTGACTTCCTTCCAAGTACCTAATTAGCATTAGTGTGAATGGAAATTGTCTTCAAAATTCGAGTAATCAATATTTAAATGTTGTTCAAAGGTTCCAAAAGCCCATATTCAGCTAGCAGATGAAGTTGTGAAGCATTGGGCATTTACAGTTTCAGTATAGTTTTAGTAAGTAAAATCAGTGTTTTGTGAAACCACGAAAAAAGTAATTTTCAATGGTAATACCTAACAGAAAGAAAGAAATTTACTAAAACGAAGGCCAGCAGGAAGTGTTCTAAATTTATTTACCTCATATTTGTTTACTAAAGTCACCAGCCTTGCCTAACCCAACGTAGGTCTCCGTAGCCTAACCTGTATTGTTATATAAAGTGCCACAAGTGGACTTGTTGCTGTTTTGCCGTAAACTGATCTCTCACAACGAAGGAATAGCCTAACCTTTCCTGATGAGGCCGCTTTGATTGCAACGCTTTCCAGATTATTAAGGAATGTTGGATGCACAAAATTATATCTTGAGTAATGCAGTGAATATTAAAATCCGGAAAAATTGTTCAAAATAGGTGTGAAGGTTCTACAGCTTTGTATACTATATTAATAATATTTTTTTACAGAAATACCTTAGTGGATTTAAATGTTCATTCGAGGATGTTCATTGTATTACGAAACAAATGTAACGTGCCAAACATGCAAGAGACTAAGTAAACCAACAGATGCAAAAATATAGTTTAGTAATAATGAAAAGTACACCGGTCTTTTTGAGATGTGAATTAAATATATAGGCAATCCAAATATGAAATAAAGGTGTCTTAGTATATGCTATGATTGCCAAAGGCATTACTATAATATTTCGTGAGTTATTTCATAAAACACTACATGTGAAGGTCGATGGTGTACAAGTGTTTGTAAAATGTAATTAAATTAAAGCATGACCGTCTCATTAAGTCGCATTATCATGAAACTACTCCACCCATCTAATTATGATAAATAGAAGAACCACACTCCCTCCAATCTCACGATGAAAAATAATTCGACAGAGCGTGATTTGAATTTTTTCAACACATTTATAGTAGGTTATATTTTAGAAGCTTCCAAGGTAACTCTCTACCAACGAACACGTTAAATAATGAAGTGAATATTAGTACCAAGGACCAACTGTCACGGAGCTGTTTGCCTAACCCTAATTCCGTCACGTAACCTGAGGAGCCTATTTAAATCGAAGGAGCCTACCCTTACAGTCCTAACGTTAGTTCAACCTACAGGTTAGGTCAAATTGAAATTATCTTGACCTGGGAGGGGGTTTGGGGATAATTCTCCCTGTGGTAAGCCCACTTCAGGTGGTTGATTTTATAGTTGTTAACTTATTCACAATGATGGTTTGTTTGACGCTACTCAACCTTTTTGTAGTCTTCCTTTAGGAGGGTCAAGTAGACTTAGAATAATAAGGGTGTTATTGTAGACCTTCTGAGTGCCTTTTGCTAAAAAAATAATGTAGGTGAGTGCTGGCAGAGGTTTAGCCACCTCTACCAAAATGAATTTCTATGCAGTTAGTGTAGACGTCAGTTTTCAACTTTCTGAAAAAACCATTAAAAGTTCTACCGTCAATGTTGTTTGTAGAGGTTAACATAGCAGTTTGTAAAGGCTGTTAAGGTCTATAGTATAGATAAGGGCGATACTCCAGCTCAGATCACAACTCCGTACCTTCACTCCACATACTTATCAAAAGGATGATCTATTATTATTGAATTTTGTTTTAACAGAGATTTAAAAGTGAGTGAGTCATTTCTATCGTAAGTCTTAACTTTTCAGTATTGTTTTCACCAAAATTTATACTCTTAAGTGAGCCCATTTTCCTCATTTTCGATGATTTTACCGTATTTGATTACTTTATGGTTACATTACTTTTTCCCTATATCTATCTATTATCCATTTATCAGTTATTTATATATATATATATATATATATATATATATATATATATAATATATATATATATATATCATTTATGCATGAATACACACACATATATATATAATATTATATATATATATATATATATATATATATATATATATATATATAACATATATATATATATATATATCTATATACACACTAATTTTTCTCTCACTTTATTTTCAATACAATCACTTATTGGTTTTGCCCCAAACTACTATCAATTTTTTTCTTATCAGTAGTTAATTACATATATAGTAATTCAGTACTGTGTTGACACCATTTTCTATTTTTACTTCCAGACCGATGCTATGCTGTTGGAGCCAACCAGTGTCTCGAGCTGCGTTTCACGGGGCAAGTCTGAGGTAAGATGAGAGAGCAGTTGGCCTAGACTACTCTGCTTTATGTGAAATTATTTTGTTGTCATTCCCTGCTTCAAAAGATCATTGGAGTTCGCCAGTAGGGGAGAAGACGTGCATTGTTATGCAGTACAAATTGTCAGTGTAAACATGTAATAGTAACTTCATTTTCTTCTTGCACTAGGGTAGGTCTTTGTAAATCGTGTTGCGCATGCGCACAATTCCCTTTTATCTTCGAACGGTTAGTATTAAATTCAGAATTATATCCAGGCATCTTTTAGGGAGTAAAAAAAAAAAGGGTTATTTAAAATCAGGTGGTAAGTTACCTGCGAATTCAGTTCGTTTTTCCCATGAATTAATGCCCTCTACTTTTGCCAGAAGTTTAGCTTTGGGATGCAATAGTTGCCAACTCATGAATTACGCACCCAAAAATTAGGATCCGGAACTTATTCAAAGTTTAGCGGACTTTTCCCATCATCTTCTTCCTCCACCGCTTCCTCCTCCTCTTTCCTTTTCTTATTTCTTGAGTTAAGTAAATCTGTTTTGCAAGTTTTACGTCTTTGATATATAATAAGCTGAAAGTAAAAGATAAACATCAGCATGAAACTTGCTGCATTGCATAATAAAGTTAGTGTTATTAAGTAGTTTATTTTTCATCTGGAATGTACTTCTCTCTTAACTTAAATTTACTAAGCATTTCGGTTCCTTCTTGCCCCTTCGTTGTATTTGGTTTTGATGTTGAAAAATTTAAGTTTTGTATTTATCATCAAATCAATTTGTGTGCCCGTATATTTTCGTATTTGTCATCAGATCGCTCTGTATGTCCGTATATTTTGGCATTTTATTCATAATGAACATATATGAAGAACATTCTTCCAACCTTAACTACCGCAAAAAGTAGTCCCCTAAATTTCTTCACCTTCCCTCTGCCTGTTTCATTCACATTCTCTCAGTATACCTTGAAATGCTCCTTGCCTGCGTACATAAGTAACTGAATCCACGCGGGGGAAAAAAAAAACTAAAAGGGGAGGGTCGTCAAGAAGAAAGATAAAGATTTCTCTAACGAAAACGAAAGAAAGACTCCAAACTAGCTGGGACTAGTCACAGTTGACTAGCCACAATAGATATGTTTCATTGCTTGTGTCAACATTTTTTTCGTGAATTTGGTACTTTTTCTTGTTCTGGGTATTTATTTTGCTTGAGAGAGCTTATTTTAGCCTACCCCACCAGACGATGATTTCAGTGTTTAGGTTTGTCCAAGACATAAAAGTCCACCTACCTACCTACCTACAAATGGCCTCCTATCCGTAGAAGCTTCTCTCTTTTTTTTTAAAACACATGCGTATTATTGGACTAGTTATGCTTGGGTAAACCTCGAAAGAATTTATATCTGGTATGGATAGAGTGATGAATTTTATGCTGTTCATAAATTACTCAAGTGATATCAGAATTTTGTGTATCCCCGATGACATTAGCTGAAGCAATCTTAAATTTTAATGAAGTATTGACAGAATGCGATATTGGCCACTTTTGAATTGGGGAAGGAAATTAATCTTTATTTTTTCGCAGCATTTTGACTGCAGAAACCACATACGCGTCATCCAGCCCATGTCGAAAAACAGACTTTATATTTGTGGCACCAACGCTCATAACCCCAAGGATTGGGTTATCTACGTAAGTTGACATTTTCGCATTCGTTATTTATTATTTTTGTTTTTGATGGCACTGTTTGAGAGAGGGCGTTTCTATGTAGCCCTTTGCCCTTTAGATTATATTACTTTCATTATAATTGTTGTTGCTGTTGTTAAAGGGCTTGTTGTGCAACGGAAAATAGAAGTAATCGGGCATTAATTTGTTTTTGGTGACATTGTAGCAGAGAGGCTTTATCAATATATACCTTTTGCCCAAATTCCATTACATTATTTTTATCGTTAATTTTGTTTTTGCTGTTGAAGTTGACCTTCTTCCCCCCGCCCCTCTTGTTCAGGCTAACCTAACCCGTCTTGCCCGCCACGAGCACGTCCCGGGCATCGGTCCGGGAGTAGCCAAGTGTCCTTTTGATCCGATGGATAACAGCACGGCCGTGTGGGTCGAGCACGGTAACCCGGGCAAACTACCTGGTCTCTATTCCGGCACTGTCGCCGAGTTCACGAAAGCCGACACGGTCATCTTCAGGGCCGATCTCTACAACTTCACGTCCAAGAGGCGAGAGTTCCCCTTCAAGAGGACCATCAAGTACGACTCCAAATGGCTCGACAGTAAGTTTCTCCTCGGGTCTCTGTTGTTACGGCGAAAGTTTTTGTTTTCCGCAAAGGACTGAGAAGAGGTTAGAAAATGTTACTGACGTTTAGGTTCGGGATTTAGGAGAGGTTGATCACTAATGTGGTGGTGAAGAGAGGCGATGTGTCTGTCGTCAACTAAAAATATTCATAATAAAAAGTCAAGAAGTGGGTTAATAGTCTCGTTGTATTCATCAAGTTCGCCCTTACGTGGGTTGGTTTGTATCATATTTTTTTTTTCTCTGACAATCATTAATTTCATGGTAGGCATGTTTTCAACGTTTCCATAATGCAGACATTTGCGAATACCCTTTTCAACAGAACCCAACTTCGTCGGGTCATACGAAGTCGGAGAGTACGTGATGTTCTTCTTCCGGGAGACTGCAGTGGAATACATCAATTGCGGCAAGAATGTGTACTCGCGCGTGGCTCGCGTGTGCAAGAGCGACACGGGGGGCAAGAACATCCTGACGCAGAACTGGGCCACTTACCTGAAGGCCCGCCTCAACTGTTCTATACCGGGAGAGTTCCCGTTCTACTTCAACGAGATCCGTAAGTATAAAGGGGAGACAAGTATTGCCTTTTCTATTACTACTTAGCTATCCACATGTTCTCTTACCATATATACCAAGGGGCCCTTACTTGGAGATGTCAGTAAATGGCATGATATTAAACTTAGCTCTCAGGACTGGTCCCATCAGTTATGTACCACATTATTGATTTCCTCATATGGTCACTGAGTTTCGGTCTGACACACTGAATGAAAGAATCTAGATTGCACCCTGTGTCCCCTAATTGTCCCGCCCCGTTTATTAAAAGAATTACCCTAATTTGTATTCCAATTACCTCCTCCAATTAAACAGAATCCGTGTACAAAATACCGGGCGACGACTCGAGGTTTTACGCCGTGTTCACGACGAGTATGAACGGACTGATGGGGTCGGCCATATGCACCTTCACACTCAGCGACATCCAAGAGGCCTTCCTCGGCAGATTCAAAGAGCAGGCAACTTCCTCCTCAGCCTGGTTGCCCGTCCTCACCTCCAAGGTGCCTGAACCCAGACCCGGGCAGTGTGTCAACGATACCCAGACTCTTCCAGGTCAGTTATTGAAGTAAAGTACCCATATTAGGGAAATATATCTTAAAAATTCTTACAATTTTTATCCCAAGTCGGTGGATGATATTTCTGCGTTTTTTGTTTTTTTTTTACATAACGTTTTAAACATTTGTACTACAACTTAAGACGTTTACCTTTCTTCACTTTTAATTGAACCCTGGTATGATTGTTAATTCATAAACCATGAATTAATCTTGAACGTTATGTGCAGTCTGATAGGTCGTCTTTCACAGCGTTGCACTGTGTAAATCGACGCCATTTACCGAGCAAGCATTTTCCCCCCGTTGTAATCACATTGCAGATGCCCGTTCGTTAATCATATTCTTTGTTACTGTTCATTAATTTGAAATCAGTCGAAACGTGGACCCCCATTAATCATATTCTCCGTGTATCCCTGTTTGCACGTTCATTGATTGTTGTTCATTGCCACTAATTACTTCGCAATTACGCCCTGCCATTTTCCTCAGTAGGGGAGCGCTAATGTTTTGCTATGTACTTCTGAGCTTTAATTTATTGATAGGAAAAAAACAACTACCTGTTGATTTAGTTTAGTTATTTGGGCTTTGCTTACCATACAGCCATGGCGGTGTGGATTATTCAGATTTAATCCGTGGGGCTCATTACAGTATTTTATGATGGAGAATTATATGATTATGCATAATACGTTCTGCAGGATTATACGCTTTTAAGATACCTTTGTAAAGGATTACCATTAAGTTTGTTTTGGTAGTGCGGTTGCAGAATATTGTTATGGAATAAAAAAAAAAAACAGTAATTTATGATTTCATTAATAAGAGCTCTGAATGCGAGGCAGTAACAGTATTCATCATTATTTAAAACGAAGAAAGGTTGGAGTCAGTTGCAAACGCAATTTGCCGTCTGGAAAATATTTAGGTTGTACTGACAGGAGAAACAGAACATTGGTTGAGGTGTGGGTGTTCCATGGAAGACTGGAAAAATTCATATTTCCGAAGTGTTGATTTTTTCATCTAAAATTTCTTTAATATTTTTTTTTATTCTACGACGTTCTTCCCAAGCGTCAAGGTGTAGGGAAGAGAAATGAGGGTAGGGGGGAGGGGGGAAGAACTGAATTAGCTTTTTAATTCCATAACGTAAATTAATTTTCATCAATAATAACTCGCGTGTTTGATTAAAAGGGAACAAAAGGAGACGCAACTTTAAAGCCTGGATCGATAGCCAGCATTTTGCCAACACGTCGGCCAATTAGCTGTCGGAGGGAGCGATGTCGAAGAGAAGAAAATGCTGTTTAATGAATGATATCAAAAGTTTCTCTCTCTCTCTCTCTCTCTCTCTCTCTCTCTCTCTCTCTCTCTCTCTCTCGTTTGGCGTCTTTGAAGAATACGCAAAGAAAAAATGTATTCTTTAAGATTGCTGCCTTCTTAATTGCCTTCACGAGTCGATTGATGAAGAAAAGGTATTTTTTCTACAAAAAAAAAAAAAAAAATTAGTCGCGTCCAAGATGGCGGAAAATAATGACGTTTCTCCCTCCCTCAGGCGGACGGAGTCGTAAATCATTGCGAATTGGTCGTAAACATGTCTCTGCGGTAGATTTTTAGGGGTTGTGCATCTTAGCAAGCCGTTTAATCGGGGTCATACTCCGGCCTTTGCAAGAAGGTTTGTTCCAGCTAATTGCGTCCAGTGTAAACTTTTAAGGCTGACCCACGAAATGCTCCGTCATTAATCCCCTAGGTGTCGCAACACCTGGAAGCCCCCCCTCTCTCTCTCTCTCTCTCTCTCTCTCTCTCTCTCTCTCTCTTTCCCCAGGTGACTCAGTTTTTAATGCTGTAAGAGTGTTTATTACTGTGTGAGTTGACCTTTCGAGCTGAAAGTGAGAGTTTCCGTTTCCATTCTGGTGCAAATTTATGAATATTGTGCAAAATAGATCACCTGACCTGAATGACTGATGGGGAGAATGGATGAGAGGATAGAATTTGTTTGGATTATTTCATTTTCGTCTACACTTTTAGTCTCGTCTGTTTAGCAGTGTTCCTCAGTGGAGGTGATTTAATATTCATAGCAGGTGTTAGCGTTTGTTTTTAGTTGTGTAAAAACCTTCACTTCTATAATGGGATATTGGAATACTCTCATGAGCGAGAATGCGGTATACAAGAGTTGATCCTTTTTTACATCTCGTGGCAGATTTCCTTGATAATTATTGAAAGCGTTTCATTTCCTTTGTATATTCGTTTATTGTTAAGGTGACGGAACAGGTAACATTACTTTATTCTTTCCAGACTGAGGAAAAAATGAAGCAGGAAGGAAAAATGTTTAAAATACAGAAAATTACTTTGCAGAAACTTCTGTCAAACAAGAACTTTATGTGTATTATTTTCATGGAGAACTGGGAGGCCTCATATTAATTTATAAAGAGAAAGCTTGCACTGCCAGTCGAGGCAGCGTACCCAGTAAATTTGTTAGTAGCCAGCAGCTTCCTATGCTAATGGATGCATGTCTTCCATTACACGAATCCAGTTCCCCTGGTATATTTGAAAAATTAAAAAGATAAATATATGCAAAGCCGGTGATGATTTCTTCATCTTAACTACTAGTCGTGATGTCTGTTTCTTGACTGATTCGTTGGCGTTGCGTTTTAGTCGTTCATTGTCTTGCAACTCGCAGCTTTTATCCGTGAGGGTTCAGGTTATTTCAGACCACATTAAATGCTCATTACATATGCCATTCGAAAATAGGAGGTTTGGGTTGAACTTCAACGGAGGGTGAAAGCGTTTGTGTATGTGTGTGTGCGCGCGCGCACGTGCCCGCGGTCGTGTTCGGAATCACAATTTCCAAAGTTTGGATGGAGTAAGTTTCGAGTACGGATGTTGGAGAAAGGGGGGGTGGGTGTAAGGGAGAGGGGAGGGTAGGAGGGAGAAGGTGAGTTTTAGAGGGAGGGCTGTGTGCTCCCCCCGAAGTTGTGTGGCATCGATTCTCCTATTGGGAGGCAGTCAGTCCTTTTTTACGACACACCTTTACGACGACCCACGTCTTGCTGGAGTCGTACGTCTACGACTTTATTTGCCCTGTTATTGGGAAAACGGCTTCTTTTTTGTTTTCGTTTATTCGATCGATTGTCTTTTGAACTCCGAGGGAAGACTTGCAGTCAGAGATTATTTTATATGTGCATCTTTTGGGGTACAGTCATGATACGTAGACTTGTAACCTGGCCTAGTGATGCTTGGGGAAACAAGGAACTGGTCACTTTTCATAGATGGCGTTGTGAATGGGTTCATGAGATAATAATCATTATCCTGCTTCTTAAGTTAAAGAGTTATGTAACAACGGCAGTTTTTTCTTAAACTGTGATACGTAATTCACCTTTAATAGTTCTTTGTGTAACTGATGTACGTTATTTATTCTTTGTGTGGGAAATATTATCGGATTCATTTTTGTTACTCGGATGGATCAGAAACTAAAATAGCAAATTGAGTTTTGCGTCATTAATTTTTCAGCGATAATCAGGAGGGCCTTTTCACATTTAGCCTTCAATTGGTTTGAATGATTGAGATCTGTCATCATTTCATTATAGACGACCATTTAAGGAAAGTGGTAAAGAAAAACTACTTAACTTTTTTGATATGATAATAAACAGGTCACACAATTCAATTTAACATGACTTCACTGTTAAAAACCAAGGAATGGCTAAAAGAAGTACACTCAAAATTAGCCTTTATAGATTTGAAATGAAGATTTACTTACTGAATATTATGACATACTGAAGATAATTATTCTCTCTCTCTCTCTCTCTCTCTCTCTCTCTCTCTCTCTCTCTCTCTCTCTCTCTCTCTCTCTCTGCTGATGAGTCTTCTGTGTAGGTTTATGAAAAGGCTAATTTGGAAATATGCTCAAGGTAACGACTTCGGATTGAGCAGTTAGAATATAAATGTGGCAGTGAGCATTGTCTTCAGTTTTTTCTTGGTAACTTCCCTTGTGTTAGGGGAACAGCATAAAGTTAGAATATATATATATATATATATATATATATATATATATATATATATATATATATATATATATATATATATATATACATATATGTGTGTGTGTGTGTGTGTATGTATGCATGTATGTATATGTATGTGTGTATATTGCTAGTAAATCGTGCAGCAGCAAAAGGCAGATATCAAACAGGAATCATAGGAGATAGATGCATATCCATACCTTATACATCAAAAGGGTCAATAGATGAATATTTTCCCCTTCGGATCATTTGGATTCAATTATTGCGTTTCCCGGCGGCCCCGCATGCGGCATCTATAAATTCCGGACCCCTGGATCGGGGCATTGGTTGCTTGAATAAATGATAACGCTAAAGGTTTCCAATATTTTGCGAATAGGGCTTCGCTTAAAGAAGTTTCCCCCGACTTGAAAACCTCCCCTCTCCCCCCCCCCAACCCTGACCTCCTCCTCCTCCTCTTCTTATCTTCCCCACCGTGTGTTACAGACAGGGGGGGCGGGATTGCTGGGGGAGGAGAGGGGAGGGGACTTGGGAGGGGGAAGCCGGGCTAAGACGACGACGACGATTAGGGAAAGGCTTTAGGTAAGGTGGAGATG
The DNA here is from genome assembly GCF_040412425.1 of Macrobrachium rosenbergii. Taxonomy (NCBI): domain Eukaryota; kingdom Metazoa; phylum Arthropoda; class Malacostraca; order Decapoda; family Palaemonidae; genus Macrobrachium; species Macrobrachium rosenbergii. Next base: position 52,534,264 of record NC_089752.1, on the reverse strand, counting down.
GAAGCTGTGATAATAAACAAGAAAACTACGGTCTTTCTAAGTTTCCTGAATAGATGCGTTCTTGGGACCTTCAAATGGATCCGTTGTTTATCTACTTGAGCGTAATAAATATCCTTTATACACTGTACCAGGTATTTTAAAAGGCCTTCGAAATTGTTGTGGTGATATTTTAGTGCGGTGTTACTGAAGTAACCTGAAAGATAAGCTACAGCAGATTGTAATTAAGATTTAGTTATCGTAACCCAAAATTTGTTTCCTCTCCTACAACTGGATTTAATTTGATAATTATTCGGAATGTTGAAGATTATATTTTTAATGGTCATTAACGGTTCCTTTATAAATACATGAGCCGTTGAACGAACAGTTATTATTATTATTATTATTATTATTATTATTATTATTATTATTATTATTATTATTATTGGTTGAAAGATATTCAGCTGGAATAACTCGAATGATGTCATTTTCTAAGTGGGGAAAAAGCAGATTTTTTCTTTTTAGAAAATCTTGATTAAAGTACGTTGAATAATTATCGCCATCTGTCCTCAAAATAGTAAAAGGTCTCGTATCTAACAGGGAAAATAGACGTCCCTTTTAACTTCATTTAATTAACTCTTTTATCCTGTTCTAACAATACGCGACGGACTTTTTAAAAGACGTGGGAGTAATTTTGGGGAAGTAAGGTTCATGACAATTACGGGCCCTTTCTTTTAATCTTTTAACGGATGATCCCACAAGCCTTGTGCATTAAAGGAGCGAGTGTCTTATCTGCCTAGCTCTTAATGGTGTGGTTATTGTACTTTTAAATGCCATGTAAATCTGGCAAGGGTGCCAAGTGCCAGCTGGGAGAATAAGAATTTGTTGGTTTTTTCTTTTTAGAAGTTGGTCATAATGATCTCCCCTCCCCCCCTTTTTTTTTATTTAGTTTGAAGTCAAATTTCAATTTTAATTTTGTGTTATGTGAAGATAATGTGTGGTTTTAACGTGAAGTAAAGAGCGTAATTCTTTTTAAATTAAGTGGAAATAATCCGATTTCATTCCGGTTGATGGATATTGGATTTTACGTATTTTGACGAGTTCTCTCTCTCTCTCTCTCTCTCTCTCTCTCTCTCTCTCTCTCTCTCTCTCTCTCTCTCTCTCTCTCTCTCTCTCTCTCTCTCTATATATATATATATATATATATATATATATATATATATATATATATATATATATATATATATGTGTGTGTGTGTGTGTGTGTGTATGTGTATAATGCGATAGAGGTAGATTTAATAGCTTATTGCCATATGTCTCATGTCACATTTTATGATTAATCTGTATCAGACATTTCACCCACATCGTTTAAGTGCGTTTGTAACACAAGGCAAATGCAGGTAACCGTTTCTAGTTACTCAGTTATTTTATGAAATAAAAAACATCTTCGAAGGCAGTACATCATTCGTTCTTTTCCAAAAGTCCTTCTTTGGTGTGTTAAAGCCAGTGGGGTTTATTATACGATACATATGTTAGTAAATTGCTCTCTGACTAAATTATAAGGTTTTAAGATGCACATCGTATGTAAGGGATAACTTGCTGATTCTGTCTCAGTGGCAGATCGACTAAAGAAAAAAATGTTTGTGTGTATGTCAGATGACATTGTCGCCCCATTTTACATTTTTAGTTTACTATTTAAAAGCACTTTGCCAACACCAAAAGAACAAACGACCATTTTCCGCGGGGATGTTGGCGCATGAGTTTGTCCCTCCTAATTTACTTGTAGATTTGGTGTACAAATGACTTTGTAATTGTCTTCCATTCGTTGCAGAGAGAGAGAGAGAGAGAGTAGGAAATTGAATTTCGACCAACTGGGAGATCATTTGCCTAATTTTCCTCCTGAAAATACGCATTTGACCTGATTCATTTGAAAATGTCATGCCATCGCAATCTGTAATAACGGCCCAGTCTTGTTATTTTTCCCCTTTTGTTTCCCCTTAATGAAATGTTGAATACGTTGGCAATTGCGTGCATTCTGGCTGCATTGCGAAGTTATTTAATTAACTGGTAATTTTGTTCATATGAAATGGAAGTCTTGTTTGCCATGTTGGGGTTTTTTGTATTTGTTAAAATTGCTTCTCATCAATTAGAGAGAGAAGTCTGAAATTAAAAGCTTTTGTCAGTGAATATTTGATTTTAGGTTTTTTCACAGTGAACGCGATTCTGTAATTCGTTTTTCAAGAATCTCTTCAGAAAATAATTCACAAGTGGATTATGGATTTATGTCGAATGTGTTATTTTTATTTTATTGTACCTTCATTCACTGAAAGGCCTTGTTCGTAACCGTCATCTGAATTATACTTAAATTTAGATGATATCAGTCTGTGACCCTTGGATTACGTACGTTGGGTCATATTAGAAACGTAAATATCACGAGGTCATTCAGGTGTGCAACAGGCCAAAGCAAAATGAATCATTTGTTTTGGGGTACTGTAGGTTGGAGAAATTATCTCCTTTACAGTTGGTGTCCTTGTCGTCTAGATGTCACCTTTCCTGTATCAGCAATCTAGCCTACACTCCCTTCTCGCTTCCCCCCTCCCCCAGTGAGCACACTGTCTCCCAGCTTTGCGCTTCTATTGACAACAGTAATTATGAGAGTAATTAAGGTTTAGTAGACGAGAAAGGGAGAGGGGGGGATGAGACCCTCTTCCCCTCTGGGTGCTCAGCTGGTGTGTGTATACTGGCTCAGTGAGGCCGTTGGGTTTTCAGTGCTCATTATAATTTGTGTAAGGAAGCTTTGCAGGGGACTATTGAGGAGAGGCTTGGAAGACGCGCCGAGGTTAGTGTCCCTTAATTATCGCTCGTTTTAGTTTCGGGAGGGTTAATACGAACCTTTGGTTCCCATTAATGCACCTGAGTTGTACGTGTTTGCCTCTCGTTTACTTTAATTTGGTAATTGGTGATGATCCGACATTGGCTATGTTCGGAACGGGATAAATTGTGATCTGGAAGTGTGTTGTCATTTTGTGTTAAAAGTTATCTTTCAACTTTTTTTAAATTAAGATTCATTTTCCCCCTTAGAAGTGCGGCATAATACAAAGCATCACAATCTATTTTTTGTCACTGGCAAACACTACTTTAACTTATAATTTTTCCTTTCTTTTAAGTAATTATTTGGGATGAGGACTAAAAGATCTAGGGGCGTTTGGTAAGGGGAAACTCCTTAAAAGAGTGAGGCTTGACACCAAGGCCATTCTTTAGCCACAAGTCCTTGATTGAGGTTTTTCCCCTGGATTTATTTATTTCAGCTTTTTTACTGTCCTTTCGTAGCCTTCCCTCCTTTACCAACATAGTTCATTAAACTTCTCATTTTCCATATACTGTACCCATTGTCCTTATGACGAATCTCTCTCTCTCTCTCTCTCTCTCTCTCTCTCTCTCTCTCTCTCTCTCTCTCTCTTAGTTTTGCCATGTAGTGCATTTATTGCTTTTATGTTTTACACTGCATTATGACAACTTTCTTTTGAATACATACACATATGTGTGTGTGTGCATTATGTATGACAGGTATAATTATATCCATGCTTTACCGTGGTATATTTTTAAACTGTTCTTGAAAATTGGGCTTGAATAGTTGATTTGTAGTTTTAAACATGAAAATTCTGGAAAAGTCATGCACGTAAGTAGCGGCATGGCTTTTGTTTCTCCAAAGGTTATTCGGCTAAAAATAATGGTAAGATGAATATTGTATGTTGGAATTCCCTTAAATTATGAGATCCCCCTCTCCTCCCCACCATGTGAAACATCCCGACATTCTCACATGATAAGTTAAGGCAGCAGAACGTGATAAACACTTCCCCAAGTTTCAGATGAATAAATTGTCCGTACCATCTAAGACACGTATATACGAGTATTATTTAATATTGGTTATTTCTAGCCAGTATTAAATGTCTTCAGGTAAATACGAGGAGCCTTTAACTAATGGCACCCTGCATCATCTGAGTAGAGAGGGAATGCCTAGAAGTATATTTTCAAAGTTTTCATTCGCCGAAAAGACCTCAGAACTCGTCAGTTGCTATTGCGAATAAATACCGAAAATGGTTTTGGAAATGTTATGTTATTCTCTAATAAGGAAGCCCTTCCCAAAGTATGTCAACAGATCATAACAATCAAGAAAGTTACCAGACCCCCCAAAATTGTCGGTCAAGCCCGCTACGCCCTCCATCAAAAAGGCCCACAGCAATCGAAGTCGCGCTAATGATCTCGGGAATTCGTGACCCCCCGCCGTAACATTGTCATCTTGACGTGCTCCCGGTCTCATGTTACACCTTCATAATAATAAACGGTGTATTATATTTACCTATATTACTCGCGGCCTCCTTTGCGTTCTCCGTAGAGTGAAATACATTTTTATCGTGAAGCTTCTCCTCCAGAAGGATGTATGAGGAGGTTCCGCGCAGGCCAAAGCGGCTCTTCCGTCCATCGGGCGTAAAGGGAGAAATGGCTCTCCCTGACGAGTGACTCGTGGCCCTTCAGTGGGCTTCAGGCGTGCCGCGTCATGTGTCACCAAATATGTCGTTGGGTCGCTTTTTCTGAAAAAGAAAAGTCAAGTGGTGAAGGATATATCAAAACGAGACCGCCTTTATTGGGGGCCTTTACATTATTATTATAATACTTTCTCAGTCATTGCTGGAGGATAAGCCTTTCTTGCCCGTAAATGCACTCATGCGTGGGCTTGGTTCTTGGGCAACCTGCAAATAACGTTTATTAGGATAATATTATGAATTGGAGTTATTGTAACTTTGAAAGCTAACAATAGCGCAAATGTTTGTCGAGGAGAACGAAAGCGGTGGGGGCCCCACGGGTGCCGGAATAGGGTGGGAGGAGGAGGGGGGGTTCTGTTTTGTTTCTTTGTCTGGTGGATCGCCTACAGAATTCAGCGCCTGATTAGTGTCATTGAAATAAATTCGTCTCACGCGAATGTGTTTCCTCTTGAATTAAAGATCTGGATCTGGTCATGGGACGAAAACTTTCTTCTTAAACGGGTCCAAATGTGTAGAAATTACAGTACTACAGGACGTGCCTGTATATTATCAGAATAGCGAATGTTTTTCGTTGCAAGCGAGAAGTAGAGCGGAAGAGAAGTGTCGTGCCGATGAATAAAGAGTAATGGGCTTCGCCTACCCGTATTTTTTGTCATGCATCATCATCTCATGTAAGTGAATTTGAGGTAGAAAGCTTTGGATCTGGGGGAATTGCACATAATGTCATATTACTTGCAAGAGACGGCTCATTCATAAGGATCTGACTCACCATGACATAGTAATAGTCAGTGAACATGCTTTTGATTTATTTGTTGTAATTGTTTGTCTGCAATAATCGTATAATGTTTTATGCAACGGAAATAAATATCAGCGAAAATGTCCTCTTGTAATGTGTGGTTATAGCGGACGGAGAGAATAAGGAATTAATGTCTAGGAATAAATAACGAGAGTAACATTTTTGCATGACTTTTAGAAATTTATTGATGGAATAAAATGCTGGTTGTGTACGCATGTCATCATTCGGTAGCCTATACTGGTGGGCACATTCGCTATCCAGGATATGTTAACTTTAATAATACACGATATGAGAGTAACCACCGTCAGATATTCATGGTAGTGTTTTGTCGTAAGTCTTTACGAAACCTTACTCATAAATGGTTATGTTAGACGATTTTGTAAATTGATCATTTGACTCCATCGAGGTGCCACTAAGACAGAACGAAATCAGTTCTACTAGACTTATGTTAGAGCCAGCCCTGCTGTAGTGTATTTTATTCCCGTGAAGTGAGCGTTCCCATTGCAAGTGCATGTTTAGTGGTCTTCCATTTTGTGCCGTAATGGCCACGAAACGAGAGCCGCAGACTGTCATTGCATGTCGAAGAGTAAGACTGCGTCCGAGCGCCTGTACATACGACATCATTTACTTCCCGCGGGGCCGCCATTATACGTGTTAGAAGTTTTTACCGTCGGCCAGAATACATTATCCATTTTAGAAGCATCGTGCGTTGCCCCTTAGGCGCTTCGACCTGACATTTAGGCGTACACTTTCCAGGCCTCCTTGATGAACGGACGTCGTCTTTGGAAGCGAAATGTACTTCTAAACCTTTCGAAGCAAGAGCCGAAAGCTCTCCTTGTCTGTCTTGAAGGGGTTTGGGCAGAAATTTCATAGGTGCATGTACATAAACGTCTCGTTATGGTAGCTAGGCGTGTTGGTGCTGTGGTTTGTTGCTCTGCTTTTACTTATCCTTCAGTATGTCGGATTTTGCTTGCATTGATGACTGCAACATTCATGCGTTGTCGTCGTCTACTTAATGTATCATAATTACTGTACTGTTCACTCCTTTTGTAAAGAAAATATACTTTTAGAATAAGGTTCTAGTATTATGGTCTTTGTACAAACATGAGTTGTTCATCCTTTCTTTAGTTAGTGGGGTGAAACACAAGGTTCTGACCTTGCCTTCGAATCTCTCTCTGTGTGATACAACTGCTCAGTTGGCTTTTTTGAAGTTAATCTATTTATAGAGATTTTTGAGGTTAGGCGGTTCCAAGAGACAGAACTTAATTTTATTATTGAGACCAGTATGGTTCTGTACATCGTTTGTGGTTGTTATTTTGCACTGGTACAGTAGTCTTCAAGACGTGTTTTATTCCATTAATGATTTTTTAAAATGTTTACAATAAGTTTTAAGTTGGGTTCTGATCGCCATTTTCCTTAGTGTTACACATTTTAACCTTTGTAAAATTTGCCATAAGTGTTTTAAAACAGTAAAACGACTTAGCCCTTGCCGGAAAAGAATGTGATATGAAGGGGAAAGCTGGTTTTGTTTTGACTTAGAGTTGTTATTCCTTTTTCTCGTTATCGTACTCTTTCCTTTTAGCTTTATTGAAAACCATTTTGCTTTTGACACCTCGTTAACGGTCTCTGCAACCTGACTCCCACAGAAGCTCCGGAAGTTTTGATTTTTAGGTTTTTTCAACGAGTTAATTCTTGGTGTGTTTAAATTTAGCGTTTTAATGTATACCTTGTGAGACACTAATGTGTCTTTATAGTGGGAATTAAAATGATTCTCTTATTTTTCAGAAATGGAAATGATGATAATTTATATGTAATTATTTTCGAGTAATTGACTGGGATGATTATTCATAAATAATCTTCAGGCCTTGCGCAAAATGACGTCCTCTCATGCTGTCGTTCATTGTCGCAAAAAAGCATTTTTTTTTTTTTTTGTTCTTTTTATGAGGATCTCCAAAACAGACAATGAAAGTCTCAGACTGAATAGTAAACAAAGCCTGTGGCAGTAAAGATAAGGTGATTCATTTTTACTACGGTCGTAAATGGAATAGAATTCTTTAATGTCAAGGCTCCTTATTTCTTATGTTGCCCATTTTATTAAGAACTTGACACGACAACGTATTGTATATTATTAATACAGTATTGTACAACAACCATAGCTTTTAATCAAAGTGTGTAACACATTTGCCAGATTTTCATAGTCATAAAAATGGCTAAGTGTTTTCTAATGTTATTTCAGTGCAGTATTTGAATACTTGCCTTTAGCTAAAATGATTTAATGAAAGGAAACTGTTCATCGGTGATATCATCTGGAATACACGTGTTTAGTCATTTTATTCCATTTACAAGGATTTGTGGAGAAATTCAAGCAAAGGAACTTGACAACAAATAAAAGTGAGCTTTTCTGTCCTAATTTCGAAGGGTGACCTTTATCCAAACGAAAGTGTTTTTCAGCTTATATTATGTTGACATACATCTTGGAATTAGGATGTAATTTTGTCACGATGCCATTAACTTACACCACTCCATTTTTTTTCTCTTTTATGACATGATGGTTTGTGTTTTCAGACAATGTGTTGACGTTCCTTCAGTCTCATCCACTAATGGACGAAGCAGTTGCCCACGAGCACAATAAACCAGTGTTTTTCAAGCGCGACCTCATCTTCACTCACCTGGTGGTCGATAAAGTTACCGGGGGAACGTATGGCCAGGAGAACACTTACACTGTTTTCTATGCCGGGTCATGTAAGCATCTAGACAGGTTTTCTGTAGCTTTCTTTACCTTAACGAGCAGAGTATTTCAATTTACAGTTCTTGTCATTATTTGTGTCAAGAATCATTTATTTTATTATAGTTTTTTCAGGTAACTTCATAATTAAAATTTTTTTTTATCCCACATTAAGCACAAATTTTTGGGGATTTGTCATTTAATATTTTTTTTATTACATACTTTGACACGTTCTATGTATTCAGTAGCCTTCTTAATATTCATTTCCCACCTTATCACCTTTACTTTAATGAAAAGGACTTGTATTTATTGCTTTTACTTACCTTGGAGTGAAGTTTTCATTCAAACAGAAATTAACCAGCTTAATTTTTTCCAAGTGTTAATATTGTAAGGTCACCCTATTTATCTTATAGTATTTCACACTATTCCTTACCAGATCTTGTAAGTGATAATCATGTATATATCTGATGCTTCTGTGTATTTGTATATTACAGTGGAAGGCCGAGTTTACAAAGTAGTGGAGTGGCTTGATGCTGAAGGAGAATCCCATTCAGAGCTGTTAGATGTTTATGAAGTCACCACTCCAGAACCCATCAGAGCTATTCAGATATCAAAGAAGGTTAGTTTTATAGGTGAAGAAGCCTTCTTCTTAGAGGGGGATGAATATAAGAGGTTTAAATTAGCTTTATGTACCGACTGTATGCTCCTATATGCCGTGTTACTGAGAGTTTGCTGCTTATGACCTCTAGCTTCTAGCCTTTTGGAGATATCAAGGATATTGCCTAGGTTTAAGAGTATGGGGAAATATTTAAAAATGCTGAGAAATAATGCTCCTACAAATTTTAGTAATACTCTACATAGTTTACATTTTGTTTGACAGATGTTCAAGGAATAAATCAGTGCCAGAATACTTGATAGTAGGAAGTCGTCTCCCAACCCTTAAAAATAAAAAAAAACCTAATACAGTAAAAGTATTATATGTTGTTATTAATTACACTAGAGAATAAAGAAATAAATCAGATTTTTAAGTTTTCATTCATATATATATTTATTCCTAATTTTTATTTTTCCAGCACAAGTCATTGTATGTGTCGTCTGATACAAGAGTTCGTCAGGTAGATCTCTTCATGTGTCATGGCCGTTACGATAACTGTCTTCGGTGTTCCCACGACCCATACTGTGGATGGGATAAGGATGCTAATATGTGCAAGCCTTATCAGCCAGGGTAAGTTAAGACCTGAAAATCGTTTGTGAAAGGTTTTTCCTGACTTGATGAGGAAGAATCTTGTTATTTGTCAACATTTTGTTTTGAGTTTTATCAGCAAGGTCACGCTATTCTGAGAGGCAATGACAATATTTTTAGGTTTGAAAAAAATTTTTTTGTAACTAAAATCATCTTAATGAAATTGTCTACAAGTTTCTGAAAAAAAATTCACATAATTACAATATTAGTTTACATATCACATTTAAAGTATTATGATTATTAAAACGTGGTTGCAAATTAAGTGCGCACAAGTTGGTTAGATAACTGATGGAGAATTTAGCTGAACTAATCATCAGCTGATGTATTGTTTATTTCAGATAAGTAATACATCAGTTGACTACTGTCAGTCACTCCATATTTGCATTTATATTTATTATAAATAAAAATACTGTAGATTTATAAAAATATATAAATCTTAGATTTTTTTTAAAACTTCAAGATTTGTTGACACACCTACCCAGTGAGATTTTAGCCGGAATCGTGAATACACTGTATTTTTCAGACTCTTGCAAGATGTGACAGGCTCAACTCCAGGCCTATGTGATGCATGCATTGCCAAGAAGAAGATGGTTGTTACCTGGGGTCAAAGTATCCATTTAGGTTGTGCTGTGAAACTTCCTCGACCAATCTCTCTCAAGGACATCACATGGCATCATTATTCCAAGGACAAGGGGAAATATCAGATCAGATACAGGTACTGTACTATACTTAGCCAAATTAATTGGTTAAGATTTTAATTTTGACTTTTATTAGCTGTGTTATTCTTCCTGTAGTGCAGGCCCCACAGTACCATCCTTCCTGTTACTTCCCCCTACCCCTTTGATTTACTTGAGCCATCAGAAGAAAACTAGAGTTTAACCTTTTCTATAGTTTTAGGTACTGGAAAACCTTAAGGATCTTTGTGCTAACTAGTCCACCATCATGTAAATACTTACGTTATAAGGTAATGGAGAAAATTATTGTGTTAGATCAGTTCATTTTCCCATTCAGTGCTTGAGAAATGGAAGATGGTATATTGCAAATTAAATAGAAAAGTATCGATATTTATGTAATGGACTATGAATGATTAGAATTGCAAGATATGTAAAATTTTCCCTTCATAAACATTTTCCCAAATTTTTACATCTAGGTCATGTAATGTAAAAAGGAGCTTGATGTTACAGTAAGTAAAGTCTATTAACTAAATCCTTGCTTTTGTTAAATGAATTACATGACAGGTTTTTTTTTTTTCGCTAAAAGAGAAGGATGACTTACGCATTTTGTATAATTAAAATTATCACCGTAGGTCAGTATTGAACAGTTCACAGTGCTGATGAAACTTGTTTCTGTTTTTTAATTTATATTTTTACATGAACAAAGCAACAGTTATTATTTCTGTATGAACTGTTATGCTGTAGTAACATATCTGAATACCTCATCTCATAACTTCCTTTGACACTAAATGAAATTTGCTTTATTTCAGTTAGTGTTGAAAGAAATATGACTGATTTGGTACGATTTTTTCAGATTGACCACCATTTAGTTGAATAGAATGATGAACTTGATTACTTTTTACTGATTTTTCCAACTTAACTCCTTTCCACACCTTGAACAATTGAGAACTACTGTACTCTGTAGTGAATAAGGGAAGCTGCCAGTCAATTTCCAGCCAACAGAAGAAAGGGCTTGCAGTCCTGGCCATAAAATTAACTTGTGACTGAGTGAGCGATATTGTTTCTGAATGCATAGGATGAGAATTACAAGCAGTCAATGTCTGATATATGGCTTAAGTAATTATAGTGCACAAATGGGTCACCATTTCAAAGTTCATCTCAAGTGTTTGTTGTGGGTAAACTTGCATCCAGTGCTTTTTGCCTTTTGCTGTCCTCCCATTGTCCTTGGTGCCTATTCACTTAGCTGTGGAGCATATTTAACTTTGGCACCAGTTTTCACTTTTCATAAAAAAAAAATCATTGGAAGCCAGATGAGAGACAAGAAATGTGACTCAGTGGTCTCAGCAAATTGTTTTTCTGTTATGATGGTGATGGTAATAAGGTTTTCAGACAGCACTGATTCGTGATTGAAAATGGCAAATTGGTAACATCTGGAGATTGTGTGCATTAGCTCTTGGCTGTAGAGACTCACCACCTCATAAAGCATTACAGTTTAAATACTGCTTTGCAAGAACAGGCATTTGAGGAATTATGACTCATTAGTGGTCCTTGTTATAAGTTTAATTTTTTAAAATTATAAAAGAATATAAGAATTGAAATGTTTTGCAAAGTTTGCATATAAGTACTGTACAAAATTTGACTTGATTGCAAAACTTGAAATAGCTTTGTGGATTATTTTGCAGTTTGTTTTTCCAAGAATATAATTAGCACTTTTAGTGCAAAGATTACCGGTAAATTAACTTTCTATGGTGGAATATTTTGTAGTTAGTTTTATAAACGCAAGACTTGGTGCATTGTTGCAAAAGTTAAATTAGCTTTGGGAAATGAAATATTGTATAGTGTTTTACAAATGCAGAAATAAGCACTTGACTTTTGGGTAAGTGTTGTTGGGACCATTCCCAAGTTCTGCCTATTTTTTCAGTCATCATTGAAGAGATTGAGTTGTAATTCTCTTTTAGCAATCTGTTAAGACGATCAGCAACTTCCTTCTTTCGGTGTGATGGCTCTATAGCTCCTTTCCATTGCAAAAACATAATATTATATGGTGGTCCTGTTTTACCACATTTTCTTTAGGGGGATTCTGTTATGGCTGCCTATCACTAAAGTCTTTTACCAAACTTATCCTCGCTTTTAGACAAGCATACATTACTTCTTAAACATTTAAAGAGCAAGGCTTTTGGGTGTGGTCCTGATGGTCCCCCTTAATTTTTGAATAAGGAGTTTACTATCATGAATTGTGTATTTTTTTTTTTTTATCATAAACACCAATTTTATGTAAGTAACTTACCCAGTAATTGCTTAGCTAAGAGTTTTTACTTGAACAGCAGCTTAAATTTTGAAATTCGCAGTAGGGATTCCTTTGTTTTGTGTAGGTGACAAGACCCCATCCACTTTCGGGGTAAGAGAGAGGAACAACTAAGCCAATACTGTAGATCAATTTGTTTCTGCCTCTTGTATCGTCCACGCATCGTGTTGACTAAGCAGCTTAGTTTTGACAATTGTTTTTTCTTCCCATCTGGTGAAGTATTCTTTGTATGGTAGCCTTTCGGCATTCTTGACTGGGTTGTTGTTACTGGTTATGACTTTTTGACCAGTTAGTCTGTCAGACACTAGCTCTTCCAGTTTCCGATATTGCAGCCACCCGGTTGACGAAAATTACCTATGACTCGCATACCCTGTGCACAAATTGCAGTGGGCAAGTTTGTACTATTGATTTGACATGCGACGAATGCAGGGATTGGGACGAACGTAAATGGAAGACCTTGACTTCTCATTTGAATAAATAAGAGAGAGATCGCAAGAGGTAGGCAGCCGCTAAAGCTGGCAAGAAATTAGCTAGTCAGACTACTCCTAAATCTAATGATGTAGTTATTCCTGCTGTATCTCCTCCTATTGTCCCTGTTTCCCCTGTATCAGTAAATACTCCTAGACCACCTGCCTACTCCTGCTTCTGATTTTCACACTTCCGAGCCCGATCGCTTCGCCAGCATGGAAAATAAATTCGAACAGAGAATTAATACGGTGGTAGATATAGTGGCCCAATTAGGGGCATCGATGCGTGTCCTTATGGATAAGTTTGATAAGAAAGTGAAAATGAAGTGTTAGTGGAGGAGATGGCTGTTCATCCCGCTGATTCACCTAGGCATCGGTCACTGCCATACTCCCCTGAACCAGGGAGGAGTCATGCTGTTACCCCAAGAGAGGTCAGTGGGGTCTGCCCATGAGCAGTCACCCCCTCAGACCAACCTGTTGCATCCCATGTTGCGTCAAGAGACAGCCGATGGAAAGGCCTCTCGGATGTGCATCAGCACTCACTTAATTTGGGAGTTTCTTCACCGTAACGTAGGCACCAGTGGTGTTTTCCCGACGAGTCACCTCCCTTGAAGAGGCATTCTTCCAAGGATTTAGCTCCTCGACTTTCCAGTAAAAGGTTGAGGGAGCCCCCTCTTAGTCCTCAACCTTTTTGCAGTAAGTGGGACAGCCCTGAATGTTTCTCCTCTCCTGGAAGCATCTTCTTTCTGATTCCAAGCACCCCGCTTTTAGTGTACAACGAAGTTCTTCGTCTAAGGGCCCGGATTCGGCCGAGCACCTTGTGCTTGATGAGTGTTTTTCATCCAGTGGCAGCCAAGCGCCATATATTACCTGAACGCCTGCCTTCAACTAATCGCCCTGAATCTGCTAAGTTTCCTGAAGTGCCCGAGCTGCCTGAAGCACCCGAGCACCCTGTAGCGCCCAATTTCCCTGACTCTCCACTCGCTTTAGAGCTCTGACTCCTTGTTGTGCATCTTCTCCCTTCCTTACTGCCAGTGCCTTGGGGGAACCAGCCAGTGTTTTGACATCAGCTTCTAAGTTTCAAGCACCAGCTTCGTCCAGTTTGGCAACGAGTTGTCAGTCTACTTCAAGTTTAGATCCAGCTTTAGCTCCTCTTCAGCGCAAGTTGGATAACGTTCTGCAACTTCCTCACGGACCATCCACTGCTAAGGCATCTCCGTCGGATGCTCCCTTGTCTCCGGTTTCATCTGAAGAAGAGGGTTTCGATCAAGACTCCTTGCGCGTCACTTCTGAAGTTTTTACTCCGGAATTTCTCAGAATTCTTCTCACCTGCCTCGTCCCCGGCTTTGTGTTTCATGATGAGTAGTCAGCCTTCAGACACTGCTGGACTACCCAAGTTGGTTCCCTCGTCCTCATCCAAGAAGGCCCTTAATGAAGTGGAGAACTGGCTTTCCGAGGAGAGGTAACAGGCGAAGCTCCTTCCCTGGGAGTGGCTGCCTCCTCCCAGGGGGACTTCTCTGGTCTCATTGACGCAGGCCGTAGATCCGCACTACAATCAGCTAAGGTCTTCTTTTCGGCACAAGAGATGGACCACCTCCCGAAAAGTCTTTTTTAAGACTTTGAAGTTTTAAGTTTCATGGACTGGTGTTTAGGCACTCTTGCCAAGAAAGTTCAAGAGCCTTTGCTTCCACCTGATTACTCTTCGGAACTTCTGGGTCTTTTCTCCTGCACTGACAAAGTAGTCAGGGACAGTTCACAGGAGATTGCTTCGCTATACGCAATGGGCATGCTCAAGAAGAGGGAACTTTGGGTTTCCTTTACGTCTAAAGGTGTTACCTCGTCCCAAAAGTAAGCGCTTTTATTTTCTCCACTGGACAAGCACCATCTTTTCCCACAGAAAACTGTTAGTGAGACTGTTTCTAGCCTGCATAAGAATTCTGCCCAGGATCTTCTGACACAGTCGACGAAGCGACAGAGATTGGTCCACAGTACCCACCAGGACTACTTCTCCTATGCTGTCTAGGCCCTTTCAGGGGCGAAGACAGAGATCTCAATCTAGGCCCAGAGGATCAGTTAGGTTCACACCCCAAGCCATCAAGAGGTCATCAACTAAACCTTAAACCCACAAGTGAGACCTCAGTCCTCCATGCCCCAGCGGGTGCGAGGCTCCTTCTCTTCTGGGAGAGATGGAGTTTGAGAGGGGCAGACCAATGGGTAGTCAAAGTACTCAAGGAGGGTTATTCTATCCCCTTCAGGGAGAGGCCTACCATGACCAACATTTCTGTCGCCTTGACAGCTTACTCTGAAGGATCGGAGAGGTATTCGGCCCTCTCATAGGAGGTTTCCTCTTTCATCAGCAAGAAAGCCATAGAATTAGTCAAGAACTCCAAGTCGACAGGGTTTTACAATTGACTCTTTGTAGTGCCCAAGTCTTCAGGGGGATGGAGACTGGTGCTTGATGCGAGTCCTTTGAATGCCTTCACAGAGAAGACAAAATTCAAATTGGAAAAACACAGTCGGTTCTTGCTTCCATCTGTCCGGGGGATTGGATAATCTCCCTAGACATGCAGGATGCCTGTTTTGATATCCCTATTCACAAGGATTCAGGGAAATACCTCAGGTTTGTCTTCAGGAACCAAGGTTATCAGTTCAGAGCTCTTTGTTTCGGCCTCTCAACTGCCCCACAAGTTTTTACGAGAGTACTCACTCCCCTAGCAGGTTGGCTACATCTAGCAGGGGTAAAGATCCTACTTTATTTAGACAACTGGCTACTTTGCTCTCCCACGAAGGATCAATGCATGGAGGACTTACAGAAGACAATTCGCATGACTCGAGATTTAGGACTTTTATTGAATCACCAGAAATCTCAACTAATTCCCACTCGGAGAATTCTCTATATGGGGATTCTGATAGACTCTCAGAGTTTTCAGGCTTCGTCGCCCCCCAAGAGAGTGGAGGACTGTTTAAGGAAGGTGGACTTGTTTCTCGCCTTTCATTCGTGCACAGCAACTCAGTGAATGAGTCTTTTAGGCACATTGGCCTCATTGGAGCAGTTTGTAAAACTGTGGAGACTGCACATGAGGCCACTACAGTTTTACCTGAGAGCCTGCTGGAATCGGAAGGTACATCAGGATCTTCATTCCTTTCCTGTCACAGCAGAAATAAAGGAGGACCTGCATTGGTGGAAGTCAGAAGAAAGATTGATGGAGGGGAAATTTCTTCTCCAAGTGAGCCCCAACCTAGACTTCTTCTTCGACGCGTTGGATCTGGGATGGGGAGCACTCCTTGGGAACCAAGAAATCTTGGGTATTTGGTCCCCAAAGGAGAAACAGCTTCACATCAACCTATGAGAATTAAAAGTGGTTCACCTGGTCTCAGTTATTTTGCAACAGAAGTCTGCAACAAGACAATCACAGTACATGCAGACAACACCACAGCCTTGGCCTACATAAGACATTAAGGGGGAAGGCACTCATTCGCCCTGTGCGAGATAGCAAGAGATCTGTTGTGCTGGCAGACCAGAACCAAATCCAATTAGTCACAAGGGTTATCCAAGGCAAATGCAATGTCATGGCGAACGAACTAAGCCGCCAGAACCAAGTCCTTGCGACAGAATGGATGTTAGACAATCAGGTTTGCTCCAACCTTTGGAGATTATGGGGACAACTGACCCGAGACTTATTTGGAATTACCGTCTACCTCTGTTCTGCTCCCCTTTCACATGGGCAACAGATGCGATGATTCAAGATTGGTCAAATCTGGACCTTTACGCTTTTCCACCCTTCGGAATGATAAGGGAAGTTCTCAAGAAGTCCCACTTTCACAGCAATGTAAGGATTACTCTGGTGGCCCCCTTTTGGCCACAGAAGGAATGGTTCCCAGACCTTCTGGATCTCCTCATGGACTTTCCAAGGCCCCCTCCCTGCTATTCAAAGTCTTCTCAGACAACCACATGGCAGGATTTTCCACAAAGTCCTGTCCACTCTGGCCCTGACAGGCTTTCGACTGTCAGTAGACTTGTCAGAGCGAAAGGTTTTTCGCAGTCGGCTGCGTAGGCCATAGTCAAATGTATATGTGCCTCTTCCAGCAAGCTATACCAGGCAAAGTGGAAGTTTTTTAGGACCTGGTGCAGAAGAAACGGAGTTTCATCTTCTCAGACATCTATCCCGCAAATTGTGGATTTTCTTCTTCTCTTGAGGACTTATCTAGGAAGGTCTTCTTCCACCATAAAAGGCTACAGAGCAATGCTCAGCTCTGTTTTCCATCACAGAGGCCTCGACATTTCTGCTATTCAGGATATTTCAGACCTAATTAAGTCATTCGACACCCAGGTTTAGACAGGAGGAGAATTTCACTTGGAATCTAGATGTGCTTAAGTGGTTATCAAGTGAGCGCTTCGAACCCGTGTGCTCTTCCTCTCTGAGGGATTTAACTAAGAAGACTATTTTTATATTAGCGCTGGCCACTGCAAAGAGAGTAAGTGAAATTCAAGCGATTGACAGGAGGATCGGCTTTTCGAACTTAGACGCAGTTTGTTCCTTTCTATTAAGTTTTTTGCCGAAGAACGAGAACCCTTCACACCCTTGGCCTTGTTCTTTCACCATTAAGAGCCTCTCTGATATTTTAGGAACAGAAGAGGAAGAAAGAGTGCTTTGCCCAGTGGGAGCCCTCAGGTACTACCCGCACCGAACCAAGAAAATTAGAGGGCAGTTTTCTAATTTGTGGTGCTCAGTCAAAAATCCCTCTAGACCTTTATCTAAGAATGCTATTCCATTCTTTTTGAGGAATTTATTATTGAATCTCACCCCCAAGTGGAGGAAAATGACTTGAATGTCATGAAAGTTAAAGCTCATGATGTTAGGGCAGTTGCTATATCAGTAGCTTTCAAGCACAATCTTTCCCTATCCTCCATTCTTCAAGCAACATATTGGAGAAGCAAGTGGATGATTGCAATGCACTATCTGTGGGACATGGAAACTATTCACAAAAACTGCAGTACCCTAGGACCGATGTCCATGGCTGGCGCAGTGATGGGTGAGGAAGTGTAGGAGGTACCCTTTCCTGTGTATTTAGCTCTATTTAGCTCTTCGCCTTGTTCGTGGATTGCCCACCAGTTTTTTAGTGATGGGTGGTGGTCATGTTAATTTTTATGGTGTAGGTGATTCTATTACTGGATTTTTGTTGTTTTTTGGTACTGCACCCTGGGCAGGGGCAAGATATGAGCTTTGTTGACCTTCGGTATTCTCCATCACAAAGTTCCTGCTGTATGTTCTGTCAGCTGTCGGAGTACTCCTTCACTGCAGAATACTGTCCCACTTCCATAGAGACGACTCTGACCATACCGTCACGTCTACAGGACGAGATGAGTGCCAATCAGAGGCAGTAATTATCTGCGGAGCTCTCTCACCAGGTAAGGAAACAACAAACATTGTCTCAGTGCCTTTTTTAGGTCATTAACTTTTGATATGTAGATTGTTATTTTACTGTCCACGATTCCCCACCTACTTTCAATGTAGAAGCAGCTAAGTAATTACTGGGTAAGTTACTTATATAAAAATTATATTTTTATGATAAAGTCTTATATATACTTGTCCAGTAATTACGGATGGAGCCCGCCCTTCTCCCCACACATGGACTTTTTTTGCATAAACAAATTGATCTATTGGCTTAGTTGTTCCTCTCTCTTACCCCAGAAGTGGGCGGGGTCTTGTCACCTACACAAAACAAAAGAATCGCTACCATGAATTTCAAATTTTAAGCTGCCATTCGAGTAGAAACTCTTAGCTAAGTAATTACTGGGTAAGTATATATAAAACTTTATTTTAATCATAAAAATATCATATGATTTAAAACCATCATCAAAGCTTACTCTTTTTTAGCCAACTTCCAAGGTGAAGGAAGTTGCTCTAACATAACAAACTGTAGTTTTGTTGCCCATTTTTCAATAAAAGTTGAAAATCACAAAGGCTCTTCCTCCTTTTCTATAAATGAGTTTGTCTTCCATCAAAGTATGGTTGTCACATAATTAAAACATCTAAAGTGTACCTTATCATTTCCTGACAGTATCTGAAGAATTGTTATTTAGCCGGATATTCTAGAGGCTTTTCACTTGGCATGGCATAGAGCCTGTCAAGATATGGTAATCTCATAGCTCTGTCATCAGTCAAGCGTTAATTAGTTTCTTCACATGGTGTCCCTCAGAAACCAGTTCTATTCCGTACTCCTTTTTTTCCACATGTATAAGAATAGTTCTGCTTCTTCCAAATGGTTATCCTATAGTTTCAGCCATCCTCTGAAGCCTATTCTCAGCTTCAAATACTGTCACGCATCTGAATAGCAGTTTCCAGTGTCTGAGCAGACAAGGATTATAAAGTAGTATTCCTTTATTTTCCTGAAAATATTCATGGGTGGCAAGTACCAGCTGCATTTTAGAGCTAGTTTCAGTTGTGTTTGTTGACAGAATATATTTTTATTTACTCCTGACTTGCAGATATACCTATATGGTAGTTTTCATGCTGTAAGGATTGGATACGATTTTAAAATTTAGGCTTAAAAGTGCATCATTCTCTATATCCATTTTCATTAGTGAATGTTCACTGTATTCCCCAGTAATACATTCAAGAGCCTGCCATACAAGAAATTGGCCCTGCTTTTGTAGTTAAAACCCAGACATTATATTCAATGTGCTGTACAGTAATGTCAGTCTGGGAAATGTTGCAGAATAGCACATGCCTTTCCTTGCTACTCTGCATTAAGCAGCTGTGTGTAAAAGATGGATGGCTACGTGCCTCTTCAAGTCAAATTTATCCTTGCCCTTTTATGTGGTTTTCAGTTTCTTATTGTCATAATATTGTAATGTTAATGTAGCCATTACCATGCATATCTTTTACAAGATCTTATAATAACAGCTTCATATTTTATCATCATGTAATTTGAGATTCATATGCCCTAACTCCTTCTGCAGTAATGTATTTTTGTGATATTTAAAAGTTATCATTTTGTGTTTAAGTCGGTTTCAGAGTAACCTGTGTACTATAGTTTTTAGATCTTTGGTGTTAAACAGGAAGAAAGTAACAGGACCTTGTTCTACTTTTGGCAGTTTAAAATGAATGGTGGCTGAAATTTGGTAGCTGTAAATATAATTCCTGTAATCAGCATTGTTATTTTTATATGGTTTTTACAAAATATGGTACTTTGAGACTTCCTGTCATGTATCATTAGAATGGAATCTTAACCTTAGTATTGAATGAATGTTTATTTTTAATGGTGATTTAAACAAGCGCAGTGCTCTGATTTATTATTTCACATCATACAGTATTTGCCATGAGTTACCAAAGAGATTCAATTAACTTAGTGATTGTATTGCAGGCCAGACAAATACATAGAAACTTCTGAACATGGGTTGGTGGTGATGAATGTTAACGAAGCTGATGCTGGCCGCTATGACTGCAAAATGGGTGGAGACATAGTATGCTCATATAATATTACTGTAGATGCTCATCGTTGCTCTGCTCCAGCTCGTACTAATGACTTCCAGAAGGTAAGTCAAGTACCCAGTTTATTTTTCTTACTACTGTACATGTTTGAAACTGCCTGGGTTAACTTATTTTTTACTACTTTTTTAAAGGTACAGATGTTTAAGATAAATACACAAAATTAACTAGAAGAGAAGCATTAAATGTTAAATTCATCTGTAATACTAACAATTGCCTTTTCAGAGTCATATTTTTAGATTTGCGAATCAACATGTTTTGTCATATACAATAGCACACCTAACTCAAGCCTCTGGTATTGATCCATCAGTATAATTCTTTTGTGTAAAGTGCTCATTGTTATACTCCAGTTTTGAACAGTTGGCATCAGTTTTCTTGTTTATAAAGTGATTAGGATGACCATGAAGAAAAGTGGGAATTTAAGTAGTTTATTTATTTTCCTTTATATTCCTGAGAGGCTTCAAAGATGAACCAAAGTTTAACTATTGGATATTCCACTTCATTGATTTTTTACAGTTGGGTTGCATTATCTGTCAGTTTCTGGAGCCATTTTATTTTAACAGGTCAAGAGGAGTAACAAACCACATGCACAGTCCCATTCTTTAAGGATCCTAAAAGTTGGATTCTTTTTTCTGCATAGTTTAATGTAACCCAAATTCTAAACTTCAAAGGCTGTTTCATTTCACTTTATGAAGATTTTCAAAGCCCTGCTTAATGAAATTTTTTTATAAGTGTCATCCAGGGTTTAATGGCGCTCAGAGTTTTGCAGAAACCAAATGACAAAAGGGAAAGGAAGTTGAATCTTTAGAGTGGCACGCTGGTCAGTGTAATCTCCATCAGTTGAAATGCAAAAAAGCATTGCATTTGCTTTCTTTATATGTAGAACAAGCTGTCTTCCAGCTCCATGGCACTGATCTCTGATCACAATTGGCATTTTCAGGTAGCATTTGAACATCTTAGAAATATTCTTTATCAGAAGCAGGTGATTTAGAGAAATATTCTTTATTAGAAGCAGGTGATTTAGAGTTAGAGAGAATATTTCTCTAGTTATCTTGATGTTAAATTGGCTTTGTAGGGTGAAGTTGGCATTGATTGATTGATTTGATTGATTTATAGATTTTAGGCATACATGCCAAGCACTGGGGCAACTAAGGCCATTCAGCACTGAAACGGAAATTGACAGTAAAAGGTTTGAAAGGTGTAACAGGAGGAAAACCTCGCAGTTGCACTATGAATCAATTGATAGGAGAGGGTGGACAGTAAGATGGAAGAAAGAGAATATGAATGGAGGTACAGTAAAAGGAATGAAAGCAATTGCAGCTAGGGGACAAACAGACACTGCAAAAACTCTTTATGCCTACATTGCACCGCATGAGGTGCACTGATGGTAGGGGTGAAGTTGGCATTGTATGGCTCCATGTTATTCTTCCATAAGTCTAAAGCATGTAAGCATCTACGAATTCTAAGTCTTTGATGGGTAATTTGTACTACTGGATGTGAAAAATTAATTTTTCCTTTTTACCACATTGTGTAATCAGTCTCCACACTGATCTTTCTTTGGAACTTTTTTTCTTAGAATATGATGCACCCAGGGGTTCTTAAGTTGCTTTCTTATAATATCCACATTACATGTTGTGAAGTACATTTTATGTCCTAGAGCTCAGGGAGACCCATAAATTTTGTATCTGCCATAGCACTGGTTGGCAGTTTTCAAGAGCTCTCGTGGCTGCAAATTTTCTTATTTCAACTGGGAATTATTCTTTGCTGTTCATATCATCCAGTGAAGTGGGTATTCAGTGCTTTTTCACTTTTCTCATTTGTAATTTTTGAGCTCATCATTAATAGGTGTTCACTTTATCACTTTTCTTAAGTTTTCACCGTCATTGAAGTACAGTTTCTCAGAGTTCCTCGTACAACAGTAGAAATTTGACTCTGTGGCTTGTTAAAATGAATTCATATAATGCTTTAACTATTGAACTAGTTCACTGTAGTGACCTTGTATCATTTTGAGCATTTGTTTCCTTTGATTGTCGAATTCGACATAGGTCAAGTTGTATTTTTGCCCTGAACTAGCAAAAAAACTAGAGAATATGGTCCCCTTTCTGTATAAATATTCATTCATGTATAAAAGCAGTGGCTTGTACTCCATTTGGAGACAACAGAATTTTAACGTCTCATGGTTGACCTGCCTTACACAAAGCAGCCTCCCCTGTGATTGCCTTGAAGTTTATGTTTGCATTAGAGTGAATAACTAAAGTGTGCTGAGGAAATGGGAGAATTCATTTTCCACTCAGGGTGTTCCTTACCAACAAAGATTCTTTTGGATACTAAATGATGTTCCAGAAATGAGAAAGACCATCATAAAAGCCATGGTGTACTGGTATGTACCCACAAATTAATTCTGCACTTGAAAAATATTTTTTGTACTGCACTTTAAATTATCCATGCTTGATTTTTTTATATATAAAAAACATTTATTGTAATTCTGATTGAATTTGGATGACATTTATATGTGAATAATTACTAGGTAATGGCTGAATTCAGTTGGTTGGTTGATTGATTCATGAAATTTAGACTTTCAAGCCAAGCTCTGGGTTTTAGGTTTATGGTAAGATTTGTGAAGAGCTGAATTTAATGGTAAGATTTACAGAATAGGAAATGTGCAGGTTTTTAAAGTATTATACAGGGCTGCATAAATTTTATCCATATTCTCATTATTGGTTTATTTGTCTTGTGTGTAGTTGAGCAAAATTACTTTAGACTTACAAGCAACAAAAAGATGTTAAATTACCAATATCAGGTATACCACAATTCAGACTATAGTTTGAAAACTATATATAGTATTTGGTGTATTACACTTTATGCACAACAAACAAATGCTATAAAATACCAATTATTTTTTCAGATCCTAAATTAATTTTCTTTTTAAATCTTTCAGGTTTACAGTGATTGGTGCCATGAATTCGAAAAATACAAGCTAGCAATGAAAACTTGGGAAAGAAAACAAGCAGTAAGTATTACTTAAAGTGTCTTTATTTATCAGGAATTTAGATAGTGAATAATTTTAATCTGATCCACTTTTAACAAAGTAATAAGGGAAGACATACTTCTGTAAGGATACTGGACTGAATCATTTTAATCTGATCCACTTTTAACAAAGTAATAAGGGAAGACATACTTCTGTAAGGATACTGGACTGTGAAACTTGTCAGTAAGAGAGAGTAGCAACAGTCAGGACGACATGGAAAGTTTGCTGAAAACCACACTGATAAATTTAAAATATATCCCATTAGTATATAAATGGCACAAAAACTTGTGTGCTTAAGGCATACTTATATACACTCTAGGCACACCATACATCATGTTGCACTGAATATAGAATTTAGGCCAAAGGCCAAGAACTGGGACCAACAAGGTCATTCAGTGCTGAAACAGAAAATTGACAATAAAAGTTTGAAAGGCATAACAGGAGGAAAAAACTTGCAGTTGCACAATGCATCAGTTGTTAGGAGAGGGTGGAAAGTAAAGATGGAAGAAAAAGAATATGAAAGGAGGTACAGTAAAAGGAACGAAAGGGGTTGCAGCTAGGGGCTGAAGGCATGCTGCTGAAAAACCTTAAATAATGTCTCCAGTGCACCACTTGAGGTACACTGACAGCCCTACCCCCCTATGGGGGGATCACGTGGCATTTACAAATGAAATGGCAAGTTGGAAAATGACATGTTAGATATAACAAAAGTTTTTTATAATTCACAAAAATCCTCAAGAAAGACCTTTAAATTTTACTAGCCATGAGATGCCTCTTTCCACTCCTATCTGTATGGGTTGTCTTCATCTGTGCCACTTTTCCACAATTTCCATTCCCCCTTCATACTGGGTTTTTGTTTTGCTGCTTTCATATATAGTAACTGTGTTTGACTAACATTCATCCCAAACCATCTTTGAAAAATATTTTGTTTTCAAGCCAGTGGATTATAAGAACTTTATTCATGATGTGAACCCATGAGGGCCAGCATTCTTGGGGTCATGTTATGAATGAAGTTCCTAATCCATGGGCTTCACAAGATAAAGACCAAGTTCGTTAGCACATATTGTGAGAAGAGATGAATGCAGACCAGGTGGAAATGCAAAGGACAGGAGTGTTTTCCAGACCTTGCAGATCGGGACGTTCATGGAATCGACAGAAAATGAGGTATAATGTTATAGCTGTTTAATGTGCGGTGGTATTTTTTGGAGTTTTTATTATATATACTTTTGAAGCTGGAAAAATAGAGAAGTATATATTAAAAAAATCTTTGCTACTGTTATTTTCAGTAATACAGAAAAATATTTGATAAACAATATAACTCCATAATTTGCCTATTTTACGAAACTTTTGTATGTAGGAAAGGTGTGGGACCACTAATTTCCTTTGTAGTTCACTCCTAGACTAATTAACACATGTTTGGTTATCAAAGTTGTAAAAAGGAATTTTAATGTCACTATGTCATGAATAAATCCAGTAAGCATCCTCTCCTAGACATTGAGAGTGTGTTCATGTCAAGTAAAACATTTTGTTTAGAAGCTGTAAAGAAAGTATACAGTATTGTATACAGAGATGCATTTGGGTGCATAGTGACAAGATTATACAGTCTCCTCAGGTCTGTTGTGGGTTTTTTTTTTTTTTATCTTTGCTGCTCCACTGGGTTATGTAATGATGGTGAATTCAGATAGGGGTATGCCATCTTTACCATCAATCCACATAATCTGAATCTCAATTATAAGAAATTTTAAGAAGAGACTGCTGAAGAATCTTCACAGTCTGGCCAAGTACAAAGTTACCCACCCCTTGCTGAATCTTGTTTACTCCCAAGTCATGGTGCTGAAGTTGCAAGGAACATAATTTATGTGTAGTTCGTCTGATCAAGGCCTTGCACAAGTTGCTAAAGTCATCAAAAAAGCTGTATAGTAGGATCCAAGAGTATTCTTTTTGCTCTGGGGGATTATTGATACCTAGCCTCTTCTTGCAATGTGATCCACCTTCCACCAAAATATACTGGAGAAGTCTGCTTGGTTCAACTGGTAGAAGTGGTAGGTCCTTGAAATTTTGCTGTCAGTGCTCCTTAGTCTGAGGATGTAGCCAGAGGCCATCAGTTCTCTTCCTGTACCAGCTAATCAACTTTCTACTCCAACCTACAAGAGTTGCATACTTTGAATCTTTGGAATTCAAAAGTCCTAAACTCACCTTTTTAAGGCTGCCATCATCATGGTATGGGCAAGTGCTGTTAGCTTGCACTTGATCTCCTTTCAAGCCAGTATCCCTCATCCCTTCAGTCCTCAGCATTATTGGAGGTTGCTTCTCTCCCCTGCCCCCCCCCCCCCCTTTTTTTCTCAGCCAAGAGCCCATGACAACCGTTCCCACCAGATGAAGCCCCCTCCCCACCCCACAGTGGTGGCGAGTTGTCTGCTGGACCTTTGGACCTTAGGGAATATGTACAGATTCTTGGGTCCTTGGGGTTCTCTGGGATGGATGCCACTTCCCCTTCCTGAAATTAGGGCTCATTACAAACCTGGCAGCAGTAGTTTCTTGCCATGGATGAGGAGGCCCTTCTGCTAGGCTGAGGATGAGGATAGAATACAGTAACCCCATTGTTATTATGAAAGTCTATGATTAGCTGTTGACCTCCCAGAGCAAAGTTTTAATTTTTGTGGCTGATTTTCCAATGAGAAACTTAAGCGCTGGTAAGGACATTGTTCTGGAAGAGTTATTTGTTTCACTGAGCTTGATGAATAATACATAGTACCACATTTCCAGCCATCTGGCCTCCATGTTTTAGTACCTTCCTCTTGCATACTAGGACTGTTCAGGGGCTATCAGGTTCAGTCTACATAGCCCTTCAGCAGGACTTCCCAAAGTTCATTGGTGCATGTTGCTACCACAACTGATTGGTTATGGCTGTGTCAGAGGAGGAAATCTCTTGTCAGTTAATTGCAATAAGTTGGTATCAGTTCATGGAGATCAACATGGAGAAGTCTAATCCAATCCTAGAGTGATGCAAGCCCACTGAAGGACAGATTCACTCATTGCTGCCATCCAAAGGTTCCAGTTACTCCTGTCTGACAGAAATGTAAAGGCAAGTGGTTTACTGGGCACAACCAGTAGTGGTTCAGCTTCTGCATCAAGCTGAGGTTCCAACCATGTTTTTGAAAGTGATGACCTCTCTACTCAGACAGAGTAGTTTGTCTTTTATATCACATCAAGGTTCCAGCCAGGCTTTTGGAAAAAAAAAAAAAAAGTTCGCAGACACCTACTCAAAAAGAATTGTTAAAAGCTTTGTCAGAATAGTCTTCATCTAGTAGACATAATGAAGAGCCATTTATCAGGTATGGGGTACCCCACTGGTCTCAATACCAAGTTCATTTTGATATTCTGATACTGTCTAACCCCAGTGTGATGCTAACAGTCCCATGAAGAATGGTTTATAGATCTGCCAGACCTAGTTATCAAGATTACAAGACACTTTCCAACTGGTGCTATGGCTCCTTAAGCTTCATTACTTCCAGATTATCTTCACAGGTGGTTGTTATCCAGCACTGTAGGAGACAGATTGGTTTTCACACAACTGCTAGTACTACACTATGTTGGATAATCTACCTCTTTACCTCTCTACCAGAAGTGGGCTACATTTGTCTTTGCTTGGTGTGTAACAAAAGGGGTACTTCTCCACTTGAAGACTTTCATTTTCTCCCATCATATCACAATGTCCAGAATTTAAGAGGGCCAATAATTTCCCTACTATCAAGGGGTCTCTGTTCGGTATGATGTAGACTTTGATATCAGACAAAATGTTTATATTTTTTACCACCTTCTGGTTGGGATTTGGCCAATGATTTTCAGGTGGAGCCTTTTCCATCTTTCCAGTTTGAGCCTCTTATGGATAACTTCCTTTGACTCTAAGGTGTTTTTCCTCCTAAACCCTCTTTCCTCCAAGCATATCAGTGAGGTTTCTCAATCTAGCATGCCAGGTTTCTCAATCTCATCACTTGTCTTCAATTGGTCTTTCCTTTCCTCCAGAATTTATAGCTGAAACTCAGTGTTATGATTATTATTCTGACTTGAGATAGTTCTTCTGCTATGCTGGCTTTGCCTTCATATAACATCCTCAGGAGTTTCATTCATCATATCTTTCTTCATGAAGCCCATCAAAAGTCTTCAGTATTTTAAAACATTATTTCCTCTAAATTCCATCAAGCATTAAAAAAGCTTGAGTTCAACTCTGTCCATCACCAAAAGGCTCTATCTATAATTATGATTCCACAGCTCTTATATCTCACTTATCTTCACTGCCCTGGGCTTGACCTGCAGTTACTGCAAAGATAATTAATCTCAAGAAAAATATTTACGTCAACAATAATAATCCTGTGGCCTCATTAACAACCCATTAATAATCCTGTGGCCTCATTAACAACCCATACAGGGTCATTTATGGGATTGTAAAATCAAGAGTTAACTACTGTAACTGACCTTCAAATTCTCCATGTTTTCTGCTTCCTGGTGCTGAATGGCCGTCTTGGGCTTTGTCCTTAATCTCCCCCACCAAATTTTCCCAAACAGTTTACCACGCCTGTTGCGAAGAAAAACATCACTTGAGAAGGGGAATATAAGGGAAATATAACACACTGTAACATCATGTTAATGAACAACAACTTTAACATAATTTGTACAAGTTTTTTTTCCTACAGTATCATGAATATTTGAGACCTTTTTTTACATTCCTGTCAGTCTGAAGAAAGGAACAGAAGGAAAAGATAAAAAGCATTACGCACTGTTAAATGCACCTATTATATTCAACACCAGTACTTTGAAAGAGCAGCTCCTGTCATGATGTAAAAATAAGGCTCGAGTGAAGGATTTTGTTCTTATATGAGGTGAAAGGTGATTACTGGAGCAAAGTTTAGTAGTAGTGGTGGACAGCTGGAAAAAGACAAAGGGGAACTGCAAGATGACCTTTTAGTGTTCATCATTAAGGCTTACATCTTCAAGCAAAACGAAATTGGCAATGGCTGTTTCACAACCCCTTTTTCATTCAGTAACTAGGCAAGTTACAAAGTGCAGTGTTAAGAATAAGGATCTGTTAGGAAGGGGTTGACATTTAGTACTTGTCATAACTCTTGAATAATTTTATGACTAATTTACCAATTTATAAAAATTTGGCCATAAAGCCAGCGCTGGGGAACCTGCAGCCTTTCAGCAAATAAAGACAATAAAAAAAGGGAGTTAGAGTGGTTGGACAGCAAGATGAAAGAAAGTAGATAAGGAAGTCAAACAAAAGGCTAAAAAGTGGGTGTACCTCGGGACTAAAGGGACAGTACAACTACTGTAATGCCTACAGTGCACTACATGAGGTGCACTGATGGCACTACCCCTCTATGAGGGTAACTCTACTGTCAACTGACCCCCTAGAAACCTCATTTGCCTTAATGAAATTGAAAATTAGAAGCTGTATATTTTTGGTAGCTAACTTGCAAGCCTAAAACTTCAAAAACTGTGCAATGCCTAAAACTTCAAAAACTGTGCAAGGGCAAACATCACAGATCAAGGATGCCTTATTGAAGCTCAGTAAATCTTGCAAAACTCCTTTTCTTGACCATTTGTGAGAACATAGGTGATGACAAGCATCATTATTAATGTGAAGTAAAATGCACAACCAAATCATTATTAATGTGAAGTGAAATGCACAACCAACCTGAAAATTGGTAATTGACTGATGCAAGTTTCTTATCCTGCATGACGCATGTACTGTGCATATATGTGAAACCAACGAATGTCCCTTTAGTTGTGAAAAAAAGGTTTTCATTCATTTATCAGCCTAATTCCATACCATAAATGGCATATATGCTTGACGAATTTAAATTGTAGTTTGGTATGTTTGCAAGGCTTTTCTGATTTTTTTACTTTACTAGCCTTTAATTTAATGTGTAGTTTGACAGAGCAGGAATAAGAAAAATGTGAAAACAAGCTTAACTCAAAGGAACAAGCCATTCATTAATATCTTGCGTAAACATGACCTTTTCTAACATGAATATGCCATATTACCCCTATCTTACAGTACTCTTCTAGGCCTCCCTCCGAACACTTTAAAAGCTTCTCATGGACAGTAGTGTAACTAGATCTCTCTCATTTGACCTGAACAAAACCAAACTTCTACTCAAGACTTTCAAGGTTTCCATTTTGATCTAAGACAGTATCCTACGAGGTTGAACATCCGACAGTATCCTACGAGGTTGAACATCCATCTACTCCAGGCTTAGTTTTAAGACACTAGACCAATCTGAACCTTACAAAAGGCCTCCATAGTTTGTACGGTAACATTTAAAACTTGTTTTGGAGGCGTCCTGAAAAAGAAAAAATTAAATTTAGCTTATCATTCCTTTTCCTATCTTGTTTACAGTTGGAAGATGACTACTGATTAGCCATCATCACTACCAGAGATAACTGTCTAATTATACAGGAGCTGAAAGAGAAATAATTATGCCAAAACATTCAGAATATGTCTTTTATGTCCAATGAATAGAGATAAACATGGTTTGTAATTATAAATTCACTTTAAATTTTAAGCAGCAATAGAGCCATCTTTAGATCTTTGAAATTCTTTTATGCTTTTGTATGATAAGTGATGCTTTTGTACAGTAAGTGATAATTTAATTGTAATTCATTATGAATGAAAGGTTCACTACATTAACAATCTGACATGAATTCTTAGATCTTATAAGTAAGGTTGATAAATTTGAAGAAATGTTGTTCCCCAAGATTTCCATTAGTTTTACAATACAGGAGCACAGCATATGTTATGTCACAGTATCCTTAACCAAACTTAAGAATTAATTTGAATTTTCCTTTTACAGCAATGTGCCAATAGGAATAACATCAGCCAGCAGAATAGTCATCCAAATGATATTTACGCTGCCAGGAGTAATCCATTTGTCTGATCAAGTTGAAGAACTGTCAACAGAGTGCACAAGAAAGATCGATTCAGAAAGTCAAGTTCTTGCCTTTTTAAAGAGTAATTGGCACAGTTTTGTTGAAAAAATATCCTGAATGTTTTCCTTAATTGTAAAACCTGAAAATTGACTAACTTGTTTTTGAAATACTGTAATAATTTCTTTAAAAATCATCCGAAGTAATTTGATCAGTACAGAATTCATTACAGATATTCAAAATGGATTTTTCTGACTTGGTTATGGTGCCACCAAGAGTAAGGGTGCTAGTAAGAGTTGGTGCAGGATGCACACACTATTTTCTCTTTTCTCTAAAATGAGGAAGGTTTGACAGGCAACTTGACTCCAATACTCCAATAATAATCAGGGTACCGTTAGTTAATGACTGTATTCAATTTTATTTTTTGCTACTCCTAACAAGATCTAACTTACTGTAGATGTTTTATTGTGTGACAGGAGTTCGATAGGTCTAGTTCTTGCTCGTGGACAATCGCCTGTGGGCATTATTGCTTCTGCATTTCAAGAGCTTAAGTGCAGTGGATCTTTTAGAACTTCAAAAATTTAGTTATTTCAAGTGTAAAAGAAAGAACCCATGAGATATGGACTTCCAAACATATCCTTTCTGAAAGGAGGCCACTCTCACCCCGTAGTGTGACAAAGGACACACGTTAAGTGAAAAACTTTAGATCCCAGCTACTGGAATGGTGCATACTATGAAAAAAAAAAATGGTTCCTGGTAAGTTTTCAGTGGTGATGCAGTTATAAATTGAAGGGATAAGGTTATTCTTTTCAAGGATGAGGAAAACATATGTATAATTTAAAAATGTGGAAATATTTTATGTAACAGTTTAGATTCTTTTGAAAGATTTAACCTAAAATAATCATTATACCCTAAAATATAAAAATTTCTTAAACATTAGTGTACTGTTATTCCATTCATGTCTCTTTAATCATATATTTTGTAAGTTTTCCAAACTACCTCTGCCTTTTGACGATTGTTAAATAACAAAGAAGTTAGTGGAGGACTATAGATAAAAACGAGTATCAGGAAGACTCCATCCAGTAATTTTTAGTGTGGTTCCTGGGGCATAAAGTGGGATCACCTAATGGAAGCATAATAAGTGAATGATGTTCCACATATGGTACCAGTAAAATACATATTCAAGAAGGGATGGCTTCAGTGAAGTGTAAAAAAAAAATGAAGATGTGATGATGTGTGGAGAATTCTTTTATACAATCTAATTTTTAGAAAATCTTGTAATATTCACATACTGTACTGGAACTTTCTCTTGAGTTGACCTTCTTTGATAAAGACGAGTGCTAGAGTAATAATAGCCTAGGTTTCTTTATTTTTTCATATAAAAATATCTATTCCTCACCCTCTTAAGTTTTAATGGGACTATCACTCATATTTATTTGTGTTCAACTTAAAAATTAGCTCATCTCTGGAGAAAGTTTCATTTCACATGCCGATCCACGCTATTTTCATTTTCTGTCCTGTGATACGCGCCAATTTTGTAAGACTCGTACATAATGATATTGCTCCATATAAGCAGGCTAGCAACTTGGATGTAAGTAATCAATTGTAAATATGTGTGTATCTGCTGTTCATTTCCTTAGAAAGAAAATCAATTTACAGCCTGCTACACCTGTCAGTAATTTGCTAGAATGGCCAATATGATTTTTCTTTGTTTTTTCTATATTTTTATTAGAAGTAAGAAATTTTCCAGGTTAATGGGATGTTCAAAATTTATAGATATACAGTACATAAATATAAATATATATATTTTGCAACAAAACTAAGGTTACTGTATTTAATGTTCAGTCCCTCCAGTAGACAATTCAAATTAATTTTTGCATGCATTGCCACTTCTAGCATGAATTACCGGTACTTCTCTGCTTGTTCTGGGTTGTGAATGATTGGGCTACTGTGGAAAATTATCTAATGTGGCACATATAACTGGTTTTAGTTTTTTCTGATTACAGTTACTGACTTTACTGTAAATTTTTATAATCTTTTGTAGCCACAATGCAATTTCTATTTCATTGTACTGTATTCACAAAACAGCTTTTAACACTGCATTTGTAGTTTTTATTTACTTATAATTTTGCTTTTTATTAGGTATTGAAATAAGTTTGCTTCTTATTAGGTATTTAATTATTCTTTGCTGTTCTTGACTGTATATTGATTTCATTTATTTTAAAAACATTGGATTTAAATATTTATGTTATTTATTTTATTTTCTTATTTATTTTTTAACAAGAAAATATTCCTGTAAAATAAAATTTCTTTTTTGTAACTTTATGATTAATAATTTTTACAAATTTTACTTATTTATGTTCATTACTGTATTTATTTAGTTCCATTATTTAAATATTTTATCAAAATTCTGTAATGAAGAAATCTGCACTGTTCCTCTGATCTGTGCTAAATGGGATATTGGGAAAAAATCTTCAGCAAAGGACTCTGAACAGATTGTATAATGAGCTAAAATGACCAATGCTATCAGGAGAATACAACAAAACTGTTTAACACACACAGCCTGAATTTCATTTCCTTAAAGTCTGAGACAAGCGATGCACAAACTACTTTTATTCTTTTCAAGATTTGACAGTAAGTGGCACTGGACAAATGCTATTAGTAATTAATTTTATTTATTTTTTCCTTCCTTCTTTATTTCACAGGTAGCATAGTATTAAAAATACCTGACATCAATAAAAATGAGTAATAACAGCCTGAATAAATTGGAAAACTTAGGAAAGAAAGCACCTCTGGTAAACTGGATTTTTAACATACAGGATTTATTTCTTTACAGCATGGGCATTTGACACTACCAAATTATTTTTATTTGAGATTTAGAAAATTTATTAATTATGTTCCGTATTTATCATGATACGAAACAAATTCCTGGTACTGTAATATATTTGTGGCTTGATGGCTGGAGTGTTCTTAAAAAAAAATAAATAAATAAATTATTTTATTGCTTTAAACTTATCAAACTAAAATTTACTAATTAAAACCATTTATTTATTTATTTTTCATTTATCAACTTGTCTGAAAAATATTCTTTAATGTTCAGTCTACTGTTCCTAGATTTGAAAACAAGGTTTTTATTTGTCAATTAATTATTTAGTATTTAAATTTATTTGAAAAGATTTTTATTTAGATTTTTATCTGGGCATTTATTTATTTTTAGATTAAAAAAAAAGTCAACACTAGTCAAACCTCATTTATTTATTTTTAAATATTTAATAAATGTGATTGACTTTATTTATTTATTTATTTTCATTTATATTAAGGATGCTATTTAATTTTATTCATTTTGTATATTTATTCCACCTTCATTTAATTGACCCTTTCTAATTCGACCCTCATCTATAGTTTTATTCACTGAGATGGGGATTTATTTATTTTTACTACCAAAGATGAAGGATCAATCACTCATTTAGCAAGCTTTAGATGTTGAATAATTTTTATTTTTCAAATTTAAAGAATTATTTATTTATTTATTTAGATGAACTGTTTTATTTATTTGCAATGCTACCTTCATTTAATTCATCTATTTACCACCATTTATTTAAAACAAGGACATTCCTCAGTTACTTGATGGTTAAATCTAAACAATATGAACATAAATTCCAAATTTAAATATGATCAAAACTATCCTGCTTTCATTCCTAGGTTGTTGAGCATTTAATATTTTTTTTATCCATGTCTATATTACATACTTAAGAAATTCTGATGCAGTATGACTTGGACCATCCTGAAAAGACATTTGATATAAATCAAACTATAGAAATTACCCTTTCTATTAAAGGTATCAGCAACGATTGATCTTTGTTGCATCAGAATCCTCTGAATAATGAACAGCACCGTAAGTAATTTATCAAAGCTAGTCATTTTTATTAGGTTCCATGGACTGAGGTGGGTGAATTTACCACTACAAATTAAAATTTATTTCATTTAATCTGAGATTATATTTAGCTTAACAGGATTTGATTTGTGTATCTTTCAGCATTTATATTTATTCATTCACTACATTTGCATCAGCCATTTATTTTTTTTATAAGCAATTTATATCACTAGCACAGAAATTTTTATTTACATATTTTTGTTTATATCACCAATTTTTATTTACTTCATTTATAAATTTATTTTTTATTTATTTATTCTTTTATTTATTCATAACTAAACACACACACTCCCGACTACAGTCTTTATTTAAGAATTTATTTAATCTGGCTATTATTGATTAAACTAACAGCAAGACCTTTCCTCTGAAAACCAGGGCACAATGTTATTGAGTTTGATTTTTATCTAACATGGGATAATAGGAGCACAGGTAATTAAAGCAAGTTTAATTGATTTATTTATATTTACCATTTCCGGTGGGATGGATAGTCATCATCGTGGGACCTCTCCAGACGGCCGTTGGAACGACGAGCCTGGATCAAACGTCCACAATACAACCCCACTGCGAAGACAAGGGAGGAGAGAAGAGGAGGAGTGGCTTCCCATTGCTCCGCGGGTACCGCGCCGGGGTTGGCGCCGCAGCTGGATCTCCAGGTTTTCCTCTGAAGGGATATGGTAACCCGTCAAGATATCCTACAATTAATCTAGCCGGTGACATAGAATGATTTCCAGACCCTACACATGTCCCATCTGAAAGCACACAAGTCACAGCTTCGCGCACTATTGGATCAGTCCACTGCAACTTGTGGCAAGGGTGGGTACACCTTGATTTCACCACTGAAACACTAAAGACTACAATGCAAGATTGGAGGTGCATCATATGCTGTAACACACACACACAAACAAACAATAACAATACACAACAAGCACTTCCTATCCAACAAAACACCAACCAACCAACACCACACAGATCACCATCTCACATCTACCACACTTTCTCCAATCCCAGAACACCATCACCATTCCTACAAATCAAACATCCCCACAAACCCCAACACCCCATAGCACACACTCACCTAACACCCATACAGAAATGCACCACTAAAACACACTCCACACTTTCACATAATCGCCAGTGCAACAAAACATCTTACAATTAAACATTGGCCGGCAATGCATATAAACACACTGAACTAAAACATTTCATGCACAAACAAAAGATCCCGCATAGCCATCATTCAAGAAAACAAAACTGAAACACACATAAAACACCCAACATACCAAGGTTACACAGCCATCAGACAAGACAGACAACATGGTGATGGCGGAGGCCTTATCATACATACACCATAACATATCCTACATTGAAAATGCAGTACATCAGAACACTAACACAAGTAGACAGACATACAGAACTACAAGCATTTAATATCAAAATAGGGCACAATAAACAAATCACAATCATTTAACACATACATCCCTCCAGAATATTCACCGGGTTTACCAGCAAACTTCACAATTAGACTGCAAAGCGTTGAATACCCTCCCAGATATACTTCTGGGAGGAGATTTCAATGCCAAACACCTGAACTGATACGCCACCAGACATCACACAAAGAGGCCTGACATCTCAACACAATTAGACCAGCTGAACATACTAAAACAACACAGATATGCACACACACATACCACACCAAGCCAACTTTAGTCTCACTTGTTACAGACACAACTTTTTGCTCACCCAACATAGGGCACCATCAATCACATGGAAAACACAAACAGACCTATCATCAGACCACCTTCCTATTTTACGATAACACTCCGAACCACAAATGACACTTTCTCACATACAAGACACACCATCCCTAACTACAAACAGCGCTGCCTGGGATGAGGAAAACCACTGAGAGCTCATTTCCGAGCTAAACCACACACACATAACATCATCACAGACACTAAACAATTCAACAATACAATTCAACGACATAATAAACAATGCAGACAAAGGAAACGTGTAAGGCAAGAAAAAACACTACAACCCAAACTTTGGCCTGACATAAACAGACTCAAAACAGAACGAAACAATTTAAGAAATACACCAACCTACACACACAAATCACAACAAATCGCATACGCCAGTTTAAACACAGAAATAAACACCAAATTAACTTTCAAAACAGACAGAGAAGGCAAACTTTTCAGGTACACTAGACTACAGAACCAACCCATCCAAACTACACAGGAACTATCAACAGTCTCATCAATTCAAACAGTGGAACACTCAAAGTCACGCCTCAATCACCAGTCTGACAAGATCCCTTCACGCCAAACAACAAGCCAACATCTTAATAAAATGTCACTACGCAAAAATCAGCCACCTAGGAAATACAAAGAAGACAGACCAAATGTCCTCTACAAGCAAAACAACAGTTCCCATTAGATTACACAGTAATACTAGCTACAACAGAAGACACTGCTAGAATCATTAAACAACTTAAAAACTCTGCAGCCATGGGCATCGATACATTTCAAACATTCACTTAAAACATCTAGGTCCTCTAAGGCACACAAACACTGGCAAACATTGCCAACTATTCATACGCACACTGCATTATACCACACATTTGGAAACTGGGGAAAATAATAGCACTAAAAACAAAACAAAACACCTACAAGCATCTTCATACAGACCTATAACTTTCTGCACACCATCAAAAGTAGTAGAACGCCTCATCTTACATAAAACCACACCACACATACCACTGTCACCCACTCAACATGGCATTACAGACCACACCACTCACAACAACACTATTCATGAACCTCACAAAAATACAAGATGGCATTAACTCAGACACGCCCACCACAAAGAACATTGCTAATCACAATAGACATAAGTAAAGCTTGATGCCATCTCTAGACCACTTCTCATCAACAAAGCCAACACCACACTACACAAAACACAAGCGCTGGCTCGCCAATTATTAACAGACAGACAAGCATTTGTACTACAATGTGAGTCATCAAAATCAGAAACTTCCGGAACGGCCTCCCACAGGAGTCTCCGTCCTAAGTCCAACACTTTTAACCATGAGATGACATACAACACCACCTAACAACATATACATCTCCTCATATGTGACGATCTAACAATCATATCAATACATACAGACAAAAACGTATGCTCCCACACAAGTACAAACTTACCTAACACAACTTGAAATCACACAAAACAGATTACAGGTAGCACCAACAAAATCACAAATACACTACTCACTAGTCACAACAAAGAACATCAGTACAGACCCACAGCAACAAGAACAACACACAATTCCCACACACACATGAAACAAAATCCTAGCAGTCACATACAACACTTCAATGTCATTTGCTCCACATGTCAATAACATCATCAAGAAATGCAGACCTAGACTAAATGCACTAAGATCACTAACAGCCACAACATTTGGACAACAAAAGAAACGCTCATCACAGTATACAAACAATACATCCGCTCCATAATAAACTATACCAAGAGCCTGGCACCCTGCCATATCCAACACACAACTAAACAAACTACAAATAATACAAACACAGCTCTTAGAATCATCCCCTGACATTGCACAATTTTACACCAATAGAACACTTACACGCCGATCAATTCTCACCATCAGGCAACACTTAGACATGAGAGCACACAATTCTAGCATCAGTCATAAAACAACACAAACAGCCCATGCTATTACCTTAAATGACCACCCTTAATCACACAGGCAAATAGAGCCCACACCAATGAGACACTATACAAATATCTTGGAATTCTATACCACCACCCACAAAACATCACACAAAACAAAAAGCACATCCCATACTTTTCCTCACCAGACAAGCACTTAATAACCTTCCCAACAACAAAATACCTCTCCAGCTTTGCACCCAACAAAAGAGCACAGAAACACAGCTCTCAGATTGGAGGAGTACACCTGGACTTGACTTTGCTGTGGTCATCACCAATCACTAAACACCTAAAAACACCGCATGACAACACCTTGCAGACATATGTCCACTCTTCCAAGTTAGTCCCCACACAATTACATATCTTTGGTAGATTGCTAACTTGGTTTCCTTAGACAACAAAACAACATCCACACTACCCACACAGTTATGGTCAAGATCCAGTAAGCGTGGTGTCCTCTGGAATGCAGGCTTCCTCTTGACAGAGTCTGGGAACCACATCAACAACAACAAACTTGCCATATCCAGCAAACTTACTGAAACTAACAAATTAATAAAACTCCTACAGTAAGTGACCAAAATCTTGTTAAGAGGTATACACCTCAACATGAGCACTGTCCTACTGCTTTCAATGCTGCCTTGGACAAGTTTTCCTAGAGCTGGGCTTTGGGGATCAAGACTATGACAATTATATAAAGATGCTAGGTTCTGTTTAAAGAACAACTTAACCTGTCTGCTAAAAATGCAGTGATCCAGGAAGATGTTCACATGAAGAAATTTCCTTGTCACCTGCATGCATTTCTGGACTCTATATAAAAAGTTTTTTTTTTATAATGTTCCTTGTTGCTTCATACAACAATGTTTAAAACACTAAGGGTAAGAGCAATGGGCATAAAGGAAAGACTTTTAATTTAGACTTCCATCATCACTGGTAAAAAACAATGGCGAAGCAGGTTACATCATCTGGTTTGGAAGCTAAGACTTGTATGGAAAAACTGTTCAGTACTTCCAGTAGCTACCCAGTATCATTTGCAATGACAAAAAAAAAAAATCAAAAATCACAGCACGCTTAGTTTTTAAAAATTGTCATAACATTCACAATGGCTCATTTTGTCATTGCTCAGTTTAGTACTGTCAAATACCATCAGAATGAAAAAATATCATTATGTTGATAACATCTGACTAAGTACCAAAAAAACTCAGTTAGATGATACAAATAAAAAGACTGATGAAACAAGTGACATATTATATCAATACAGGATCTTGAGGGAAGACATGGACAAGTATTTCATGAATAACTTAAGACTGATACTGACATCCACAGAGAAAATATTATCACAAATGATGCACGAATGGTAACGCGGTGACCTGACCTGATGTTTTTTTCAAAAATTCACTATAACCGAAATATTGTGATATGATTCAAGTGTTTGTTGAAATCTGCCAATTGGATTGAATAAAAACAATTGCTTATGGTAACCGGGAAGGAAGTATATGGACAAGTTCAGTCAGGAAAGTGGTCATCGGGATTTTGTAGGAGAGGTTTTGGGGTGGAATATTTCAAAACTGATAAAAGTATCTGACAACCAGAGTTACTTTAAACAGATTTGCTCTGGAGAGACTACAGTGCAAAAAACTGGTATAACGACTAATAATAAAGCGGTGCAACTCATATCCAACGAGACGAAAGAATATCTGAAGATGTTCAGTCTAAATTAACATCTGAGACGTATCTACCAGTTTTTTTTAAATGTACTAGCCATTAAGCAATGCTGGATTACATGGTGCAGTACTTGCAGCCTTTATTGCAGAATGAAGTTAAACGGGTTAGAAGTTCTAAGAATGTGGAAATATAAGCTATAATTGCGTTTACCATTTTATGTTAAAGGACTATAGGTTGAAATAACAGAATAGAACAGATTACAAATTTAAATCGAAAAGCTCAACCTGAGCTATTTTCGTTGCATTCAGTGAAATTGCGCACATTTTCATCTAAAAGATGTAACGACTAAGAAAAAACGATGCAAACATTACGATAACAATTGATTGAAAGAGTAGAGTTGTCAGATATGGAAGAAGAGTGCGCAGACGTACAGGTAAAATTTTTTTTTAGAAATTGCAGCTAAATCAGAGGACACTGCAAAGAGACTTAAGTAATGTACAGTGCAAAATGAAGGTACATGATTGGAATATCTATGGGTGATATGTAACGATAATTAATGTATAATTGCATTTTTACCTTTGGTCGGTAAGTTGACCGAAGCTGAAATTTGCAGTTATCGATTTATATGAAGAAACAAACTGATACATGCCACAAACTTAACGAGTTATTTTCTATTGTATCTGCCATGAAATTGCGCACATTTCAATATATAAAACAGTACTGTAACGACTAATATAAAAGTACCTATTTTAAGACAACGTGACGGTGCGAATTTCTATTTCCAAATAAGGAAAGTATTTTTTCAAAAATGTCTACTTTAAATCGAAATATTTCATCTTGCTCTCAATTGGTTGTGAAATTAAGGTAAATTTTTGAATGTCAGCGCTCCATTGTTTGAGTTTTAATTCTATAATTGCGTTTTCTTACAATTTAGGTAGTAATCAAAGTACAAATAAACAAATTTACACCCATCGATTATTGTGAAAATACAAAACTGATAAAATCAGTTTCAACCATCGGTTGTATTTTGCTGAATTCATCAAGATTTTTTTTCCCAGATTTTCCATTATAATTTGTGTAACAGTAATATCTAAAGTCTCTTCAGGTTACGACAAAAAGACTGTGGAGAATTTAGGAAATATCTCTAACTGAGTACTACCATCAAGAAAAGTTTTTTCAAAATTCACCAAAATTAAAAGCTTTCCAAGACCCAGCATCAGTTGCAAAATGAGGCTTCATGATTGAATATTACCTTCCATGTAAGAGTTTTAGCTTGGTATTAATGAAGTTTTTCGACCATTTGGTCGAGTCAAATGCGGACCGAAGGCTGAAATTCTCTGGCCTCATGATGCGTACGCCCACCGCACCCAACTGACAAATTTGGGCCTTGACAATGATAGTCTACCAAGAGGCCCCACTTTGTGTTCACCAGATCAAGCCTAACTCAACTATGTACAGAGGTCATCCAGCAATGCCTCAGCAAGAAAAGATTTTGTGCAAACTCTGCAGAGGTCATCACCAACCCCGGGAAGCTTGAACCTGCAGACTTCATCAGGCAAGTTGACTATTTCTTGAGACTGTCTCTATACAAAGAACAGCCTCTTGGTGTCACTATTCCTCTGGGCTGATTATTTCATACAGACATTCAAATAACATTAGATGGCAGCCATTTTACTGAAACCGAAAACATCATCACTCTAATGTGGTCAACATCCTAGATTTACGACTTGAAAGATCTTATTATTACCTGTGGATTCTGCTCAAAGTAAAAGAACCCTATACATTATCGACATAGTATGCCACTCTTAAGAATTGTTAAAGTTTTTTCATTGCCCATCTTTGATTTTCCTACCTTGCCTGTACCATCTTCCAACTAGGGGACCTCGCTTTATGCCCTAGTCAGGCCTGAAACATGACAGACAGGCCTTTTTGAATAAAAAATACAGCAAGACAGACCTTTGTAAGTATAGATAAGTACTATAACCATACATCAATTTTGAGTGCCAATAATTCAAGAGACCAGCCTTTCAATATAGAAAATATAACGCAACACCTATTGCTTAAAACGGTCATATGGATGCCTTTTGAGTAATGTTTGGCCTTTTACCCAACTGATTTGTTTGCGGCAGCCAGTAAAGTTCTGTCTGACCTTAAGGCATGGATATCTGGGATTATCTGCTATTATACCTAAGAATGGTAAACAGGGATTATCTGCTTTTATACATAAGAATGGTATACATTCTTTTAATCAACTACTGGTACATATGGTGTGGTACCCATTTCCTTGGTCTTGGGATGAAAATTGTGTGGAACAAAAATGTGTTGATTTGGGATGATCACTGGAGTTCATATAGTTAAAAAGAAGACTTTTGCCAGAGAAAGAGAGAGAGAGAGATCAGAGAGAGAGAACTATTTGGCTGGCAAGAGAGAATCTGAGAAAACATTCCTTCTGGCCAAAATATCCCAGCCTGACAGCTCAATGTCGTGATGAACATTAGGTTACCTCCACTGTGAAGTGACGGCCGAGGAGACAACCTCCTTGTCTCTGATGAAGTGCATGACTATATCTGTGTTGTCATTTAAAGGTAGATTTCTTATAAACTCTGTCCATACCTGAGCTTAAAACTTCTCAGCTTTTCTTCCCATATCTCCTTGATGCTTGGCCAGAAAACAAAGTTCCCAGAGGTGAGATGTTTCAGATTCTTCAACAAGCAAGTTTCATCCATTACTCTTGCTCAAGGTTTTGGTAAATT
This sequence comes from Macrobrachium rosenbergii, assembly GCF_040412425.1. Taxonomy (NCBI): domain Eukaryota; kingdom Metazoa; phylum Arthropoda; class Malacostraca; order Decapoda; family Palaemonidae; genus Macrobrachium; species Macrobrachium rosenbergii. The sequence goes on along the minus strand of NC_089752.1, from coordinate 52,491,999 downwards.
GAAGCCAATCAGTAACAGTCTACTTTAGAAGTGAGCATTAACAGCCATGACGCCAAAATACCACAATTGACCAAGGATGACCTGCCTTTCAACCTACTGTGACAGGGGCCATCCAAAGCCATCTTGGTAACACTGCTTGTGGCAGATTGATGGAATTAACTCATTGGCTTTCCTCCACCCTTCTAATCTATTCTTGGATTCTTTCAGTGTAAGTCATTTAAACCGCAACACCCATATTCAAATGAGCAAATGGATGTATAGAGCTACAGCACTGATCCCCAAGTTTTATATTAAACTGCCGTCCCAAGTAATCCTGCCAGTCTTAAGGCCTAAACTTTCAGGCCTTTATGCACTGTTTTGTGGATTTAAGTCCTGTAATAATGGACTTAAGGTCCCTTCTTGTTCTACACCATTTATCTCATCTGCTATATGTAATTGGTATGAGGGTTGCTTGTTCATTTGTAACACTTACACTGATCCGTTAAAAGGCATTTGCCATCTTTTTGACCACGCTCCATTCTTCTAGGATCATTTCTAGTTAAACTTCCACTGTATCTGGAGTCTGCTGCATTTACACCACTCTGGTGTCACCTGCAAATTTGGTCATCCTGCCAGTTACATAAATCAATGTCATTTTAATGTAAGTCAAAACAAGAGCGGCCAAGGACAGAACCCTGAGGGAACTCACATATCTGCCCATTCTGATTCTTCTCACTGTTTATTGCTAACAACTCCTGTGTTTTCTACTACCATAAAGCTAGCCAGTCTTCAATCCAGCCCATATTACAGTGAGAATTTTAACAGCCAGCGTTACAAACGCTGCAGGTAAAATCTTGTCACTTGAGCTACCATAAGAGACGGTTGGCAACGCTGACACAGGTGTGCGCCAACATGCCCCATTTTCGTCAATTGCTTTATTCAAGGTCAAAATTTGATGTGGGAAAGGAGGGTGGAAATGTTCAGGTGTTCAGGTAAGAGTTACAATATTAGTTTCAATGAAAACTTCATATTGCAATACTCCCTGAACACCTGAATTAGCCCGACAACAACATTTAGAGGAGGATCAATTCATTGCACGCCTTTGACAACCACAGAGATGGTAGCTCACCAATCTGCTCTGCATAAGATATCCGTTTAGCCATACACTCGCCATATCAATCAATGCTTTCAGTGAAGAGGCATGTTGGAGAGTACTTTGATCGACAGTCAGGTCAGTACTCTCAGTCTGTCGACCTCCCATGTGGCTTCTCAGAACCTCTCATGTATGGAGGAGAATGAGGCAGAGAGACATGCTGGTGGGAGACCCATGCGGCTGGTGGCAGCACGCCCTTTACAACCGCAGAAATGGTAGCTCACGATCTGCTCTGCATAGGTATCTGTTTAGTCACACACTCACCATATCAATCGTTGCTTTTGGTGAGAGACATGCTGGGAGTACTTTGATCATCCATCAGGCCAGGTACTGTCTCAGTCCATCGACCTTCCATGTGGTTCTTCAGAACCTCTCATGTATGGAGAGTGCGATGAACTCCCATGTGGCTATTCAGAGCCTCACGCATGGAGGAAATGAAGCAGTGTGCCGAGCCGCTGATCCTCCGGATAAGGCCCGACGATCGATAAGAAGTATCTCAGCGCTGACAAAAGAGCCCAGCCTACTAGAGCACCCCTGGACTCTAGGAAAATTATCAAAGACTAAGATACTTAAAACATACTACAAAAACCTAAGTTCATGTGATTATACTATCACTGTTGCCAAGATTCACTAAAGAATAAAAGGAATTCCTCTATCTGGTTAACCTAAGAACCTCCCTCACTAAGTAGATACTGCCTCAATAAATGAACACATACAAATGGAGAGTTAGCCGCTGCGGACTAAGAGAATAACCCTCCGACGAAGGAATTGAATGTCTCTTAAGTAAAAGGAAGTAAACACCGAGACGGACTCTCAATTACCTGTCTCCAGAATAGATAGCACTGAATAATTCCTTAGAAAGGAGAGACAAGTGGACATACTCAGAATACCGTGCGGTCAGGGGTAATACAGAGCTAAAGACGATAAAGAAGAACCCTGAAGCCTGGAAAACCTCCCAGAAATAACTAATCGCATTCTTTGACAGCTTGAATGGGAGGATCCACTTGAAGAGACGAGAAGTGTGTGGGACGGACAGAGTTTCCCAGCCTTTGATAAACAGACTTTTTAATGCCGCATCGGACAGAAGGATACCTCTGCTGGATCGCTGAACGAATGCTGCAGACAAGAACCCTAAAACAACGAGGTAGAGTTTTAACCTCCGACTCTGTCTTCATCACAAATTCTGAAGAAGACAGCCGTATCATTTCTTGCTAGAAAACTAACCTAGAAACTGCCTGAAGCTCGCCCACCCCTTTAGCTGAAGCTAAAACCAGCAAGAAACATCTTCTTAAGCGTCATAACGTTAGAATGGGTTCCGAAAAAATATTGAAGTACTTCCGACGGTGGGAGCCTGAGTCAGCAAGACAGGACGTTCAATCTTGAAAGAACATAATACATCATCGATTATCTTACTACTAGAATTTCAGGAAGATGGGAAGTAATTGTATTGCAAGCATCGAGAGGTAGTCAGCAATAGCCAAATCGAAAGAACCTTGACTTTCGAAGAATAAAGAAAATTGGCTATTTTGGCTATGAAGGTCTAGAGATGGAATGACCTTCCTGACAATTAACTCTATACATTGTCCAGCTGACCTGATAAGGCTTACGGGCTGACTTACTCAAGCTAAAAGAAAACTATCTAGACGCAGTTTTAGGGAGTCCAGACTGTTTAGCGGCTCTCTCTACAGTCGCCCTGCAACTAGGTACAGCCCACGAAGGTTTGGATGATAATGGTGAAAAAGCGGTCGTCTAAGAAGATCTTTTGCATGGGTAGGGACACCTGAACTTCCGTAGAGCTCTAGGAGTTCGGAAACCAAGCGTGTTATGGCGAGCAAGGAGCTATTGGAGTCATAGACATCTTGACACTCTCCCACAACCTCCCTATTACCTGATGAATGAAGGACCGGATGGAGAAAGGCGTACACCTGCATGATCCCAATTTGTAACGTCACCTTGGTGCCTACCGACATGGGGTCCACCTTTGGTGAGAAATAAACCGGAAGGTGGTGGTTTAATCATGTCATGAAAAAGTCCATAGTTGCTGGCCACTTCCAGGAGAACCTGACATACTACTCCTGAGCCAAGTCCACTCTCCCCCCCTCAATACCTGGCGAGAGCGACTTAACGAATCGGCCTGTATGTTGAGACTCCCCGATATAAGATGGGGGGAAAAAAGTAGACTTTTCGTTCTTCTCTCAGGACTCTCTGAAACTGAGCCTGTTGAGCCTGTTCCCCTCTGCTTCAGATCCGCATCAATTCGATTGAAAAAACACCTGTTGCTCACTAGGACTAAGCCAGGCCTTTACAGCCTTGAGTTTCCCGAAGATTTATTGACTCCTCTCATTCCCAAATCCCCAGGAGGCCAGAGGCCTGGGTTTCCTCAGGTTGTTCTCAACCTTGATCTGAGGCATCTGTGTACAGATGAACTCTTCGGGAAGAGGGGAGTCGATAGACCTTTCCACGATGTCAGATGCACTTCTTCTGAAACGCCACAGACAATCCGACAGGCAAGAATAGCTCCTGACTATAACTGCGTTCTCGTTGCGAAGTCAGCGATTCCTGAGACATACTGAAGAGAGCATCCGGAAATGAGACCCTGGAATTAAAAGAAAGAGAGAGAGAGAGAGAAGAGATTCTCTAAGAGGCTTCTACTCAGCTGGTACCAGCTGGACAGAATATCTACCTGCTGAGAGGGATGACTGGATCCTCAGGGTTGAAGCCCTCAAAGGAAGAGAGAGAGAATCCTCCTACCTATTTAGGTTAAAAATTCCCATAAGAGAATTCCCTCGCTCTTATGCTCACTCTCAGAGAGGGAGGCAAGGATCAACCAGTCGTCTAGATACCTCTGTTTGCCATATCCTCAACATTGCATAATTGCCGTTAACAAAGACATGAGTTAGGCCACCAGTCATCCTAGATACCTCAACACACTGTATCCTCAACGATGCATAATTGTGACAACGGGACATGAGTTCAAGCTTAGCCCACGTTAAGATCGCCACCTTTACGTCATCATCCTTGAACAAGAATTAGCTAAGGCTAATGGTGTTCTAAGCAAACCCTCTTATGAACGTCCGGATGCGGAGGAGGAAGATGACCAAGATAGAAACTTCAACTTTCCTGCTCCAAACATCGTAGATGAAGACAGAGCATTCGCCTAGTGAGTCAGACCGCTCAAGATAAATTTATTAGGCTGCCAACAGCCACGGATCTGAAGGGACATAGCCGTCACCCTTTAGAGCCCCATTACAGTAAACCTGACATCATCCAGAGAGAGTGCGCAAAGAGCCTCAGTCTGATTGCGCAACACATCCTCCAAGCACCTGCTTCCCTAAGAGAAGTCCCTACAAGCCAAGACGACGCCGGAGAATTAGACAGGATTGCCTCAACCAATTCGTTGAATGGCAACCTGACACCTGCCGAAAGGTTACCTCGAACTGCGTTAATCGTCCTATGCGGAGAGACAAGAGAAGAGTGCTGACTGTTAGAAGCCACTACTGATGCTAAACGAGTGTCCGCCTCCTCCAAAGCCTGTCTAACCTGATCAAACCAAACCAGCCAACACGAAAAAGAGGCAGGAGCTGGCTTAGTGTCATAAAAAGCCTAAAAAAAAGACTGAATTGACTAAATTGGGAAGTCCGGATCTCTTGCTTGAGGGTACGAAGAAGTAACATACTCAAGCATGCATCTGTAATCGTTACTGCTGGCAAGAGGACATTCTAAGTCTGCCAGAATCTCCTGCACCTCCGAATAAGAATCGTGTTCCGCATGTCCGAATGGTCTAAGACCAACAAAGGAAGAGGAGCTGAACAAAGCCCGGACAACGATGAAGAGTTCACAAGTGGACCACCTTAACGACAATGCTGCACACCCACACCTAATCTTGTACCCGGAGCTGAATCCGCATAGTTGAACCTGCCGGGCAGAAGAGAAGGCTGAACTGAGAAAACCCCGGAGCCGATTCCCCATTACTGCCAAGGGGAAGACGAGTGAGAGTAGCCAAACCCACATTACTAAATCCTGGGGGAGGGTGCGCAAATGAAACCGCTTGCGGAGGGATGAAAGATGAAGGAGGAGGAGGGAGAATGAATGAGGTAGTTACCGCCGTGGAAAATGCAGGCGATGAAAGCCATGGACCGCTCGAAGAAGGTACCGCAAGCCCTGCCAAAACTGCAGAGTGCAAACCCGAACTGGAAGCGACAGGCAACTCTTGTGAAATACCTGATACTACTGGAACAGCCGCTGAAGCGGAAGCAAGGGGTTGCGCATACCCAAAGGGATGGAACATGAGATGCCTGCGGCCAAAATCTGCTGAAACTGAGTTTTCACCTGTCCGGAAGCTCCTCCTACCAGAGAAGACAGTACTGAGGAAGGAAAGGTGGGAGGCATAGGATTAGCAGACACATAAAAAGGAAGTTACCTGAGAGGAGGAAAACCTAAGTCGAAGAAGGAGGGAAAAAGGGAAGATGCGGAAGCCGCAGGAAAGACCGGAGCAGAAGAAGAAGAGGCCGAAGAGGAGACTGAAAAGGGAACAACAGAGAATGTGGGAGCAGGAGATGAAGCGACAGATAACCCAGAAGAAAACTTAGAACGAATAGGACAGAAGGTACACCAAATCTCCCACCCCTCAATAATCCTGAAACATATCCGACCTGAATTCTGGATACTACTGTGTCACATACTCTCTACTGTTAGAAAAAACATTCGAAAAAAATAACCCCTCACCATAGGTCTGTATCCATTGAAAGACCCAGCAAATCCGCCTTATATTCCACCACATCCAATTGCAGGTCCCGCAAACTACTTTTAGAAGCCGAAAGGACACACCAGAATCCACATTACTAGATGGAAGAGTAGAAAACACAGAGAAGGGGGAAACTACATTAGGAGATTCAGAAACAGTTGGAAGTGAGTTAGGAGCAAAAGCAGAAGGATTCTGCACCACCGTAACTGAAACATTGACTTGAGACTGAGTCAGACCGAAAAGAAGAGATGAAGGCGAAACTCTTGCCAGAGCACAAAAACCACTCAAACCCAAAACCGGAACCTGTCCTCACTACCTAACCCAGACCTATCCTCCTTTATCACACCTAGATCTTGGTCCTGACTAACTTATCAACATTAAATTTATCAATACTACAAGGGGGGGGGGATCCTTCACTGCCTGCTCTGCACCGAGGGGGCCGGCAGACCCTACCGACTTGGAGGCTTGCAGTTCTGCCATTACCCCTGTTAAGGCTGGTTCTGGAACAAGCACGGGGCTGAAAAGGAAGAAAGGATTAGACATCCTAACACTACTACTATCCCTATCTGAGAAATGTTGAAGAAGACTAGCTATTAAATTTTCCATACTACTTGCAACCCTATCCTCTATCTGTTTGACTGCCTCTGAACTCGCTAAATCCATCAACTGATCTGTAGCAGAAAACTGAGACACTTGAGGCAACAAGAACCTGACCGACGTTTGCCGCCCTTACTAGCCAAAGACTTGCGATGACGAAAGTAATCCTCCATCTCTTGTGCCTTCCAATCGGAACACTCATCGATGAGTCTGCACATCACACTTAACCTTCCTACATACCTGACAGAATGTCTATCGTGTCTCAAGGTACTCACCCGTCTTTGCAGGAAGAAGAAGCGATGAGCGCCAGCGTCCACCGTCGTAGGGGCAGTCGAGGTCAACATCGAAGCCGATGGCGCGGTAGTAGAAGGTGAAAAAGTCCATGATGAACAATGGAGACCGGGAACAAGCGAGTCCAAATCCAAAAGACATTCCACGTCGAAGATATCCAGAAAATCCAGGAGGAGAACCGTTAAATACAATCCAGGTCTTCACCAAAGTCCAAAATACAAAGAGAAATCGGGCAGTAGGATTAAAACCTCGCACTGCAGAAGGAAACAACTTTCCAGCAGTGCAAACAAAAAGCAATTGACGAAAATGGGGTGTGTCGGCGCACACCTGTCAGCATTGCCAACTGTTTGTTATGGTAGCTCAAGTGACAAGATTTTACCTGCAGCGTTGGTAACGCTGGCTGTTAAAATTCCCACTATAGTGGGATGGGTAATTGAGAGTTGTTCGGGCTAGTGGGATTAAGGGCTAATTCAGGTGTTCAGGGAGTGTATTCCAATACTAAATTTACAAAGGGCAGTTTGGAAACTTCAGGCTTTGTGGCTTTAAATGTTTATTTTCTAATGCAAACCATAACACTGATCAATGAAAGGGGGCCTGACCATACAGAAATTATTGCACTAAGTGGTGATTAAATGTTTCCTTCATGTCATGACAGTAGCTCTTCAGATGCGACTTAAGGCATTTTCATCTCTTACCCATGGATTGTGTACAAGCACTTTCTCTTCTCTCACTCCTCAGTGTTTAGATCTGGGGTGGTGGAGCTTGAGATAGTCCTTTTAACAAAAACTACTGTGCTTCCCTAACTGAACACTGTCTTGGATATGACGAGTCAAGATATTCTAGTTAATGAACACACCCTAATGCTGTGACGTGATATTGTGAGAGGTGCTAAAGAAAGAGCAGGAAGACAAGTACTGCTGGTTTATTACTGAAGCAACCCGCTTATAAAGCCGCGTGCGGATGTCTGTGTATACTCAGAGACCGCGAGTACAAAAATTTCACATGTGACCTGAGGTCACACTATTTCTCTGCAAAACAGAACAGGTACATACAGAAAACGTCATGATTAATAATAACTGGTTGGACATAAAAATACTCTGTCACACATACATGGTAAAAGGGCCAATGAATAGATAATAAATAAAGAATTCACTATAATGATAATAAGGTTGCGACCATTCAATCTAAGGTTGCATGTGAAGGCACCGTAGAAAACAGGATGTCTACCATAGAGAACCCGTTGAGCGGGGACTTTACAATACAGCCCCCCCCCCCCCAAGATGTAGGTAACGTCTGATCACAGCAGGTATCTGCTGGGGCAGTGGAGGGGGCCCCGCCTCCTCGATGCCAGCTGGGGGTGGGGGAGGGGGGGTTGTCCTCCATGGTGTCCCGTGGATGGGTGTGTTGAGCTGTTCTGCTGCCGGGTCCTGGGACCTTCGCGGGTGCACCATGAGGCCTTCTTCTTACTGACGGGGCGGGCTGGGGGGGTGCCACCTCCTGCAGGAGGCTTTGGGAAGTGCCCCTGACGTCCTCCTCCAGAAATGCGGGCTTGAGACGGTCAATTGAAACCCAGTCTCCCTTCCCGTGGACGGCTAGCCGGAATGCCTTCTTGTTCCGCCCAAGCAGGAGGAAAGGCCCCATGTAGGGCCTGGTTAAGGGTGGGCACACGGCATCGTCCCTGATGAAGACGTGGGTGGCGGAGGACAGACTGGGAGGCATGAAGGGGGACGTCCTGTTGGTATACGTCGGCCGGCAGGGGGCGAACTTCCCAACCCTGTTGCAGAGCCTCAGCGATGATAAGTTGTCCCGCTCTCCTGTGATGAGTTCTCCCGGGACTACGAGGGTCTCCCCGAAGACCTTTTCTGCTGTGGACAGATCGCCGTTGGCTCTGGGGCAGTCCTCAACTCGAGGACGTCCCACGGGAGCTGGTATTTCCAACTGTCGGAGGTGCAACGATCCATGAGGGGCGACTTCAGGGACCTGTGGAACCTTTCCACCATTCCATTGGCTGTGGGGTTGTAGGCGGTGGCGGTGTGGTGAGTGGTCCCCAGCAGGCACGCCAGGGCGGTCCACAGCTCTGACACGAAGGCAGGGCCCGTCCGTGGTTATATGGTCCAGGACACCAAAATGACTGATCCAGCTGGAGAGGAGGGCCTCTGCACATGCACTGGAGGTGGCTTCTTCCATGGGCATAGCTTCGGGCCACCTTGTGGGGCGGTCGACGACTGTTGGGGCAGTCGACGACTGTTAGAAGGTACCTTGCTCCTCCTGATGGAGGAAGAGGACCCACGACGTTGACGTGGATGTGCCCGAAACGTCTCCCCAGCTGGGGAAAACTGCCCACCCTGGATTCGGTGCACCGCCCTACTTTGCTGGCCTGGCACTTAATGCACTGTCTTGCCCAGGCCGTCGTGTCCTTCTGCATGCCGTGCCAGACCAACTTCTCCGCCAGCAGCCTGGCCGTCATCAGAGGGGTGGGACAGTCCATGGATGATGTCGAAGACCAGCCAACGGCGGGAGGTGGGCACTAGTGGGCGGGGGTGGCCAGTGCTTATTTTACTCAGCAGTGTTGGCCCTCCAGAGCTGAGGGGGACTTCCTTCCACTTCAACGACATGATGGCAGTGCGGTAGGCTGGAGTCTCTGGGTCGGAGGCTTGTTCGCAGGCGAGGTCCTCGTAGTCAATCCCGAGCTGCACTGCGTCGATTTTGATCCACGAGAGGGCGTTGGCTACTGGGTTCTTCTTGCTTGGGAGGTACTTGATGGTGCAGGTGAACTCCACGATGGCCACGATGTGCCGCTGCTGCCTGGAGGACCATGCATCCCCCAACTTTGTGAAGGCATGGCCCAGCAGCTGGTGGTCCGTCCAAACTGTGAAGAGCATACCCTCCAGGAGGGACTTGAAATGGCGTACCGCCTGGTACACCGAGAAGAGTTCCCTGTTGAAGGTGCTGTAGTGGGACTCAGTGGGGCTGAGATTCCTGCTGAAGAAGGCCATGGGCTGAGGGGCTTCATTGACGACCTGTTCCAGGATGGCCCCACAGGCACGACGCTGCTGGCGTCCGTTGTTAGCTGGAGGGGGGCAGTGGAGTCCTGGTGGGCCAAAGCTGTTGCCTTGGCGAGGGCGGCCTTCGTCAGGGAGAAGGCCCGCTGCTGGTCGGGGCCCCCACACTAAAGTCTTCAGACGGAAATTGAGGATCTCCGTCAGGGGGGTCATGGTGTGCGCGATCTCTGGGATGAACCTCCTGTAGTAGTTGACCATCCCAAGGAATTCTTGTACAGCCTTGACGGAGGTAGGTGATGGGGAACCTGACAACGGCCTCGACTTTCGATGCAACTGGGCGGACGCCTCCCGGGGATATCTCGTGGCCCAGGAAGTCCACCTTATTGACGCCGAAGGTGCACTTGTCGAACCTGGCGACGAGGCCATTCTCCTGCAGGCGCTGCAGGACCTTCTGGATGTGCTGAAGGTGTTCCTTGTGGAACCTGGAAAAAAATTAGGATATCATCGACGTAGCAGATGCAGAAGTTCAGGTCCCCCAGGATGCTGTCCAACAGTCTCTGAAAGGTCGTCCCTGCGTTCTTCAGGCCGAAGGTGAAGGCAAAGACGTAGGACCCAAAGGGTGTGATGATGGTGGTTTTGGGGATGTCTTCTGGAGCTACTGGTACCTGGAAATATGATTTTAAAAGATCGAGTTTTGAAAATATTTTGGCTCTGTGGAAGGAGGCCGTTAGGTCTTGCACGTTTGGTAGAGGGTAGTGGTCAGGCTCTGTAGCGACGTTGAGCCGCCTGTAGTCACTGCAAGGTCTCCAGCAGCCGTCTGTTTTCTGCACCATGTGAAGGGGGAAGGCCCATGGGCTGGGGGCCTTCCTGCATATGCCCATACACTCCATCTCGGCAAAGGCCTTCTTGGCCTCCTGAAGGCGCTGTGGGGGAAGCCTCCGGAACTTTGCGTGTGTCGGGGGCCCCCGTGTCTTGATGTGATGATATATCCCGTGTTTAGCAAGGGCCCCGGGCACCTGACGAAGCTCGGGTTTCAATACCTCCGGGAATTCCTTCTGGAGGGAGGCGTACTGGTGGGAAGCAACAGAACAGATTGCGGGCACTCTGGGGCCTGGCGACAGGGGCTAGGACTGGCAGGACTCGGTGTCCAGCAGGCGCTTGCAACCGACGCCGACTGCCAGTCCAAAGTGGGCGAGAAGTCCGCACCCAGGAGCGGGGTCCTAACATCCGCGACGATGAAGTTCCACTTGTATCTCCCAGCCCAGGATGGAACGACAGAGCCTGGGCCGAAGAGAGGATGGGGGGACCTGTTGGCGGTCGTAAGGGAGGCAGCCAGGTCCGGCAGGCGCCTGCAGTCCTCTCTGGAAGGCGGGAACACTGATCGCATGGCCCCAGTGTCGATCAGCATCATCCTGCCGGAGATAGTGTCGCGGACGTAGAAGCCTACTGGTGCGGGGCTCCTGGGTGTTTTGGATGCTGCTGCCATGGCGGCCTGTGGGGGTGGCTGCCGCCTCTCCTATTTTTTGGATAGGCAAAAAGGCAGGAGGCTTCGCAATTCTAGGCAGCTTTACCAAATTTCTGGTGGTAGTAACAAATCCCTGGCCTTTCCTTCTTCTGGTGGTGGGGTGGCCGCCTCCTGTTGACGATGTTGATGCACTCTGTGGTGGGGTCCTCTGGCTGGAGGCAGTTGATGGGTTGTGCGGGCGTGGACACCCACTTCACCGCCCTCGTGGAGTCTGTCAGCTGCTGTGCCACCCTAATCAGGTCCTCGACCAGCAGGGTGTATGGCTCTGTGATCTGCCCGTGGATCTCTGGGAGCAGCTGCCGCAGGTGATCTCCCTCGACAGGCTAATCTCATTGTGCCTGCCGCTGCTGTCAGTATTGGGGAGGAGGAGGAGGTCCTGGAGGGCGTGCCACGTTTCCAAGAGGTTTGTGTCCTGCCGGGGGTTGATGGCGAGGTTGAGGGTGTGGGCGGCCCTCTCAGAGACCGGCAGGGAGCAGGTCTCGACGAGAGTGGCCTTTAATTCCTGGAAAGTGGCAGGGCTCGTCGTTGACGTCACCCACGGGGTGACCTTCCTGTAAATCTCCTTCGGTGGGGCATTGATGGCGATGTCCGCCTTCAACACTTCGTCGGTCAGGCCTGCCACCCTGAATTGCCCCTCGACCCTGTAGAACCAGGACGCTGGGTTCTGATGGGTGAATGGCGGCAGCTGTATGCCGAGGGCCACCCTCGGTTGGTCCGTCAGGAGGGGCATTGCACGGGGAGCGGGCACTGGCGTGGAGGAGTGCGCGGGTTTCGGCATGGAGGAGGGCTCAAGAGGGGGTTGCGCGAGGGAGACATCTGCCTCCGAGAAGTTTGCGGTAATTTGTATGTGGCTGGGAATGTCTGCATCCATGCTCATTCCGCACTCACTTGGAGTGTGAGGAACACTCGCATCAATACATGCTTGGGAGCGTGCCATGTGGGTCCGCTAATGACGCCGGTGATTTGCCAACGAGGGTCGGTAACACCCGAAAGCTTTGTTAGAGCGCCTTAGTTACTCCGTTAGGGGCGTGGGTTCGTTCATCGGGCCAAGACTAAGTTGCCGTTTGGGTCCATTAATGGGTCTGTTAATGGCTCCGGGAACCACTCCGGGGGTCACCACCATGAGAGGTCTAAAGAAAGAGCAGGAAGACAAGTACTGCTGGTTTATTACTGAAGCAACCCGCTTATAAAGCGGCGTGCGGACGTCTGCATATACACAGAGACCGCGAGTACAAAAATTTTACATGTGACCTGAGAAACTATTTCTCTGCAAAACAGGACAGGTACATACTGAAAACATCATGATTAACAATAACTGGTTGGACATAAAAATAACAATTTTTAAAAGTAAATTGTATTTTTCCTAACTATACAAACCCGAGGTCCTTTACATTAGGGATTACTTTCAGTGTAGGCTGGAAATGGCTGTTGAACTTCAAACAAGGTGGTTAGGCAGTTAACTACTGTCCTGGGAGGCGGGAGTACCGCCTGCCCGGATGTAAACATTCAATTTGCACTTCCCAGGTACAGATTGAGGGTGGCATGAGGTGGGCATAAAGTGTTCTTGGACCTCGGGTTTGTAAAGTTACTGAAAATACAATTTACTTTTAAAATTGTTATTTGTTCCACACAATACAAGTTCAAACCCTCGGTCCTTTACATTAGGAGAGACACTTTGATTGGAGGGAGGAATCTGATAAGTCTCTGAACTGACTGAGTTCACCACCTTGTCTTCCCTTCCTGGTCGAGAGCGAGAAGGAAATCAACCTCTGACAAAAGATCGGGTTGTAAGAAACGAGGATCAGTTGTCAGACTTCTGGGTCCCTTTGCATGGAAGAGGAAACGTCAGTTCATGCAAAGTAGCCTAGGGAAGAATTTGGACGTAGGATGACAACAAGGCAAATTTGCATTGGGTTTGTCTCATAGTCATGGTCTCCCTTCCTCCTTGCAAGAGGAAGGAGTGGGTTGCTATTCTATTAACCTGAACGGAAATAGAACAGGAGCTCCGTTATGTGCTTACCTGCCTCGACTCACCACAGTCCAGCTTGTAACTGGCCACGTCCACTCCTGCCCGTGGGAAGAGAGCCAGGATGGGGAGAAAGAAGAGGCCAGTCACTCAACATTCAATCTCCCAATCACAACCGTACAACATAGGCGAGATGCCACCTGTCCTGTTAGAGGAGCTGGATAAGCTACACAACTTGTTGAGCAGCCACCACAGGACCCAAGGAAAAGTGTCCAAGGACTTGTGTGCAACATCCCGGAGGTAGGAGGAGGTGAAGGTAGTCTGTTGGGACCACACACCCGCCAGCACCTGTGATACCGACATATTCTTCCGGAATGCGAGGGGAGCGGACCAATGCTGAAGACCTCGTGAGCTCGGACGAAAGCGCATGGGTGTCGTCTTCTCTCCTGCAGCAGAGTGACGCTTTCCTTATCGCCTCACGAAACCAGAAAAGAGATGGTGTTCTTGGACACTTTTTCTTGGTCGAGCCAGTGCTAACGAAGAGTCGTCAACACTCAGGCCAGAGGTGCACAGTCCTCTTCAGATAGCGCCGCAGCACTCTAACAGGACACAGTAGCATCTCATCTGGTTCATTACCTACAAAGTCCTCTAGGGAGGGGATCGTGAAGGACTCGAACCCGTCGTCAGGGACCGAAGGGTTCCGAGTCTCCACGAAATCGAGCGTAACTGAATCCCCATCCCCTCGAGTGTTTAACATCAGAAGGAAAGTCCGTGAAGCTCGCCAACTCTCTTCACCGATGCCAGGGCAAGCAAGAAGACCGGTCTTGAGGGTCAGATCCCTGTCCTGACGACTCGAAAGGCTCGTGCACGGTTACACCTGAGTCAGGCTCCTTAAGACGAGAGTCACATCCCACGCAGGGGGCCTGAGATCCTGGGTGGAGCAAGACCGTTCAAGCTTCTCATGAGTAGAGATCTCGAAGGAGGAGGAGATGTCTACTCTTTCAGCCATAAGACTAGGCCAGTGCGGCGCGGCAGGCTTTTACAGCTGAAACAGAGAGAAGCTTCTCTCGGCGAAGGAAGACGAGGAAACCACGACCTGCTGAAAAAGTAGCTCCGACCGGAGAGATACCCACGACGACACCAACCACAGAAGACGGACCACTTTCCCTTGGTATACCGCTGACGGAGGATCTTGTGAGGTATCCTGCCATCTCTGTTGCTGAAACCGCGAAAAGCCTCTCAAGGAGATGGTGGATAACCTCCAGCCGTGAAGAACACAGGAATGCACTGCCAGGTGGAACCGCTCTGCATGAGGTTGACGCAGAAGGTTGGTCTGGGGAGGGGGATCTCTCCAAGAATGCCTCGGAGAGGAGAGCTAGCAGGCCCACTCGTGCAACTGCATCATCAACTGATGAAGCTGGTGGGACACCAGTCCCCCCTGCTTGTTGACGTATGCCACTACCGTGGTATTGTCGCTCATCAGTACCACAAAGTGTCCCATCACTCAATCCCGGAACTCTTGGAGGGTCAGGTGCCACACTCCTCAAGTCAGCAACTCCTCCAGGTGTGCGCCCCATCCCTCGGTCGATGCGTCCGGGACAGAAGCATGTCCGGAGGGGGAGGCAGGATACTCCTATCAAGAGAGTTCCTGTCGTCTAACCACCAGTGAAGGTCCTTTCTCACCTCCTCAGAAAGAGGAATGAGGAAGGACTGGGGTCTTGGGGACTGGGACCAATACCCTTTAGTCTCCACTGGAGAGACCGCAGGTGAAGACGCCCGTGAGGTACTAGTTTCTCCAAAGACGGCAGGTGACCAATGACGACTTGCCATTGCCGAGCTGGTTGCTCCTGCTGTGACAGGAACAGCTGTGCTGCCTGCCTGAACTTGCTGATACGAGAGTCCGAGGGAAAGACTTTCGCTGCCACCGTATCTATCAGCAGGCCCAGGTACTTTGTCGTCTGCTTGGGGGGTGAGATCTGACTTCTCCAGATTTACCATGATCCCTAGATCCCGGCAAAACTCGAGGAGACGATCCCTGTCCTGTAGCAACTGCGAGCAAGAGCTCACCAGGACTAGCCAGTCGTCGAGATACCTCAGCAGACGTATCCCGTGCGAGTGGGCCCAAGCTGACACTAGAGAGAATACTCTCGTGAAAACCTGGGGAGCGGTCAAGAGCCCGAAGCAAAGTGCCCTGAATTGGAAGACCAACTCCCCAAGGACAAAGCGGAGGTACTTGCGAGAGGATGGATGGATGGGTATCTGGAAATACGCATCCTTCAAGTCCACCGTAAGCATGAAGTCGTTCTCCCTGATGGAGGCCAGCATGGTCTGCGCTGTTTCTATCATGAACCGAGTCTGGCGAACGAAACGGTTCAAGGGAGAGAGGTCTATGACTGGTCTCCATCCCCCTGAGGCTTTCTCTACGAGAAAGACGCGGCTGTAAAAGCCTGGAGACTGGTCCGGCACGACTTCTACAGCACCCTTGCTCAGCATGGCTTGCACTTCTTGCTGTAGTGCAATGTCCTTCGACGAACCTGGAAGACATGTTTGGAGATGGACCGGAGAGTAGGTGAGGGGAGGCCGAGACTTGAAGGGTAGTAGATATCCTCCTGAAGGACATCCACTATCCAGGTCTCGGCCCGTGTCGCTGCCAAGTTGCCCAATGGCTCGACAGGCAGCCCCACCTTTGGCAGCTTTTGGGGAATGCCGCCCCTTATCCAGTGTTTCCCCATTCTTCTTACCCTGCAAATTTACCGGCTTGAAAAGAGGGCTGAAAAGGGCGGGAGGGACCCTTCTCGAGGAAGAAGAAGGCTGGGTGTTCCTCGGGACCCCTTTCGAAGACTGGGACTTAGGGGCCGAGGAAGTGCCAGCCTGGCCCAAAGACCTGGCCAAAGTGGGATGTGAAGACCGGAGGTCTTGGCCACTGCCTGGTGAACAAGCCGGTCGCTGTCGCCGGCATAGTGCTTGTCCACCGCAAGGCCCACCAACTCTCTAGGGAAGAGAGAGGAGGAACCCAGCAACAACACATTCGGGCGATAGGCTGACTCGGGACCTACGGACCTGGCAAAGCGAGAGAACGGCATCCCTTCGCTTTAGCGCAGAGGTTTGCCCTCAGGTTTGCAGTCTGGTGGGCGTAGGTAGGAAATAGCCCTACCCCAGACTGGCACAGCCTCCCAAATTTTGAGTCCTCCCAGGTACGATAAACGCCTGAGGAAGCAGCTACCTTCGATACTGTGAATGACCACAGATCGAGCCAGGAGACTGCTTGGAAGGCCGCCATGGCGGTGGTTTGAGGTTGCAGCTTCTTGCTGGAGAGGGATATACTCTCTGCAGTCAATTGCTGCAATGACAGACCCGGGTCATCCAAATGAGTCAGGTTGGGTCAACCTTTTTGGTCAGCAACGCCTTCCACTGGAGCGTTTTTTGCTTCTGACAAGGCAGAGGGGAGAAGCTTGTCCGAGCGGCGGCTCAAACGAAGGGAACTGTCTTGCCCAGACAGAAGACTGTTCACCTGGTCGAGTCCCTCGGCAAGCGTGGACCACGGCAGCAAACCTGAAGCCTTTTGGTTCCTTCTTGGGTCCCCAGAAGGATCTGGAGGTGTGACAGAGTGATCCACAGACGAGGGCGTGGTCCCTTCCCCAAGAGGTCAGACCTTGTGCTGGTTAATCAGAGCGATAACCTCCGCAAAATCCTCTGTATTTCTAATGGGTGTCCGCATCCTGGGGCAGAGGACCCTTGAGTCCCTTCCAGAGTGTGGTCCTCCTAACTACTCTCCCACAACAGGAGGGAGAACCTCGGAAGACCCTGTGGATCTTCCTGAACCACGCGGCGTGGGGACCTGATCGAAATACCAAGAACCGAGCCAGGTGCGCACAGAACTGAAGTAGAACTCTGAGGAGAACACTCCCCCAGAGCTCCTCCTTTCCGACTCGCGCCCCTGGAAGAAACCGGAAGGGACAGAGGACAGGCGGAAGATCGGGCGCTCCCACTGGCTTTACTGGCAGAACCAGCAGAGGGCAGGGCCGAGCGGGGTACCAACCTGCCGTGGATGACGGCCCCGTCGAGGAGACTGCTTCAGCCCAGGTAAGCGATCTCCTGAGGAGAGCGGAGAAGCTCGACGAGAGCTGAGCCGCAACATCAACACCTCCCGAGCCAGGCTGGCCGCGCGGACGTGGCCGGGGACTGGGAGGAGTCGAACGCGCAGCTGGCTGGCGCGAGCTTTGTCCTCTGACGCGCCCCAGTCTTCTTCGAGAATGACTCTCAGGAAGACTGGGAGTAGGGGACTTCTTCCCTACCTCTCCAAGCTTGTTCACCACGGGCTGAAGCATTGTCCCGGGAACCTGACTTGGCACCTGAAGGAGTGCCAGCAGGAAGAGACGGAGCACCTGCATGCCCTGGCTTTTCTCTCCCCCACCCTGGTCTGCACGGCGAGAAGTTTCTCCCGTATCAGATTGGGGTACCTGGGTCTCCTTTGTGACCCGGATACTGGAGCAACTTGTTTCGAACGAGTGTCCGAATGCTGACCGCTGGCCTTAGATGCAGGAAGTTTCTTGGCACAGCAGGGGAAGTGCCGACCTTGGTCTGCACGCCTTATATCCTGGTACCCCTGGCCCGGAGGCCGGGGCAGCGGTTCCCTGATCCGAGGATCGGGAAGAGCCGACGAGAGGTCCCACTGCCTTCCCTGTGGAAGGAGGCAGACCCTTAGAAGTCTCGGCAAGATTTCTTGGGGAGAGGCTTTGAAATACTACTTCTTCAGCCGCGGGCCTCAGAAGGAGAAGCGGAAGAAGCAGCAGATCGCATAGCAATGACACCTTCCTAGACCCCTTCTTCTTCACCATCTGCTTCAGGAACGCCGTCAAGTCCCCAAGCCAGGAAAGTGAGGCTGCTGACTCTGGAACAGCAGGAGGGGCTGCAGCAGAAGGCACATCCCGGGCAACGACTGCAGAGCTCGAGCCAGCATTTGCCTGGGCAGAGAGAGCTGCGCGTCGGCCAGGAACAAAAGTGGGCGGGGCCGGGAACGCAGTCGCCGCCCCTCCCGCATGAAGATTCAAGTTGGGCCGCGCCAGGATCGATGGAATGGGGACGGAAGCGGACGAAGGGCCAGGCTGGAAAGTCAGACGAGGAACAGCATTCGAAGACAGGCCAGGGTCAGCAACAGGGGCAGCGACAGTCACATAAGGGTATGATGACGTCAACATGTAGGCGGGGCCAGCATACGTGAACGGAGCCAGGAAGCCGGGAGGCAGCGGAACAGCGTGCTGCACCGCAGGTGACGCCGACACTTGGGTGTCCAGATGCGATGCAACTGACACCGGCATCTGGGCAAACCTCGAAATGGTGACGGATGTAGTGGTGACTATCGTTGCCGAGTGGGTCGTGACTGGAGCGGCGACAGGGGAACCAATCCTCCAGTGCCGCCAGGTAGGCCCAGGCGAGCCAGGATGAGCTTGGGAATCGGTGTCTGGCCATTTCCAGTCCGGGACCTGAAGCAAAAGTATTCAGTACACGTCTTGAAGCCTCTACTCCTCCGAGGAAAAAACCTCCGAACGGAAGAGACTTCAGAGAGGATGTCGCGGTCAACTCGCCCGCACCCTTCCACAAAACGATGAAACGTAAGAGGAAGGGGAGGAGTCCTCACCGAGGGAGAGGGGAGCAAGCAGGGGAAGTTCGCCGAGGAGAAACGAGGCCCGACATTATCAGTGCTGGCACCAATGGAGTCGTCTAAAACAACATATTTCCCTCGGGACGACTCCTTGGTAGGCTTCACGACGGTAACATCTCCTCCCTTCGAACTTGTCCCATTGCTTGGAGGACCACGAAACAACACCACTACAGGGATCGTCGCGTGAACACACAAGTACACGCCCCCTGCAAGATGTACAGAGGGCGTGTCCCGGGTCCAGTAGACTTGAGATCTAAATGAATTGATTTCTTACCCCACCCCGGGATACCTGGCTGGGGATAGGAGGGTTTAGCTGATTTCTCCATGGTAATGAAAGCAAAGAAAGAATTTCCCACCAAAAGAAGTATAGCTGTCAGGCAGAGAGTGACAAAGAACAACGTCCGAGCATCGCCCCTCGAGCTTTAAAACAAATCGGAATGTTTACATCCGGGCAGGCGGTACTCCCGCCTCCATGACAGTAGTTAACTGCCTAACCACCTTGTTTGAAGTTCAACAGCCGTTTCCAGCCTACGCCTGGAAGTAATCCCTATTGTAAAGGACCGAGGGTTTGTATATTGTGTCGGAACAAATACTCTGTCACACATACATGGTACAAGGGCAAATGAATAGATAATAAATAAAGAATTCACAATAATGATAATAAGGTTGCGACTGTTCAATCTTAGGTCGCATGTGAAGGCACCGTAGAAAACGGGATGTCTACCATAGAGAACCCCGTTGAGCGGGGACTTTACAATATATCTCATAAGAGTATAAGAACATGATTGGTCTTGATGTTGGAAAAAAGTATTATAGCAAATTATAAAGAAAATTAATTCAGATTTTAGCAGTTTAAAGTTCCTTATGTGTGTTTTTTTTATAAGGCAGAATGAATTCTAACTGAATGACATTTGCTCATTTTGTAAAGCTAGCATTTTTGTATGAAACAGCATTTGCTTTATTATTTGTATGACTAAGAAATGTTATGGGTATATAAGTTTAGTGTTAGATTAGATATCAATAAATTTATGTGAATATCCGTGATGCGTGTACATCTTGTGAATAAAATGTTGAAGTATAAAATGTTTATCAAAGTGCAACAAGACATCTTAACTAACTCAACCAGAACTAAAGAAAAAAGTTTATTATGACACCAGGTGAATGGGGTGTCACCCACCTACCCACCAGTAACTATCATGTAGGCCTATACAAGTTTCAATTAGTGACTCCACATAAAAGGCAATGATTTATATTCTAAGAACTAATCTTTCAAGAATAAATTGGATCCGTTTTTTCCTGATAATCCTTCACAATGTTCAGGATATGACAACAGAGGGGAGAAATGGGCAGCCGAGTTCGTGGTTCTCATTTATCTATAAATATGTTCGAGAAAAATTCTTGGCCAACGTAAATTAGAATCTTTGAGCGGCAATGCGAAGTGATGATGGACCATGCAAAAGTCCTCTCTACCTCTTTCTCCTAGGATGCCATAAGAGGTAAGCTCGTGTAATCATTGTGCCTCTCAGCCAAGAGCCGGTTCTGTTGTAAAGAGTCTGTGAGATGTTCACCTCTAATCACTTTGTATTTTCGCCATCCGAGGCTTAGTATAGTTGATGTTCACCTATACTATACTTTCTGAGGCCGATGTAATGGGTTTTACAAGTTTTGTGAAACTTTTCTTTTTTGAAGTTGTGTGCCTTGTAGCCAACCACATGGTCCTTAAGGTTGCACTTTAGCTTAATGTATGTTACATTTTCAGTCTAATTTTGTAATAAAACTGTCAAAAACCAACCTAATCTTGCTGGACCTTCTGTTTGATGTTTGCAGATTTTTGCCCTTCAGGCCAGATTATCGCAAGTCAACTAACATCTGACTTAGAACTAGTGAGTCGGAGGTAAAATTTCCAACATAACCACTGTTATAAAACATATTTCACAGCACTCTAGGTTATGTTCAGTCAAGTTTGGATGCTGTCTGTAATGATGCATATCCAAAGTAAATTTGTCAAAATCATTCAAAACTGTCAGAAAAACCACTTTTCAATCCTGATTAGATTGTGGCAACTTGTAAAATGTTACCAACAAATACAGGGAATCATAAAAAATTGATACTGGTCTGTCAAATATATAACTGATATGAATCGATGGGAGTATCATTTTTGTCAATACAAGATGTCACTAGTAAATATTGATGTGTTCATTTTTTTATTTTACCTTAAAACCAAAACTCAAAATTGGAGTTTTATACTGTGCTTAGTCTCTTCATAAACTAAATATGAAAAACATACTAAAATCTATTGCATTCATGTAAACTCTCATATTTTTTTTTTTTTTTTTTTAATGCTTCTGAATGACAAGGGTCTATTCTAACATCCCCACAATGTTTCTGCCAGTTCTGACTGTGATCAAGGTAAGGATTAATGACAGCTTTTAAAGTGACATCACTTACTAGGTAAGCAAGGACTGGTAACCTAAGTAATGTTAGTGGCGGGCCAGGTGATGACCTGACACCCTATGTTAGGTGTGATTAGGTTAGGTTGCAACTTTATTCTAATTTCAGTGCCCTAGGTTAGGTTAGGTGGGATGGTAATTCTAAGTATTAGCTCCAAGCCAGTTTTTACCTTGGAAACTGGTTTTTTCTTCACTTTTAGGGCTTCTGATACTGGCGGTGCATTTGTTTGTTGTCGGCCAAATGGAATGTCCCTTCGCCATGTTTAGTACTGGCCTGGGATGGGGGGGTACCCATACATTAACAAGTTATTGGGTAATTCTAAGCCGGCTGTCCGCGGTGAGCTAGACTGTGGCAATTGGCGTTTTTCTATGTTATTTTACTTGCCTTTACAAGAATTTAAAGTAATATTTTGTCACCCGGTTGTAAGCTAAACTGTGATTGACCTTTGAAGACTGCATGACTTGAATTACCTAACGCAGGGTAGGTTAGTTTATTCGCGGCAAGCCAGCCCCCACCTCCATAGCTAATAGGGCAAATTGTAACCAGTAAACACCTCTAAGTAATTATGTTGGTATTTTTAGGGTGTTTACTGGTTGCATTAACTATGGAGGGTGGGGGCTTGCATGAATACATTAGACCTCCCTGCGTAGGTAATCTGGTTCGTGGTTCTTCAAAGGTCAATGACAGCTTAGTTACAGATGGCCGACAAAATATTACTTTAAATTCTTGTAAAGCAAGTAAAATAACATTGAAAAACGTCAATTGCCATAGTCTAGCTCACCGCGGACAGCCGGCTTAGAATTACCAAAACGGTGTATATAATACAGTAGAGACGAGATAATTTCAGAAAATTACCAATATGATATCTGCCGTCTTTTGTTTATGATCTTACATTAATCCCCTAAAGGCTGGTACTAAGTATGTGGAAGCTCAGCAAGACACCATGTTTATTACTTTCTCCTTGGGGATGCAAGTACGAAGAGACAAAATACAGTGAATTTCTCATTATCTCAGTAAACTTCTCAACCTCACCTGTAATGTATTATATACACCATTTTCTACACTACAGAGAAAATTATATTAATAAAGAATATTTTAATGCTGATGTCTCCTTTACATATACCCAGGCTTTTGACATTAAAAAATATATATCCGTTATATTAGATAGAAGTTTATCTATCTATGTACATATCACCAACTTCTTCCAAGTCACAAAAGTGTTTGGGAGTTTCAATACGTCCTTGGAGATAGCATTTGCCACTGGTTAATGTTAAATGTCGCCATGCCCAAGATAATGTACGAAGGTATGGAATTTGGGATATATCATGAAGTTCACTGCATATTACAATGACTCGCAATAATACGGTAACATACATCTCAGAAATACTGTTCATACCAATATTTCAGTAACTAGACCAACACTTTTAACAATTTTGGCACAGACTTGAAAAATATCCGGGTTTCCTTCAGTACTTCATAAGCATACTACTTTTACCGTACCTCAATACCGGTAGGCCATAAAAGAAACATGCACACTAGGCTCTCATCAGCTGAGGCCAAACCTATGCAACCTGACCACCTCAGGTTATAGGCATACACACCCTTGTCCGTCTGTCAAGAGATCAAAGGTGGTCCTCATTTAAACTGGCACTGGACATTCTTAGCTTGGCTATTATTTCGAGTATTCCAGGGTGCGAATGGCCTCCATGCTTTATGAACACATTATGTTAGAAAGATGGTACGAAATGTCAAACTTACCGTAAATCCGTAAAAGTAAAGGTTGAATCATTTGCGATATGTTATGTTCAAAATTTAAAAGCACCGAAATTTTTCCACAACGGTCCACTAGGCAGTATGCTGTAACCAGCAAACCTTGTCGTCCAAGGACAACAAACGCGACGTTTAAGGAGTCCGGTCAATGCCAACAGAAAAGTGGTTTTGGAAAAGTTTCCAGAAAGCTTTCACTTTCAAATAATTCATAGATTTAAAAAGGAAAAATAATCACACCAAGTATGCATACGTCATACTTGTTAAAGATTGCTTTGAATACTATATTAACTCTGCCTTTTTAACTTGAGTATGACTGAAATGACGTCATCAATTTTACTGAAGTCAGAGAGAATTCTCTGCTCAAGTGTTCTTGGGGAGTTCATATATTTTCAGCAACTATAAACATTAGTTACAGAATAGTTTGTGCGTTTCATTAGTTATCTGCACCCATCTATTATTAAATAGTTCCACCCAAAGGAGAGTATATGATTTCGTCAATAATTAAAAGGAATGAAAGCCGTTACCATTTTAAATAGTACAATCTACAGACGGTCTTAAAGTGAAACAAAATATGATACGTATTAAACGCACCCTACATTCAGCCAGTGTATTACAGTATAAAGTAACTAGGTTGTTATTTACCCAACTATTTAGTAAAAAAAATATGCCAGCCAAAAGGTGCGAAGTAAGGTAATCATTATTTGGCATAAGGAACATTTTAAAGCTATTATATTTCTATATTATGCACAAGGATAATTTGAGGTAATGCTATATATTCGTCCACTAGGAATTTATGCAAATTACCAAGCCCTTCGTTGGGCGAGTCGGTAGAGTTCTCGGATAGCACTCTGCTAGGCGGAGTTCGAGTCTCCAACCGGGTGATGAAGAGTTAGAGGGATTTATTTCTGGTGATAGAAATTAATTTCTTGCTATAATGTGGTTCGGATTCCACAATGAGCTGTAGGTCCCGTTGCTAAGTAACCAGTTGGTTCTTAGCCACGTAAAATAAGTCTAATCCTTCGGGCCAGCCCTAGGAGAGCTGTTAATCAGCTCAATGGTCTGGTAAAATTGAGGTATACTTATGCAAATTACCCATTAAACGCGACCCAATTCAAAACTTAAATGTTGACGCTATTTCCAAGTTCAATTTCTCTTCACTGTGGAACTACTCTTGTCTTCGCCTTACAGTATTGCCAAGTGTCCCCGACGGCATTTTTTTTTTTTTACCGGTTACAGGGCGGGACATCTTGGCCCTAATAATCCAAATGATTTTTTAATGGAATATAGAATTTTGTCCAAAGGATGAAAGGAAAACCGAGAGCTTTGAAAGGAGCAACAGGAGGAAAGCCTCGCAGTTGCACTAGAAACAATTGTTGGGTGAGGGTGGAAAGTAAGACGAATGAAAGCGAATATTAACGGTGTTACAAGTAAAAGGAATGATTAGTGTTGCAGCTAGGGGCCGAAGGGACGCTGCAAAGATCCTCAGTAATTGCTTGCAAGCGCTGTCCTGTACTCAAGGACTGGGTTACATGGATTGTTTTCCAGATGACCATGGGTCAAAAGGGACGTGACCAATTCTTTACACGGGATATTATTGGTCATAGACATTGCTGCTGCTTTATTAGTATCTCTAAATAAAAACCTCGTTACTACTTCCATGTCACAATAGCCTTAACAGCAAATATGTGCTGGATTTGGAATGCACAAATATGTAGATAATGGTTAACCAATACACCATAATGAATATTGAAGAGAATATGAAATTTAGGCCGAAGACCAAGCACTGGGACCAATCATTTTGTCACTTGGACAAAAAGTTCGAGTTCAGTAAGATGAAACAAGACCCTTTCAATTTCAACCATGATTAAAAATACAATACCATGAGTAAGTGCTCGTTGTAAAAGAACAAAATTACTGCCACTGGACCCCATAGGACTCGTCTAATGACCAATATTTCTTATAGCAACACTTATTCAGAATATAAAAAATTTCCATTTCAACTTATTAAAGTTGTCAAAAGCATATGCGATCGTACATGGCAGGATGGGTTTGTCATGCTGTAGTTTTAAATAACCTTGCCCACGTTTGTCTACATTCATAAAATTTTAGGTCTGCTTTGCTGCTTCCAATGTTACTGCAATAACTCTATATTAGTGTAGTACTGCTCCTTTCATATTTTCCTCTAAAATTTGTACAACTACTTTCCTCTCGAAAAGGTATCCCTCCATAAAACACCAATAAATACATATACTCTTACAACATACAAAATTCACGGTCACATAAAGTAAAAGATCTTGGCAGGCTGAAAATATTCAACTTCCAATTGATCACTTCTCATTACATTAAAATAACTTGAAGTGACTAAGAAATATTAGAGAAGAGGAAAGAACTAATCTTCAGTTTGACCCTGCGAATAGAAAAGAATATTAATAATGACTGTGAAACAAGTATGTTACGAACAGTGCAGGATTAAGGTCATGCTTTTGAAAGACAAACTTCCACTATCACTTTATTTAAGCAATGAACTCATATGGAAGAGGCGTCAAGAATTCTGGCTTATTATTAGTAATGTTGACTTTGTGAGCTGGACGAGGTTCAGCTGGCTGCCTCTTCACAGAAACTCTGATGCCCTTCTCCTTGGCCTCCTTCCTGATGCGATCATTCTCCTTCACCCTCTTCTTGAAATCTTCCTGGCATCTGGAGGGCAATGTGCTCGATTTTGGACGTTCAATCTGAACAAAAAGAAAGTAACAAATGTACTATAACCATAAGTTCATGTTTCTTCACAATAAAAAATAAATCTGTAGTAACTAGAAGTATAAAACAAACATTATCTTACTAGAATTTTGTTGACAGAATCAAAGGTGATGAAATTTTCATCTAAGAGCAATGGTTGTCTAATGTTTGCCATGTTTTCTGCAGCCATCCCATAACACACAGACTATCCTGTAGTTAATAAAATTCTAAAAACAATAAGAACGTTCCTAAATGGCAATACATTATCAACTATAGTATTTGAAGATTACAAAGGTACAGTAGTTCAATACTTTAGTGGGATTTCTAATATGATAACCTGCTGATTATCCCAAATCTCTTTGTTCATCTTCACTTTGCAGTTGTTATGCATGCCTGACAGCATAAGGAAAGCCTTACAACTTAATGGAAGAGATTAAAAATAAATCTCCTGGGCTTGATTGAGGGGGTGTTTACTTGGTACTTTTTTGCCACCAGCTATCATTTTATCATTCTATCTGAAGCTATGTGTGAACAAAAAAATTAATTTATTAACAGGACTCATAACACTGGCCACTGCAATGTGAAATGCATCTTATATCAACACATCACTAAAGCCCCTTTATTACAGAAATGTATCTGAGAGAGAGAGGGCTTTGATACATCCCCATCGTCTTTACCACTGCAGGATACAGCCTAATAAATGTTTACCTACAAACACTGACCTTACACTACAGAAAACTAACTTTATGTACTGTATCTCCAAAACTTACCTCTTGGCCAGGATTTTTCCCTTTACTCTCTTATTGACAATGACACCAACGGCGTGTTGGGTAACATTGAATACTCGTCCAGTTTTACCATGATAACACTTGTGTACCAAACCTTTTTGGAAAGCACCATTACCCTGAAAATAAAAACTAAATTAATATAATCCAAATTCAGGAGTAAGTCTCCATGCCAGAAAAATTTTGCATCTGTCATTTACATTATACAATTAAATTATATATATATACAAGCACATACTGTATGCCAAGCACAGGAACGTGTATATTCACCTGACTGAATGCCTATTAGGTAACATATGGAATGAATGCCTATTAGGTAACATAAGGAAAAAGCGTTATTTTTGGAGCAACATGGAAGGGAAGGAAAACAAATCCATCCAAATGGTTACTGGTAATGCGGGGAGGATTTGCAATCTCTACTTACTCTTTTAGTCTGACATTTTATCATGTAAAAACAGCTATTTCTCTGACTATCCACTGACAGACACTTCATTATTTTTACCAAAATGTATATTAATCATATACAGGTATTAGTTTCTTCTCCATCTATCATTTCCCAACCCAACAGTATTCTGTTCCTTTTCAACAAAAGTACTGCAGCTTAAATTAAATGATTGCACCACAAGCACAGAAAGGAAGTTTATGTATTATCTCTCTTTTTGTTATACTGTATTGATGATCTACTACACTGAACACCAGATATTCCTTTTAATGTCATTACTGTATAACTGAGTTCTTGACTGGAACTCTCACATGGGACTGAGCAACTAATATTATGCAATTTAATGGTGTCATCTTTTCATAATTCTCGGATTTCCTAATGTTTGTTTGAATGGACACAACTTTACTATCAGCTTCCTGTCAATAGGCAGTTTCATAGTGGCTATCAAAAGAAATTTATTAATGTATTAAATCTAACAATAGCAGAGATGATTCATTACCTAAATTAACTTTCCTTTGGAGCCTACATATTTCATCCATTTTGAGTCAATTAATTATATCAAAATTATTCACAATCCATCTTTACAAATGTGCTAATACATAAAATTGTATAAACATTTATGCAATCATCTGGGTGAATTTTTTCCTGTTTTGAGATATCTAAACACCTTCAAGATTTTTGGAATGTCAGCTTAGATAAAACTTTTCATACTATCACCAGATATAGGAGAGATGGAGAGAGAGAGAGAGATTAGAGAGAGAGAGAGAGAGAGAGAGAGAGGAGAGAGATGAGAGAGAGAGCTATTGTCCATACATCCCTCAGTATTTCCTTTATGTTACCTAGTAGGCATTCAGTCAGTGAATATAAACATTCTTGTGCTTGATATACAGTATGTGCTTGTTTATACAGATATATAATTGTATATATTGTAATGACAGATGCAAAAAGAAAGACAAGCCTATAACATATAGTTCTGGTGTCAATGGAACTTCTTTAATGACATACAACCCTACTTCTCAAAATTTGATGATTCTAGGTTAAATGAATTTTAACAATTTCCTCAACGTCACATCCTTAAGTGTTCTTGAAAGGGGAAAAAAAAAATCCACATATTGAAAAGCTTGACAACAGCTTCACTCCAACAGGAAAAACCAAGCTAAGGATGGGTGATTATGGGGTGAGGCCAACCTGCTATTTTATAAGCAACCATCTGTCTGGTTTCCTGAGGCTTGCTTACAAGGTGGAGAGGTTTGGGTTATGATGTATTACATGCACTCTCTGTGACAAGTGACAGTGCAATGGCCTTTCCCTAACCTCTGGTGCTCATTGCAACCATTAAATCTTTACAGACCTATATACAAGTTGAATGCAACTTACACTTCTTTAAGCTACAGCTACTTGGCAACAGGGCATGCTAGTGGGGATTTCAACCATTCACTAAAACAATTATTATAACATACCTTCAAGTCAACAATGTCTCCGACCTTGTAGACCCTCAAGAAGGTAAGAGATGCTCAGTTCTAAACTTCTTGTATCCACGAGAGAACATGTTCAGCCTTCCCGCGGGCGCAAACCTTTAGGTTCGTCATGTTGGCGAAATCTGCAGGGAGGAAAAGAATTTTGTCAGGCATCAAAAGAGATAACTGTCAATTTATTAAATTCTGAGTCTATAACTGGATGAAACCTAAATGCTTTGGGTACTGGTGATTTATTTCATGGTTGAAAGCCAACAATACTGTACAGATCTGCATTTTTCACCTTTGGCAAAATTCTCAGTTCAAGTGAACAGGTATCCATGTTGAAAATAAATGAACTCAAATCCACCTTGTGCAATCTGTAATAAATGTTTTCCTTCAACTCATATACCTAATTCCTAATTTCTGAATAAATAAAATTCTGTCATACTTTATTAAAAAATGGGAGAAAAGGTACACTGCATGAAGTCAGCAACTTTCCTATGCCTGGAACTCTCTCATGCTCATTTTCAAATGCTTTAATATTTTACAAACATTAGTGACAGTAGGGGACTCCAAGATCCTAATAATTAATGTTTATATGCCCTGGGAAAAGAACAAAAATTTTGATCAATACTGCATGATCCTAGGTGAGTTACATAGAATTATTCACGATTCTACTGCTGGCCACATTTGTATGCTTGGGGACCTTAATTCTCATCCCACAAAACAATTTAGTGATGTAGGCCTAATGCTCTCCCCACCTCTTCCTATACCTATGTACAAATACAACGGACACAATTACAACCTCGTGGTTGGTCACTACATTGGTCCAACGCACCTTCATGAGTCGATTGTGTCACTACAACATTTACTCGATCTCACAACAGGCTATGATTACATCCCCTTTACAGGTGTCATTCAATACCTCATCACTCTACTGTGAATCGCCTAACTGGTCGCCTACCTGCTGCTGTGACCTGGGACTTTAAAAACCAAGAAAAACAAGATCCTTTAGGGTGACCACGGAAAATAGATTGCGGTTAATAGTTCAACTGGCAGATGCCTTTTTGCATTAACCCAAAATGTGAAATGACCACCACAGGAGATCTTAAAGAATTTTATTAGAATACAATGGCTGCTATGCTTGCCTCAGGCAGGGATACCTTCAGATTTTGTCAAGGCAACATCTGTACATACCTGGCTGGAATGAATTGGTTTAAAGACCTGTATGCGCTCATGAAATGTTTTTACTGGAGACAAAATGGCAGGCCAAGGGAAGGACACTGCATTGCTAATATGAGACAGGTGAGAGGGCAGTTTAAATTTGCTCTTAAACAATGCATACTGAATGAAAGGCAAATATGGGCCCGCCCACCTTTGGAGTGACATTCAATCCTAAATCCCAAAACTAGAAGCTATCACAGAGAGTAGGAGAAGCCGTCGATGAGGCTATCACAAGAATGGGCGTCACTTCAGCGCTATCCTGAATTGTATATCGATCAAGACTCCCAGCAAAGTAGATAGCCTCCTACTGATAACATTCAATTTCATTTCACCCATCGTATTATGCAAGTTAACATCAGCAATGCCATAAACAGCTTATCCAATAATAAAATCGCCTGGCTGCGATGGTCTTCCCTGCAGGTTTCAAATTCTGCAACCCGATAACCTGCATCTTGCTAGCTGCCCTATTCAGTGTGTGCATAATTCACCAGTTTCTCCCAGACTCCTACTCTTAGTTCATTTGATACCATTAACTAAAAACAAGCTGAAGTTCAAATGACCAGGCAATTATCGCCTTGATTGCAATTACTACAAATTGCGTCGAAGATACTCGAGTTAGCTCTTCTAGTCAGACTTCTCCTTTCTACACACTATTGACAACCTGTTCTGATTTAAAGCAAACCATTCAACCAACACCTGCATCTACATCCTTAAAGAACTGCTGAACTATTACTTATCATCAGCCTCTCCTGTATTCCTAAGTTGTAAATGTGAGAAAAAGCATCTGACAGAGTAAACTACCTGAAGCGCTTCCTGAAGCTGCACAAAAGAAGCACAACTCTATATTTAATTGGCATTTTATATTGCTGGTTCTCAAACAACAGTTCTGTCAAAAGAATGCGTATTGTTATACAATTTAGGTCCGACAAGGGCAGTCTCTCTCCATACCTGTTTACTATATACAGATGTCCTGAATGTCAAACTGAACTCACTTCCAATCGGATGCTCTATCAGAAACAACAACAAACAAACTCTGTTACACTGATGATATGGTTCTGATTTCCCAATTAGTGCAAGGTCTCCAGTGACTAATTGACATTTGCCCCAGATATGCAGAGAATTGGATATCTATACAACAAACCATGACCCAGTGCATGTCGTTGCTCCCAAGATTGTAAGCATGTTGCAGAACCACAAATTTTCCTCAGAAATTGTCTAAAAATTCGTGCATGAATTTCCATATTTGGGCCCATTATCACATACAACCTAAAAAGATACAGCAGACACAGAACAGAGGCGTCTAAACTATGTGGAACTAGCAACATGATTGCCTTTTGTCACCGAGACATGAAACTGCTGCTCTTCCGCCCATGCTGCTACAGCATACATACCCTACTGTATACTGTATAGGTGTTCCCTTTGGAAGAACTACACCCGACTGAATGGAATTAAATTTCCAGTGATCAGGTCGGGTGACGTAAGGTGGCAGCCTTAGGAACTACAAGGTGAGAGGCGCCCCGCACTACGGCTATCTTAAAAACTACGGGAGAGCAGGGCTGCGTGACACCATTCACGTCAACTGGGTAGCCTTAGAAAAAATTACATTCAACTGAAAAAATAATCTATCGGCAAATTAACGCAAACTGGACAGGTAAGTTATTTTTGGGTAGATTTTGGTATGCTGAACAACTTTTATTCTATGCAATTTTTCATTTGGAGTCATTGTTAATGAGCTATAGGTGTGAACCAAGAATAGACAAAGTACCCCGGGAATGTTTGTCTATATTCAGACAAGGATTTGTATTCTCAATAATCTAAATTTTCATTATCTATAGAGCAGTACAATTAATTAATTTCATTTTATGCAGTACATTTCTCGAGAAAATAATGTACCAGCAATCTTCACAAATATTTTTCATTTCTAGAATCTTTTTACTTTTTCCAGTTCTGAGCAAGACATAATTAGCATTCAACTTCTTAAAGTGAAATACCATCGTAATCTAGCATATACTTAGTTTGAATGTACTATGACATCAGAATACATTATGAAAGCCAATTTATTTGACCTCTGACATTGATACCAGGCACCAATAACACTTCTAGTCGATGAATTTTACAGAACATTCTAAATGGGGAATAATGACATATATAGCCCATACTACTCTCAAAGTAAAAACTGGCATTACCTGTTGCTACATGAGGCATGACGATTTTATTGTTGTTTTCCCAATTGGAAAAAAGGGCTCATATTGACCAGTTTAGAACTATTTCTTTCTTCATTGACAGACACTTCCAGCCTATATTAAATATGCTCACAATTGACCTAGGAAAATTCTAACATTCTATTTCCAAAGGGATACCCAAGAAGCAAAGCCACCTGGACAAAGGTGACCAAACCCTAAAAAGGCGGCGGCTACATTTGACTACATTATTTTAGGCTTTGTATTCTTGTGTCATAATAACCCAAGATTAGGCTATGCTAGGACTGAAAAGTAGATAAACAATGGATTTGCATAAGCACGGCTTGATGCTGTTCTGTAGGTTTTAGGATCTAAGAGTCAAAGTAGGTATTTCATGTTTGGCTGAGCATGGAAAACCTCATACCTTTAGCCTATCGCCTAACTGAAGAACTTAACCTAAATGAAGAACACACAAGCTAGTCTAACTTAGAGTTCCAAAGTGGCCAAGGATTGTCTCTCTCTCTCGCTGGAGCGGATGAAGAGTAGGAAGATGGGTAGGCATGAGAAATCCGACTGAAGATGGGCCAAACCTAACCTTCCCTGGAATGCTGTGTCCTGACCTAACCAGCCTAACCTGACTTAGGGCACTGTTGCTCTGACCTTGCTGTGGGGGAGGTTTTCCCCTCCCCCTGGACCACCCCAAGTAATACTGAATATTTTTAACAGTAATACTGGAGTTTGGTTGCGCAGCCTATATGTCAGCAGTAAATACCACGTTACATGCAAAACATAATAAAAGATAACTAATTCTTCATCCTAATCCTAAAATAGACCTGACAAGGAACTTATCTGCCAAAATATGACAATTCCACAACCACAACATTGTTACCAAACAGGATTTTTCTCAATTACCCAAAAGTCAGATTTTTCTTAAAAGTACCCGAAAGTCACGATTTTTCTCAAGTATCCAATAGTTGTTACTGGTGGCACAGAAAGGTTGCTCTCCACTAGTTCTTCCAATGGCCTTAGTGCGGTGTCACGGGCATTCCGAAGGTTGGGTCAAAGGCTTTAGCGCATGCGCCAACTATGTTTTGGTTACTTCACATGCGCAGTTTTGGTTAGGTCAGGACCTGGCATTCTAGGAAAGACTGGGTGTGTTGTGTACCGTATACGTAACAGGCCTAAGGAGTCTAGACCAGTCATGTCCGAATGTATACTTAACCAATGAGTTCGAAGTTATTTCACTGAAGCCTAATATGCATATTGTTGGGTCAATCTTCCAGTAAATAATATTTCTTATACAGGTACTTTAGGCTAGCCTAGCCAATGTGTTCCCCCTTACCACATGAAGTAGCCTTTTGTATGTACAGTAGAGTGGCAGGTCAGCCAGTTAATAACAAATATTTCTTACATAAGTAAGGAGCAGCCTAACCGATGTCGCCCCTCACCGCATGATGTAGCCTTTTGTATGTAGTGGTGGGTCAGTCTCTCACTAATGAGTAACGTTTCTTACATAGGTAGGCAGTAGCCTAGGCTAGCGGTGTCTGAAGGTACATAAGGGGGTAAAACTTTACAAAGGTTGCGCACCACATATGTCAGTAAATAGCCCGTTACATGCAAAAACATTACAGAGGAAAACTTATTCTTCATCCTAAAATACAACTGTCAAGACACACAACAGACTGAAATACAACAATTTCTTTATCACACCATTTTGTTACAAACCATGATTTTTTCTCAAGTCCCAAGTAGTTGTTACCAGTGACATGCTACGCTGCTCTCCAGTATTCTTCCAGATGCCACAGTAGCAGTTTTTTGTCTAATTGACCTATCATATTCTCCAATTCAGATTAGACCCAGGTCAACCAATCACAGGTCTACGCTTATACCCAATAGGCCTTGGTTTCTTGGCCTTGCTCTGAATTCATCCATTTCATTTTCACCTGCGAACGCAATGGATTCCTGTCTTGGTTGCAATTTGAGTGTTGTAAGATATCTCCGTTACATCTACGGATAGGGAGGCCACCCTTGAATTCTTTGCAAAGCAAAATGTTAAATTTGACATATAAGTGCCCTGGCAGAAGGGAAGAAGCCTTCGACAAGTACCTGGCCTATCACCTCTTCCACTGAAAGTACCCCCTGTATGAAGCCTGGTTTCACGT
The DNA here is from genome assembly GCF_040412425.1 of Macrobrachium rosenbergii. Classification (NCBI taxonomy): domain Eukaryota; kingdom Metazoa; phylum Arthropoda; class Malacostraca; order Decapoda; family Palaemonidae; genus Macrobrachium; species Macrobrachium rosenbergii. The sequence goes on along the minus strand of NC_089752.1, from coordinate 52,457,873 downwards.
GTTCATGTGTGCTGTGGCTGCCCTCTACCCACCACCTGTTTCCCCAGCGGAACACGAACTTGACGCCTCCCAACAATAAGGTAAGTTCATTGATGTATATGTAGGCTAAGGTTAATGGTACCTATGTAAGGCTAAGAGCAAATAGGCAGCACATACTAGGTGAGTGTTCTTGTTGGCAAACGGAAGTCAGGGGGGCTCACACTGTCCAAACATCCACTCAGGCTAAGAACAGCCCACATGTTCGGACTATGAACTAAGGCAGAACAATAACTGTATGTTGTGGGGGTTTGTTTATGTATACGTAAGTAGCAGCCTACTATAATCCCTGTGGCTAGCACGCGCAGTGCAATATGTCCTCTTGCCAGAACATACAAGCTTGCCAAGAATCATTAAAAAAGCGGATAAGGCGCGCAGCACCGTTCCGCAAACCCTAAACTGAAAGCAGATGTTAAAAAAAAAATGGCCTAGGCTAGCGGTGTCCGTAGTTGCATAAGGTTAGCTGTTGTGAGTAGAGTGGCAGGACAACATTTTGTGCAGTGTAGCAGGTCAGCCTCACTTATGTAGTGCAGCGGGTCAGCCTCACGTATGTAGAGTAGCGGGTCAACCTCGTGTATGTGGGGTGGACAACATTTTGTGTGCAGAGTAGTGGGTCAGCCTCACATATGTAGAGTAGTGGGACACTGCATACCTACGTGTTCTTTCCCCCCACCCAAAAACCCCGGCTTTCCAACAGGGTCCCCCTTACCGTTTGTTGTTAATTACATTATTCATATAGCTCAAAAAAATCCATTTCATGAATTCCTCCTTTGTGTCGGTTCCCCCCACCCAATAACCCAGGGTTCCCAACATCATCCCCTTTACCGTTTGTTTACTGGCTTTTGCATCTTCACTTATTGCATGTCTACAGTAATTACGACAAAATATGCGTTTTTTGTTCATTTTCTAGTGAAAAAACCTACACAACGGTTGTAAAGTTATACTCAGGTCAGTAACTCGAGAATTGCAAAAGTCGAGGACATCCTATACCTTTGTGTTAGTTCTCCCCTCGCCCCTCACGTTTCCCAACAAGGTGGCCCTTAGCATTTATTGGAGCCTTTGACATATTCATTTACTACACGTCTACTAAAATTACGACAAAATACCTGTTTTTTGTGAATTCACTAGCGAGATATGCCTAGGTGTCCGCTCCACCCCAAAAAACCCGGTTTGCCAACAGGATCTCTCTTACCATTTATTGTACCATTTTGCATATTCATTTACTGTAAGTTTACAAAAATGTCAAATTACATGGTTTTTGTGGATTTCCTCGTAAGATATAGGCTGCACAACTAGAATCAGGTTTTACCCAAACTTAACCTAACCTTTCACAGAGCACTGTGCCTAACCTAACCAGAACTTACCTCCTAACCTGACTTAGGGTGCCATGCCCAGAACTGTCTGGGGGCTGTAGGATAACACTTTTATTCAATGGAAGTTTTTGACAGGAGGCAAGGTTACCAATGACTATCCCTCTCTCTACTCTGCAAGCTAGCCTACCCCATCTAGATTACTTATATTGCAAATTTTCACTACTTTTGCCATGGAGTAAATGACAAGAAGCTCTTTACTATTCACTTCCTAAATGTCTGGCCCAAAAGGTAGTGCAGAACGACGGGAACCGGTTCCGCCGACGAAAAACAAAGCTAGCCCTTCCTGGAATGCCTTGTCCTGACGTAACAAGACCTTCCATTCTTGGGGAGAGGTTTCCCCCAGCCCTGGACACCCCCAATCAACATTAAACATTGGAGGGGCCTGAGCTCGCCGTTCTGCAAAATGCCCAAAGGAGTTCAAGGTTTAAACTTGTTTTCATTAAAGGCTAAGCCAATCTGCCCAGTCTTGGCCTTGTCTACCGCAACCTACCCTACCGTCAGGGTGTCGGTACCGAAAAAAAGCTCGAGTCTAAATCACCCTCAGACACGTTGGACTTAGCAAGTTAGCGACAATAAATCATGCGTTAATGTATTAAAATAGAGCTTAGATGGGGCAGTATTTAACAAAGCATTAAGTGAATGGTTCCTGTAGACATCCAACGAAAACAATCACGTTTACTTACAGATTCGGTCCACGCGACCGACCCCTACTGTTTACATTAATTCCCTAAATTAAATGTGGGTTCAGGGTTATATTACATCGAATACCTCGTAATTACGTCACAGTAACTTCTTTTCGGTAAAAATACGGGCTCTTGCGATTATTAATTACGCAACAACGAAAAGATCTTTACAAGTTTCACGACAACAAGTTTACTTACATGCTTTCCACCACTGAAGAGACTCGACCCTGGTGGCAACTTTTAGAACTACCTCGTTCTCATTCTACTGTACAAAATTAGTTAAGACTTTTTTATTTTTATTTTTGATAGTTAATTCACGTAAGTTTTCCCTCTTACATCTCCCATACGAAATTAAATAAAGCGACTTCTTTTCAATTTTGTCTTTGATAGTTACATTTTTGAAAGTCTTCCCTCCCACGTCTTTTCAAAATTACATTAAACTCGTTTTAACTATTACGTCAGTTTGGGATTTTTAATGTGCTTCAAAATTCGTATTAACCTCAATTATATCATTTTCAGTGGTAGAAAATTCCTATATGAGTAAAAATCTAATTATAGCCAGTATAATTATTAAAGACTGAATGCATCAAAAAGTTACAATGTTCTCATACAACATAACTAGACAGAACTTTTTTGACCATTAATTAAAAAAGGTTACAAATAGCGTGAAGTAATGCAATTTGTCTCTCTGAAACCAATTATTGTCAGAATGTAAGATCAAAAGAACTTTATCGTTTTCCTCATACTTTCACAGCAAACATGAAATTTTATTATCTGCCACTGAGTACCAATTTATGGCTTATTTATGTCATCATCCTCCTCATTATGTCATCACCATCCTCATTATTTCTGAAGGCCCTCTTATCGGTTAGGTAGTAACTTTGGTAATATAAAATGAAATCCCATACTGACAGAATATCCCAATTCCATTGCTTCTCTTCAGTGCTTGGCGCATTATATTTTATAGTCTGTGTGCCATAGGCTCAAAACTCTTTCATCCATTTTATTGCTGCATTAATGTTATAACTCTAAATCACAATAAAGAATTGTTAATGAGAACGAATAACGACAGAGATAATACCAGAGAACGTACAAAATTTTGGACCAGTTCCTCATTCTAGGACGTGGAATAATTCTTTACACAACTCCGACAGTGCTAATAAAAGAGGTACGTTTTTGGAATATTATTTATAATACTTAAGTATGCTATATTATTTTTAATTATGAAATAGTATCCTCAAAAGTACTTAAATAATCTAATGTTTTGCTTTTGCAGTTTATTTTGTGGTTCATTGATAGCAGACCCTGCATAATATGAAGCCAGCAAACAGTATCATCAAGCAATTCTATATCGTGAATGGTATTTCAAAGCATCCGACTGCTTTATCTTTCTGGAACATCAATAATAAATATAATGGAAAACGGAGACAACAAGCAAAATTACTGGATTGGCAAAGGCTAGACAGTACAGACACACACGCATATATATATATATATATATATATATATATATATATATATATATATATATATATATATATATATATATATATATAATAATAATAATGTGTGTGTGTATGTATGTATATATAAAATATTTTCTGTTAAAATAGAATTCCATCAAAGATAAGGGAGCCCATAGAAATGTCAAAATGTGGAAAATAAAGGCTATATTTTCAGAGCCCAAATAGTGAACGAGAAAAGGTTATAGAAAAGCAGTATTTATAACAGAAGATCCATAGGTCAGCCGTTAAGTCACTCCAGTTGACAATTTTTCTTTAATCTTCTTAATCGCTGGTTGGCGGAAGATTTTATCTATAATATCTGAATCCTAGGCGCCTCTTGCGAGATTCATTGCATTTCTTTGTTTAATCAAGGCTGATTCCACCATCTGGGTTTTGAACCGACAATTGCTGCTATAAATTATACGAGGCAGATTCCAGTTTATTCTGTGGTTATGGTTATTTGTGGTTAAAAATAGCTGAGCTCTGTTGTCCATACCTAACTGAACGTTTACGCTATATAGTCTGTATTAATCTTTTGGGGGAGTGATTTACCTGTGAAGCCGAAGCAAAAGGGTTAGAGTTTCCAAGTGTGTGTGTCAAAGTCTTAAGCTTGTCAGGTGTGGGATTTTATTTGTTGTTGGGCATCTCCTGGTCTTGTACAGGGGCGGGCGGTAGAAAATAGTGTTTGCTTTGAGAGTTGATCCACAAAGCAAGCAATTTCACATTTTAACATTGCTATGCACTCCCTTATATTTTGATATATATGAAGAATAAATATATATATATATATATATATATATATATATATATATATATATATATATATATATATACAGTATATATATATATATATATATATATATATATATATATATATATATATATATATATATATATGTGTGTATATATACATATTATTATATATATAAAAGTACCTTGGGCCTCTGTAGGCTCATAGGGGGGGACAGGTCCCAGTTCCTATGACACGTGGCCACTGTGTTGCTAGGCCCACTGTTTAACTTTCCAGCTTGAGGGCTGGTACCTATTCTCCTACTGAACCTCTCGGCTTTTTTCGGACCGTTAGGTTGATGGGCTACCAGATTTGTGCAGTGGCTCAATCCCAGCCATCAGTATGTCTAAGATTTCTTAGGTGCACAAACAAAAATGGTCAGGATTTACAATCCGTTTAATTTTTCTCACAGTAAATCTGCCTACATTCATCATTAAGTCCCAGTATACACACACACACATATACAGTATGTGTGTGTGTGTGTTAGTGTTTCGTCATGCCTTTTTGTGGTAACTGAAAATACCAAAATTTCACTCATTAATGTATGCTTTTGAAATAGTCATAGAAATTAAAGACAGCTCATTCATAAATTTTTTTTTTTCCACATGCGTATTTTATACTGAAAACTTTTTCAGCAAGTTAATGGCGTTATTGGCTTACCAGCTTCGGAGTATAAAAAAGATAGCAGTGACTCTTCTGCCCAATAATAATATTATTATTTATACTATATATAAGATTAAGAATATATTGGTAAACATTCCTTGGCTTTGGTAAATTCACTATTGATCAGCATAAATGGCTGTGCGTGGTAATTGTCAGGGAATGAATGCTAAGAGCACTGGTTCTATATTCCTTTCAAAAAAGACCTAGAGAGAAAACTCATGTAGACAAATCAATGATGGAAGTTCACATGATGGTACTTTGGCGATAATAAGAATTTCATTAATATCTTTAGCTGAAATTCTGAATTATATAATCTTATGACCTTAGTGCCTGATAGGTAAGGATGAGGATAAAATAACAATATGAGTTATTTCACAAATCTCTCATTATTTGTGACATTTATGAAAGCGTATAGTTTTTCCTTTACAAGTCTGAAATTTTGAGTGGCAACTCTCAAAAATTAAATTTATCTTACAAAATTATACATTCTCACACACATATTTCAAGTGAGACCTAGTCATAACTATATCTAGGCTATATAATTCTAATATACAGTTTTTCTAAATACAAGACTATCAGTGTAATGTAAATATTTCTGCATGTATATCACCTAAAGTGGTGATATTGGTAGAATAATTAAAATTTTAAATATATATACAATACATAGGTTTCCATAACTTACATAAAAAGATAGCTGTCAGGAATTGTTTGCTTAAAATGTAAAGATTGTCCGTGCAATAACAATAACAACGATAACAATAAAAAGTTCATAATGAACTGCAATAATTCTTTTAAAAATCTACAAAAATACGAAAATCATATCCCTGTAAGAGTACAATGTCATTATACAAAGCTAAAAAGAAAGAATGCAATTTTGTACATTTAGAAAGGCAGATAACTAGTGAAGAGAATTATCCCCATCTCCTCCCTAGATCAGCCCAACGAAGAAGGCCAAGGAGGACAGGAGCAACACGGCAGGCGTCACGGATGCAGGGGCACCTCCTCCTACAGGTTGCACAGCGTTGTCCTTGATAGACGTTCGGGTGTGGTCCTCGATGCGCAAGTGGCGTACAGAAGGGTGAGAAGGATCGAAGGCCATTTTTACAGCATCCCAGGTTCCGTTGTGAGGTTGTGGGGTCAGTCCAAGGACGGTGGTCAGGACCTGATACACGTCCACGACGTGGATAGGTTCAATCGTTGCGTTTCTTCGAAAAGCTGAAGCAAAACCAAATTAACGTTATAGACTTTTAAAGAACATACATAAATACTTACATCAGAAAAGCTGCACTGAGAAAATAGAAAAACCGAAGTCAATTCTTTGTCCCAATTACACCTTTTCACAATGGATTTCATTGCATTTTCTAAAAGAGCATGACAAATCATGCCTAGATCGTGCAAAACATGTGCTCTTTCTAGAGTAGATCGAAAACATAAATGCTGTGTTAGATCATGTATTATTTATGATGATGATGATGATGATGAATCCTCTTGTCAGTTCCTAAATTTAGAGGGGAAACAGCAATATCGTAAATGAGGACTAGCATGGTAAGTGAAAGGGGCAGCATAAGGAAAAAAATGAGATACTGAAGAAACAATTGCCCAGAACTCTGCACTTACAGGCAGAAGTCGTGAAAAGAACCACAAGGTCAGTGGCAGCCTTCTTACAGCTTTTCTTTCGAATGTTTGTTTCCTATTGTCAATCTCTCATCCCCTTTAAGACATGTCTTTGATTTCATTCTAGCCTGATATTTGCTTGAAAAGCAGAAGGTGAGTAGCGATGATTTCGAATAACGTTTGATCACAAAAAAATTAGTGAGTTCCTTGGATGTATAAGGAACAGTCTGTCTGAGGATGTTGTGCAATTGGAACCTCAAGAAGTTAAAGCGAAGATGCAATGTATTACTACCCTACAACAATTCTCCTGGTATTTTATAATTTACTTACATTTTTGTCTATTTATTAATTAATTTTTTAATTCATTTTTTTCCAATAATTCATCTCTTCTTTCTGTATTTCCTGTTACCTTCTGTTACTTATTTCAAATGAACACCATATTCTTTGGAAGCATGAATTTCAAGTCAATGCCCCTGTAGGCTTGATTTGAATAGGGCTAATAATAATAATAATAATAATAATAATAATAATAATAATAATAATAATAATAATAATAATAGTGTTATTAACGATAATGACGGCATTAATGAAATGCACAGATTCGGGCTTACCTGGTCCTTTAGCGAAGAATATTCCTCTCATGTCCACGATATCTGGGGCGTAGCCATGGGCACCATAATAAACGAAATCATTACGCAGAGGGAGCTGTTTCTTGGAGTTTGAAGACATCAGGAAGTTTTCTGAAATAAAGAAAAGAAAAAAATAACATTTATAATTTACTTTGGAAGCTGAATAAAGTTTTCCAGATACAAGTACGAGGTAGATTTAACTTCTGAGATCTTTTAGTTATTTCTCGAATAAGGAAAGAATGCACTAATTAAAGAGAAGAATATAGAAATAACTAGCTTTGTTTGAAGGCCAGAGATATTGTAGTTGTAGTAGAGTCACACAAGCTGTTTAATTAAAGAAAGCCATATCCAAATTTGGCAGTTCTGACTACGATTATAGACGTGTGAACCCTACGTTAATCACACATACACACACACACAAACTCTCAAATTGACATCCAGCTATAGCTATACAGCTGTAGCCTCCATTTTTCCCCCAGTATGAATCATTACTTATAATCTCACCTTTGTTGGCCAATAGAACGATCTCGTGCACGTATTTGCCCTTCTTGTAATGCAGCTCCTCCGGGATGTCAGTCTTCTTGTACACTTTCATGTTGGGGATTTCAGAAAGCTGCTGGTAAACCTGTTGGGGAAAATGATGAAAATTGATCGGTTTGTTTCTCGTGCGATTATTTTAGTTTATGCAGGCAGTGGCAGTTTTAGTACATACACATATACATATATATATATGTACACACACACACTATATATATATATATATATATATATATATATATATATATATATATATATATATATATATATATATATATATATATATACTGTATTATGTGTGTGTGCGTGTATTTTTATCTGGAGTCACCATCTGTGTGTATATATTCAGCTTTCATTCACTTTTCCCACGTTATAAATTAAGTAAACTTTTAGTGCTATAATACTTCTTGAGCTCCAGTGTAAAGATAAATTTAATTTTCTATAAGAAAATCGACTCATAAACAAAACGCCCATTCCTCTTTTACCTCTCCTCAGGTATCTTTAAACCCGTCAATAAAATAAGTCTACAAGGAGACAAAAGAAATATGAACTTAGACCAACAAATCAAAGTGAACATCTCCCCAGGTTACCTTGTCTACGTTCTTCGCGGGCACTTTGATGTTCATGATCGCCCCCTTGTCAGCTATGTTTTCGACCAGGTCCGTGTCCAAGTACTGGTCGATTTCGTGTCGCTCGATGGCTCCAGGAGCTGTGTAGGTCATCCCGTGGTCACTCACAATGACGATGTTCGCTGTTGGGAGGGCAAGCAAAGTATTGGTAATGTTTATGATGGTATTATGTTACTCGCAGATATTGGACTATCTATTGCATTAAGGATATCGACGCTTTGGTGTTACTGGGGTACATTTGGTCTACCTGGGTTAACCAGAGGAAGAGAATTAAGGTTTTATTCTGCCACTGGCAGGAATATAAGTCTAAGATGCCAAAGTTGATAAAACTGCCCCTCCTTCATATAGCTATGAGTGTTATCACTAAAATAACTGAGTGATCTTTGCTTTAAAATATTAATATGCAGGTATGCATTGATTAACACAAGTATGTACTTGTATTTAAGAACTGTATTTACTAAAGAAAAAACACAATAAAAGATCCTAAGAGAAAAGATGATGATACGGAGAGTTCGAAACAGGTTTTGCTGACGCTGCAAAGTTGACTGGCCTCTAGTGCCTGTAGAAGGAAACAAAATAAAACAAGTTTCTTCAGCGCAATCGAGTTTTCTGTATGTGCCGCGGCCCATGGAGCTTTCAGCCACGGCCCGGTGGTGGCCTGTCCTATAGCGTTGCCAGACGCACGATTATGGTTAACTTCAACCTTAAATAAAATAAAAACTACTAAGGCTAGAGGGCTGCAATTTGGTACGTTTGTTGGAGGGTGGATGATCAACATACCAGTTTGCAGCTCTCAGCCTCAATAGTTTTTAAGATCTGAGGGCGGACAGAAAAGTGCGGACGGACAGACAAAGCCATCTGTACACTTTTCCAGAAAACTAATAAAAAGTTACTCTTTCTGTGACATCGTCCAGTTCTCACTCCTTCAGAAGACTGAGACTAAAATAGTTGGGAAACCCTCAGATACCGAAGAATTATTGGTTCCCAGGTCCGCCAGCAGAAGAACAGAATTAAGTTAAAGGAAGCTGAATGGAATTCCTTTGATATTTGTGAGTTCTTAATCTTCCAGTTCTCCCAGCAGAAGAATTGGAAGAAAAGGATAAAAGAATTTTCTTCCTGTTACTGGCTTTTTCAGTATCCTCCAGCTCCCATAGCAGAAGAGGCTCAAGAAGAAATTAAAATAAAAGCCTATTAGGCCTACTGATATCTGTCTCTCCTTCTTTCTTTCTTTAAATCTTCAGCTGAAAACTCTGATGGACGGAGTCAACAGTCCAGAAACCCCTCTGAGGGTTCCAAAGGGAAATCAGCCTGGAGAGAGAGAGAGAGAGAGAGAGAGAGAGAGAGAGAGAGAGAGAGAGAGAGAGAGAGAGAGAGTTATAGGAAAAGGTGACAAATCAATGAATATGAGGGAATTAAAAATAAAACTGATACACCTGAAATTCATAATAAACGTCAGCAGAGGACAGGAATGAATTTGCTCCTTGTTTAAATATTTGGAGATAATAACAGGATTCCATAAATGACTATGTAACCAATCCCACATTTTATTTATAGCCAAGATAAAACTCCTGGTAAAGTGAGTAGTGTTAAACCTGGTGCTAGAAAATGTCACACTTATTTGCTGCGTCAGCCTGCCTTCTGTATTCCAATTTCCCCTGGCAGAAGTGGAAGAAGAAGTACAGTACAGGAAGAAGCAGATGAGAGTGATTAGAATGAACTCTTACTTATATCGGCTAATTCCCTGTCTTCCAACTCCTCCAGCAAAACAGTCAGGACGTCATCAAGGTCTCTGATCGCCTGCGCTACTTCTTCCGAATCTGGGCCGTACATGTGGCCGGTGTTATCGGCGTGTTCTGTGTATACCTGCAAGGAAATGGAGACGCGGAGATAGAGGAGTTGATATTACGTATTGTATTTTCTTCGTTCAGCCCTCACCACTGCGGCGGTTCGTTCATATGCGATAGTTAGAGCTGGCGCTTTCCTGTTTCCAAAACTGATTCGTCTATTAGTGTTTTACCACTGATGTTTTATACATTTTATTTTGCTTTTATTGTAAATTGGTGATTAATTCGATAGTTTCTTCGTAACTATAGGACCACTAATAATCATGTTCAAAATTATACAGGATAAAAAGAATGAAAATTCACGCTTCCTTCTTCAGGGAGGGTAGACTGAATACAAAGAATTATTTTGATGTTTCTGTAATTTTTACCAATGCAGCTTAAATACTCGATTTAAATGGCTTGTATACCTTGTGTATTATTATTATTATTTACGGAGACGATAGCCCTTGCTTTCATTCTGAAAACTATCATCGTTATCTAACATATTCCTGAAAATATAATTGATTTTGAATAGTAAGTGAAAAAATATAGATGGTCATAATTAGCATACTGCCCTTTCCTCTCCTCTCTCTGTCTCTCTCTCTCTCTCTCCCTCTCTCTCTCTCTCTCTCTCTCTCTCTCTCTCTCTCTCTCTCTCTCTCTCTCTCTCTCCCCCTCTCTCTCTCTCTCTCTCTCTCTCTCTCCCCGAACGGGAAAAAATATATGATTTTAAAAACATGCAACTGAAAAAATATAAACGGTCATGACTAGCGTACTCTCTCTCTCTCTCTTTCTCTCTATCTCTCTCTCTCTCTCAAACGGATAACAATATGTGATTTTAAATAGCAATTAACTTAAAAAATATAAACGGTCATGATTAGCATCCTGTCCTCGCTCTCTCTCTCTCTCTCTCTCTCTCTCTCTCTCTCTCTCTCTCTCTCTCTCTCTCTCTCTCTCTCCTCCAAACTACCTGCACGAAATCATAGTCATCGGACTGAAGCTTATCCAGGGCATTCATGATATTCTCGAAGAAAATATCCCTGCCGGGTATCTTGGTGAAGTGGGTGCAACTGCTGGTCGTCACCCCGTCTATGGGCACGTCGCATCGCGCCCACACATACTGGGCAGTCTTGAGGCCCGCCTTCTCCGCCGTCGTCCAGATTGGCTCAGAGGTCCACCACTAAAATAAAAGAAGAAAAAAGTAAATATCCACCACTGAAATAAAGGATGAAATATAGTAGTAGTAGTAGTAGTAGTAACAGTAGTAGTAGTAGTAGTAGTAGTAGTAGTAGTAATACATGGGATTTTCCTTTGTAACGGCTCTTCTTATGACCCTCAGCTGCATTGTTTTTTGCCTTTCAGGGTAGTACTGTCCTTTCTATATATACAAAATTATTTCTTTTAGTATCTACACATAACTTCGACAAGCTTAAATAAACTTTCCCAGACACTAATATAATTATATTTAGATATATAAATCAGTAAAACAGCATATACAATGTACCGGGTGTTTCCAAATTACAGGCCCCCCCCTCCACAAAACAAATGGAAAGCTATGAAGTTTTCTGCTATAGCCTATCTCCAAGTACATTATTTTAAGTTTCTATTAAGCTATTTTTCATTTTACATTTCCTGTATTTTCAGACTGAGTGACGGAGTTAGATACAGCCATGGCTAACGATTCGGAGGAAATCAGATGGATTGACCAAATCCGGGCTTTAACCTTCAGAGAGGCCAGGGATGCTGGTGCATCCTTCATTTCACGTTCCTGGATGGCTAAATACATTAAAAGAGATGAATCCCTTGTTAAAAGAAACTGGAACAAAAATCCATATGATTGTCATCGCAAAAAGAGTGAGAATCTTGGAAGGCCTGAAGTCGTTTCTCAGGAGTCAAAAGACATCATAGCTGAGGCAGTGGGTAGACCAAGAAAGTCTTTATGTAAATTGGTGCTTGAACTAGAAACAAAAAGGGGAAAGAAGAGAAGTTATAGTGCTGTACATCGTGAGTTGAAAAAAATCTGGTATCAAGCCATTTCATGTTATCAGCAAGCCCAACATCACTCAGCAACAGAGAGAAGACCGTGCATGGTTTTGTGGTTCATTTCTTAAAGATTGGGATGAAGCTGACTTTCTCCATGTTGCTGCATCAGATGAATTCTTCATTTACACAGTCAGGAAGCCAAATCAGAAAAATGACATCATTTGGGCTGCAAAGTTGGATGATATCAGTGATGACGTGCCCTATCGCCAAGTTGTGAAATTTCTGAATGTTTGGGAATTTTTCTGTTTCACAGCCAAATGATTAATGTGGATCATCAAAGAAAAAGGACAGTCATGGAATGGCGAATGCTTCAGAGAAACTGTGCTTACTGGTGGAGTATTTCCTTTCCTCAAAGATCCTGAAAATGTGTTATCTGTTGAAGAAGTCACATTTTTGCATGATAAGGCACCATGTTTCAAGGCTCTTCAGACACAGGAGCTGCTTCGAAACAGTGGTATCGATTTCTTCTCGTCAAGTGAATTTCCAGGTAGCTCCCCTGACCTTAATGTGTGTGAAAACATTGGTAGTATCTTAAAGGATCATGTTGAAGCGTGCTCAGTAAACTATGATGGTATACCAAGCCTCAATGACCTGCGAAGAGAGGTGACCGAAGGGCTCAGGGAAATGGAGTTTGAGTCTCAGCTTTTGATTTGCTGAAATCCTTACCCTCAAGAATGCAGGCTGTGGTACAGGCAGATGGAGGCCACACAAAATAAAATACTCTGAGAGAAACTTAAATAAATACCTGTTCTGAATTACTTTTGTTTTTGTCCATATCAATTTTAGTTTGTGCTGTAGAGGGGGGGGGGTCTAATTTCGAAACACCCTTCAAACCCACGGGAGTCTATGCGGATATACATCAGTATTTACATAACCATTTTCCGAAGAGATTATATTGGTAAATGCAACGTTAACTGTGTCAATATTAACTTCTTGTTTAAGTCTTAAAAAATTCGACAGTAAGTAACACAGCGGAAGCTAGCAAATTATACGTAAAAAAAGAAAGACGAATTTCAAATGTTTAAAATGCTGTTTAGTCCAATACCTAGTAATTCTTGTTTTGAGAGAGAGAGAGAGAGAGAGAGAGAGAGAGAGAGAGAGAGAGAGAGAGAGAGAGAGAGAGAGAGAGAGAGAGAGAATGGTTTGGCCTTGACCTTGCCTGAAAGGGAAAGAGAGTAAGAATAAACAACATACCCAGCATGTGATATATATATATATATATATATATATATATATATATATATATATATATATATATATATATATATATATATATATATATATATATATATATATATATATATATATATATATATTTGTTGTTTGGGCCTGAATGGGTATATATATATATATATATATATATATATATATATA